>NC_085137.1:470444037-470794037 GCF_035046485.1 Aedes albopictus | reverse complement strand
CCGGGAAACACTCTTTCTTCCTACGGGGTTTCTTATGGGAGTATGAGTGAAAAAAAAGCAAAAAATCTTCCCTCCTTCACTTTCTCACAGAAAACCGCAAACAAAATCATCACCTTCGTAGTCCCCAATTGCCTACCAGTGGCCACCGGCGATGATCGCAAATCCACGTCAAAACAAAACAACGATGAAAAACAATTCAAGTGTTGCCAGTAATTTGGAAAAAAGTGACGTCTATCATACTAATTGTCAAAAATATCAAAGCACCGAGAAACACCCAAAAACACCCAAAAACACCCGAGCAGCACACTGCAACACATTCAAGTGTGTCAGAGTTTCCAACCCCTTGGAATTTTCCACGCACCGAGATAGGCCAAGAAATTTCATGCGATCTGCGTACTCCCCATTAGACTTCAATGCAATAAATTTCACGGACAGAAATGTTGCCTGACTGATATATAATCTTTTTCATAGTTCTCTCAAGGCTATAGGATATTCTTGGCATAATTCCTTAAAACTGTTAATTCACTATGTTTTGATGTCCAAGTCAAGCATATGTTTTGTTTAAATGAACATCATTGAACACCAACCATTAAATGTTTGTTCAAAGCATATATGTCATTACTTGAAGTCTTGTTGAACCCGTGTTGACCGAGCCTCCTTATTGCTGTCTGCTTGATTATTCTAGAAAAACAACATAATCTCATTTAAATGAATTTTAGGCAGGATTTTAGGTTAAGCATAAGCAAGCATGCTTGGATCTGCCATAGAAATAAATGAGTTGTCAAACAATCAACAATAAATATTGTTGATGTAAGCATGATGTTGTGGGCTTCGTGGCTGTGCGGTTAGAGGCGTCAGTCATCTAGGCGTTTCGTAAGCCTCGGAGTGTGGGTTCGATTCCCGCTCTAGTCGGGGAAAACTTTTCGTCAAACGGAAAATTCTCCACTGGGCCACTGGGTGTTATGTGTGTTGTCCGTTGTCATATGTTAGTGCTTGTTCAGTCTGTACAACCTCTGGTTGAAGATGGTGTAGTGTCTTTTAAAAATATGATTGAATCATAGACAAACAGACGTAACACCTTGAGCGATTTTCATGGAAATCCATCGCCCAGTTCATACTGCCATAACCTGGTGGAAAAGTTACACAAATCACTGAGTTGTGCAATATCGTCAACAGAAGGCGCTAGTGTGAAACGTCAAACGCATAGAAAAACGATGCACGCGCCTCTGGTTGTGAAAGTCACAACTATGAAAATTTAAAATGATCGTTAAAAGCGTGGTCGATGGAAATTTCGCAAGTGTTACGTCTGTTTGTCTGTGATTGAATCATGCATATTTCTTGCTCTAATCTGATCCTCAATTTGGGTTATTTCAAGCATCTGTTATGCTTCGTCCACACTCTGGAAAATTGCCTCATACTTAATGGCAAATATCCATGTGCCAAACCACATCCAAAGTATATGCAACCAATACCCGATACGCAGGCAAATTAGCGCATGAATAGTATGTGCTCTAAATTGTATGAGTCGCTGCTGTATGATGCCTCATCAAAAGTATGAGTCGCACTAATGGAAAACATTTGTTTGCCCCCATTGCAAAAATCCATGTCCCGGACACATAGTATTATGCGTTATATAATCTAAAAAAAAATGGATTATATAAAAGTCAGTGCACAAATGGTCGGCGTCAAGTCAAAGTGGACTACGCGATTTTTAACACAGGTAAAGATAAGCGAAAGAATTCGATAATGCTGAACTTTTAGACGTTTCTTTGATGCAGATGGGTCATTACATAAAAGAACCACAATTTTTCAGAAAATAATGCGCACGATTTGATATCCCAAGTGCTTGCAGGACATTTCCCCAAAATCATTGAAAAACAGATGGTCCGGTCTGACCAGAATATCATAATATGATAGGCGTATTTTTATTTTTTTTCTCCGTGTTGGTCTTGCTTCGATTTTGTTATCGATTCCGCTGTCGCTCTCTGTTGCCGCTCTTTAGCAATAGGAGGCAATCAGTGAAGTACTAGATTGAAAGTAGTGAGCTGGATTTTTGTATGGTGAGATGTTCAATTCTCCATTTCTGCAATGAAATGGTGCAAACAGCGTGGGTTATATGATTTCTTGACTAATTTGATGCTGTTTGAGCAAAGCTTTGGGTAACTTTGTTGTTGTATTATTTATTTAATGCAAGTTCAACAACACAGTTACCCAAACTTTTGCTCAAACAGCATCAAATTAGTCAAGAAATCATATAACCCACGCTGTTTGCACCATTTCATTGCAGAAATGGAGAATTGAACATCTCACCATACAAAAATCCAGCTCACTACTTTCAATCTAGTACTTCACTGATTGCCTCCTATTCGCTTGATTGTATGACATATTTCACCCGCTGTTTTCGCCTTGATCAGGAATGGAAGGCGAAAAGCTGTCGGAAATGACAGTTAAGTACGATTTTCGGGCGATTTCAACTTCGTGCCTCGTGAAAGTCTGATTATGCGTAGAAAACCCGCATAATCACAAACTGTAAACGTTTCACATACTGTAGATAACCATTAGTAATTGGCATTTAACCATTACTCAGACTATGAAAGCTAACAGTAAGCTAACCATTCCATGTACATATTTGCCAGTTTGACAAATGATAACCCGCCAATTTACAGTATGTGGAATAGGCGGTTAAGATAGGTTACCATAAAAAATCGCTCATTTTCCCGAACAAATTTTTCGCAATACAGTATAGAATATGGTCAATATAAATACTATCCAGTTTTTCGGGCAATTCACTGCATAGCAAATGGTTGGAGAACAGTTTAACCATACATTTGGAAGAAAAACGAATAACGTATGTATGACCAGTGATTTATTGTTCTTCATAGTAGAACAACTGTAAACCGTACTGTATTCACACAGCTATACACACTAGGAGTTCTTTCGTGAGATTAAAATCGTTCATCTGGCCACTCTGTTCGCGAGTGAGATGCCGTGATGTGCATCGATGAGATGAGACTAGAGGCGGATTTAAGTTTAAGTACAACGAATAGAGCTTGCTGACGTTTATTCACCTCTCTCTTTCAAACATGCAGGCGGGATAGGATTTGTTTTCATCGGGAAACCTTTCCCGATGAAAACAAATCCTATCCCGCCTGCATGTTTGAAAGAGAGAGGTGAATAAACGTCAGCAAGCTCTATTGACAAAAATGACTACGATATTTTTTAGCGTGCACATTGATTTCATCTTTTCTTTCGAATCATCTTCGCATTGCAGCGAACGACATAATCAAAACAAAACAGATTACCGCTTGCTTGCGCTGTCAGCCGCTCCGCAACCGGTCTCTTCCGCCTTGCTCACCGCGTGAAGATTCCTTGCGAGCGTGAATGAGAAAGCAACAAAAAGAGCATCATCGCATCTTCCACTGCGCGCTTTTGTTGTGTGTTGATTCAGTCTCTTGAGATCCGTTAGTCCGTTCAGACGCGTTTGCGTGTTGTTTCCTACTGCGTGTGTTGTGTATTTTTTGTGAATCCGTTTTTTTTTCGGTGAAGATCCCCGCGTCGCAATATCTACCAACAACTACTTACCGCCTCACCCGGTTCGGTCGGTGTCTTCATCGTCGTCGTGGTTAGTGCAGTGAAGCAGCAGTTCAACAGTAGGATTTTGTGCAATCGTCGGTTGTTCGGCGTTTGTTTTTGCTTGCGCGAGGTCCATCCGCTGTTCAAAGGCGAGCTTTACACTTGGTAGCTTGAAAATTGCTATCTAAAAGCAAATTGTAAAACGAAACGATAAGCAAAAAATCCTATCCGGCTGGTTGGAGCTACCACAACGTTACATCGGTGTGAAGTAATCAAAGTTTGATTGTTGATTATTAATATAAAGCAGTTTTTTACTGTTTTAATATTTGAAAAACTTCTGGTCATAGCTTTGACCATAGTAGGAAAGTGCTTTTGAAGCAGGTTGCAATAACTATTCTTGGGTTTCGTCGGTCCTATCAAAGTTCGCATTGCAAAAGCAATCTTAAAAAGTAAGAATAATTAGTTTTATCAGGTTTTCGGGAGTAAATCGATCCTTATCGCATAATACTATACTGACTAAAGCTTATTCTGAGCAAACTTTGCCCTTGAACTTTCTTTCTTCCTTGTGTTTGTCCGTTGCCCATTTCCCCATTGTAATCACGCTATATACCTATCGAGTGTGGGGAAACGCGAAAGAATCCACGAGAACAAGGCGCCCACCCAGTCAAAACATTGTCCGATAGTTATACATAATGCTAGAGCTAGACGAGTCCAGATCCGCGAACCTGCTTCTGCAGGTGGGAGGAAAAACAGTGCCCGTCGTCGTAGGTGGTGGTGTTAAAGACGAAGAGCCGAAGCTATCGCTGTTGTTGAAGCAGCAGCTGGAAAAACAGCCAGAACTGGGTGGTGGCCACAAGGAAGACGGTGGTGGCGGCGGTGGAGGAACAACGATGACGATGGCTACATCAATCACGACAACGGTCGCAACAACTCCGACTGGAAACAACAATAGTCTGATTGATTCGCGAGGCTGCGCCAAGCCACAGAAGAAGGTAAGAGAAAGATGGGGGGGAACTCTCTTTGTACAGTTCTGATGGTTTCTTTCCCAGTTGTACATACACAGTACGTCTCCGTTGGTTGAACTTTTTGCTCCGATGCTCCCTGCTCTACACACATGGGAGGCATGGGGCCATGACATGGGGTCTAACGGGACCGAGGAGGGTGGGATGCCTACTCAGTGTTGGCCTGGTTGTTGGTTCTGGATGAATGGGGATGTCGAGTCGGAAGATGCATGTAAGCGTGAATGTAATGTGATGTTTACTCACTGTCTGGCTGGGTCGGAGAATGGCGAATATAAATGGGGAAATGTAACTAATGACGGGCAAACACTTTGATGCAGATTGCATGATGTTTTTTCGTTCGTTCGATTTTTTTTTCGATTTCGATATTTCTTTAATAAATTAGAATAATTTTACAAGTGCATTAAATTGAATATTCCGTGAAAAATTTAATATCATTCCAGCATGATCTTTTAAAGAGATTCAAAAAGTGTGTGAAGAATTAGCAATAAGTTAAAATTCACAAATACAAAGAAATTAAAAAAAAAAAAAAAAGATTCAAAAAGATATAGGTACCTTCTTAGCAAATCTCGGATTATTCAAAGTAAAAAAAAATCTCTAAAGTCTTGAGAAAATTTGAAAATTATTAATGGTTTCAGAATAATACACTTTGTGTAGTTTACCACTGATTGATGTTAATTTACTCTGTCCAGAGTAGTCTCTGAAAGTGTCCTAAAGTAATTTTCAAAAGAATAATTACTGAAGAAATCTTGGGACGAATCTCTGAAAAAAAAAACTAAACAAGTCCGTGAAGGAATACTTGGGTAAAATTCCGGGAGGAATCAATAAAGGAATCTCGGAAGGAATCCATCTAAAAATCTCCAGAAAAAACCCTAAACAAATCAATAAATCCAGTGAGACATCCCTGAAAGGTCCTGGAGGCGCTTCCTAAAAGAATTCCGAAAAAATCTCTGGAGGAGGTGTTCTGGGAGCCATTCCTGCAGAAATCCCGGGAAAATCCCTGAAGGAATCCAAAGGATGCAAAGGATTCTGAGAGAATCCTTAAGAACTCTGGAGCAATCTCGGTAACGTGAGAAGAAACTCCTACAGTTATCTAAGGATGAGTCCCTGGAAGAATCCTGGAAGAATCTCAGGAAAAATCCCTGAAGGATTCACGGGTGGAATCAATGAATAAATCCCGGATAAATATTTGAAGGGGTCCTGGATGAAACCCTGAATGAATACCAGGAGAATCCCAGAAAAGATCGATTTCAGAATCCCAGGAGGAACCAACCCTGGGTCCAACCAACCTTGAGTCCCTTAAGGGTTCAAAGAAAACCTCTCAAAGGAAACATCTGAAAGAATCCTGTGAGGAGTCCTTGAAAGAATCCTAGAAAAATTAAAAAAAAACTAGAGTCTGAACTAGAAAAATTCCTGAAGAACAACTTGAAAAAACAGGGAGGAAGCTGTTGGAAATCATAGCAATCGTATGATGCATTTGAATTCCATCATAGTACATAAGGCAAATGTCGGTTGCTATGTACATAATAAATAACAACTGCATGGCAACCGTTGGGGTATAAATATCGCTCTGGTCCCTGGGAGCAACTCAGTTTCTTTTCCACCTAATAAACCACCAGTTATAGTGCTCTTGTAAAACGTGTTTCTCTTCAGGTTATTGGCCCAGTCACGCCAACCTAAGAGCAAAAAGTGAAAAATCTCAAGCCCGTTCCAGAAACCAGGATGTCCAGTGCGAAGAAGGCAGGAATCGTGCAGTTTGCCGGCGAAGGCTACGACACGTGGAAGTTTCGAGTGGAGACTCAGCTTTCGGCGCACGGAGTGAAGGAAGCCATCACGAACGACCCCCCGGAGGAAGGCGCAGCGAAGGTGGCATTTCTGGAGAAGGACGAGAAGGCGAAAGCGCTGCTGGTGGCGTACATTGCGGACAGCCACCTGGAGTATATTCGCGACAAGCAAACCGCGAAAGCGATGTGGACGTCGTTGGCAAATACCTTTGCGAAAAAAGGTTTTGCTGCCCAGACGTACATCCGGCGGTCGATGGCGTTGCTGCGAATGGAGGAAGGAACACCGCTGGCGGACCATTTCCGTCGGTTCGATGAGCTGGGACGACAGCTGAGGGATGCCGGTGCCACGGTGACGGAGCTCGACATGGTGAGCCAGTTGTTTATTTCGTTGCCACCTAGTTACGATGTGGTTACCACTGCGATGGAAAATTTGGACGATCAACAATTAAACCTCGGGACCGTCAAAGCACGCCTTCTAGCGGAGGAGCAAAAGCGTTCTGGACGAGATTCCGGTACGAGTGCAGCGAGCGGTTCGAATGGAGTGGTGTTGGCGGCCAAATCCGGAAATCGGCGTGGGAAGGCAACGAAATTCCCAGGAAAATGCTACCATTGCGGAGAAGTGGGGCATAAGAAGTTTGCCTGTCCCAAGGTGAAAAATCATCCGGATCGGGCGCAGGTAGCGAGACTCCCGATCGACAAAGAAGTGGCCCTTGTTTCCGGAGCGACGGTGTCCCTCGAGCAGGACGAAATCGAGTGGGTGCTGGACTCGGGTGCAAGTTGCCACATGGTCAGCGACGAAGGATATTTCCAGGAGATCCATGTGCTACGGGAACCACTTCACATCGACAGCGCGAAGGATGGTGAGGTTCTGATAGCATCCAAGGAAGGAACCGTGAAAGGCAAGTCACTCGTTGGAGAGCACCGATACACGTTGTCATTCAGCCACGTGTTACTTGTCAAGCAGCTGAAGTATAACCTGCTGTCGTTGGCGCGGCTACTGAAAGCGGGTGTGCACGTCGAATTCAAGCCGGATTGTGCCGTTCTGACGAAGGATGGCGATACTATCGGTGTGGCGAGAGCGAAAGGTAATCTTTTTTACCTACCGATGAACCGGCTACCCAATGGAACGGCGTTGGCGGCGGATAGCACTCCGGACCTGGGGCTGTGGCACAAGCGGTATGCGCATCTCAGCTTCAAGAATGTGCTCAAATTGAAGAATGCCAAGATGGTGACAGGACTGGATGGTATCCATGGTGACGCAAAGTTTTGTGACACATGCGCGGAAAGCAACATGGTGAGGCTGCCATTCAACGGAACGAGACCGCAGACTCGAAGGCCATTAGAGCGTGTGCACACGGACGTGTGTGGACAAATCACACCGACGACGGCGGATGGTTACCGCTATTTCCTATCGTTTGTGGACGATTACACGCACTTCGGAGTCGTTTACCTGTTGAAAAGGAAGGATCAGGTGTTCGATTATTTCAAGGTCTACGAGGCGATGGCAACGGCTAAATTCGGGACAAAAATAGCAAGCTTGCGGTGTGATCTTGGACGTGAGTATTTTTCAAATCAGCAACTGGCCTACTACGAGGAAAAAGGAATCCAAGTGGAGTCAACGGTCGGGTACACCCCGCAGCATAATGGTGTGGCGGAACGCTTTAACCGCACCATAGTGGAGAAAATGCGAGCAATGCTGACGGAGTCGGGTGCACCAAAGTACCTTTGGGGAGAAGCGGTCCTGAATGCTGTCTACGTTGCCAACAGAAGTCCGACTGAAGCAATCAAGGGAAACCAAACGCCTGCGGAACGATGGCACGGAGAGAAGCCGAATGTCACCAAGCTGAGAGTGTTCGGATGCCAAGCGTTTTCCTGGATACCGAAACAGAAGAGAGGTAAGCTGGACCCAACCGGACGGAAGTGTGTATTTGTCGGGTACGCACCGGCTGGATATCGCCTCTGGGATCAAGATTCCCGGAAAATGTTCGTGACCCGTGATGTCCGCTGCAATGAGGCAGCATTTCCATTCAAGTCACCAAGTGAAGACATCGATCGTCGACTGGTTATTCCGGAGGAAGTATCACCGGTCCCTGAGCAAGAGGGGGAAAATGAAGATGCTGGACAAGACGACAATACTCAGGACGATGACCATGTCTCCGGTGGTTATTCCACTGCTGGAGAGGACGACAACGAGGAAGGCGCAACCGCACTCCCGCCACAATCAGAAAGGAACGCACCACGTGATGATGTTCCGAGGTCTAGTGGTCGGGAGTGCAGGAGACCAGGTTGGTTTTCTGATTTTATTCCGTATAGAGCGCTTTCTGCTGCTGTAAATTCCATACAGGTTCCCGAACGTTATTCCGATGTCGATGGTCATCCGCACGAGCCTGAGTGGAGGCAAGCGATCGATGAAGAGCTGGCAGCGTTGCAGAAAAACCGCACATGGACCGTGGTTCGATGTCCCGCCGAGGTACAGCCCGTACCGTGCAAGTGGGTATTCAACGTGAAGACCGATGCTGATGGACGTCCTACGCGCTACAAGGCGCGGCTGGTAGCTAAGGGCTACGCACAGAAGAAGCACATCGACTACGAGGAGACGTTTGCGCCGGTGGCGCGGCTGGCTACCATCCGAACTCTCCTGGCACTTGCAACGACGAACGGATTGAAGATTCACCAGCTTGATGTCAAGACCGCTTTTCTGAATGGGAAGCTCAACGAGAAGGTGTACATGCAGTGTCCAGAGGGGGTAACCCTACGTCCTGGAGAAGTGTGCCTACTACATCGAGCGCTTTATGGTCTGAAGCAGTCGCCGAGGTGCTGGAACAGCTATCTGAACGAGTTCCTGACAACGTTGGGATTTAAGCGATCGAAGTACGACTATTGCCTGTATGTTCGGATTACTGGCGACAACACGGTGTACATCGTAGTATACGTGGATGACCTTCTGATTGCTGCCAGGAACGAAGTCGAAATCGAGCGAGTGAAGAATGTGCTGATGCGGAAGTTTGAAATGACGGACATGAAGGAGCTGCACCACTTCCTGGGCATTAAGATCACCCGGGATCTGGATCGAGGAGTGACGAAGCTATCCCAGTCGGGGCATATCGACAAGATTATTGCTCGTTTTGGCATGGAAAACTGCAATCCCGCCAAGACTCCAGCAGAACCCAAACTGCAGCTGAAGCGAGGAGATGGAAGATGTCCGTATCCCTACCGCGAGCTGGTCGGTAGTCTCATGTACATCATGATGGGCTCTCGACCGGACCTTTGTTTCATCGTTGGCTACTTGGCGAGGTTTCAAGATGCTGCTGGTGAAGAACACTGGAAGCATGCCAAGCGAGTCCTACGGTATCTGCAAGCAACGAAAAACATGGAGTTAGTCTACCGAAGAAATCCAAGAGAACCAATGGTCGCTGCCTACGCCGATGCAGACTACGCAAGCGATGAATCCGATCGCAAGTGCGTCTCTGGCTTTCTGCTGAAGGTTCACGGAAACACAGTTGCCTGGTCATCGAAGAAGCAGTCTACTGTGGCAATGTCTTCTACCGAAGCCGAGTACGTTGCCATGAGTTCCTGCGTAAGTGAGACGATATGGTTGGCCGGGTTGATGGCCGATCTTCAGCCGGATGCCCTGCCGTATCCGGTACCAATATATGAGGACAACCAAGGAGCGATTGCGATGGCTGAACGAGAGGAAACGAGGCGAGTCAAACACATTGACGTGAAGTACCATTTCATCCGAAATGTTGTTGCCGACGGTAAGGTGAAGTTGGTATACGTTCCGACTCAGAAGCAGCAAGCCGACATCCTCACGAAGTCCCTGCCCGCTCCAACGTTCGTAGCTTTAAGGAATAAGTTAGGAATAGAAGGAATCAATTGAGAGGGGGTGTTGGAAATCATAGCAATCGTATGATGCATTTGAATTCCATCATAGTACATAAGGCAAATGTCGGTTGCTATGTACATAATAAATAACAACTGCATGGCAACCGTTGGGGTATAAATATCGCTCTGGTCCCTGGGAGCAACTCAGTTTCTTTTCCACCTAATAAACCACCAGTTATAGTGCTCTTGTAAAACGTGTTTCTCTTCAGAAGCAATACAAAAATGCTTGAAGGAACAATGCAAAGAAGAATCCTGGGAGAAATCTAAATCTCTTAACATATCCCAGCAGAAATGATTAAAAGAATCCTACGAGAAATCCCTGAAATAATCCTGGAGGCATTCCTGTAAAACCTCCGGAGGTGTTCCGGAAGAAATTACTGGACGAATCCCTGAAAGAATCCCAGGAAACATTCCAGAAGAAATCCTGAAAAAAAAATCTCCGAAGCGATTCCGGGTGAAATCCTTAGAGGAATCTCGTGTGAATCAATGATAAAATAAAGGAACGAAACTGGAATATATATGGACGAATTAGATACAACTCCCTAACAAAAAAAGAACTAATCTTTGAAGGAATCAGGGGAAAGGGATTCCAGGAGAATCTAAATGGATCATGTAGGAATCCCTTAAAGAATCCTAGAGGCATTCCTGAAAGCAATCCAGAATCAACTTCGGAGATATTCCAGAGGGAAATCTGGGAGAAATTCTTGGAAATTCCTCGAAGAAATCCCAGGAGAAACTCCTGAATAAATCACGGGATAAGTCTCTGGAGGAGTTTGGGAAGAAATCCCGGGAGGAGTTCCGAGAAGAATCTATGAAGGAATCCCGGAAGAAATGCTATTGAAAAATTCCGGGAGAATCACTGAAGGAATTTTAGAGTAATCTCTAATTAAAAAACCCAAGAAAAACCCATAAACTAATTCAAGGATAAATCTTCGAAAGAAATCAGAGTGAAATCCCTGAAGAATCTTAAGAGAAATCCTTGAAGGAATGCCGAAAGGAATCCCTGAAAGAATACCACGGAAAGAAGCGGTAAAGAATTGCCAGGAGGAATCAAAATACGGATCACGTGGTGAGTCCTTGAAAGAATACATGAAGGAATCCCGGACGATATACCCGAAGGAATCCCGTGAGGAATCCTAGAAGGCATCCTGAGACTTTTCATTGAAAGAAACATGGGAAGAATCTGTTGGGAAAACCGCAGAGTCGTTGAACAACTTGCAGAGATTCCGGAAAGGATCGATCCAGAGTGAACTCTCTAAAGGTATCCCGGGTAGAACCAACAAAAGAATCGTTCTAGTAGGAATCTCTAGAAAAAATATTAAAGAGTTCCGGGAGGAATCATAGGAAAAATCCTGATTCCCGTAACGTGGGTAGATCACCTTAGAATGGTGCGTTACGGTGTAAGATCTACCACATCGCATCAAACTTTAATCTTGCTATTTCACTGCCTAAAGTGATAGCATACCAGATTAAAATTTGATGTATTTTTGTAATGGTTATGTTTTTATTTATGTTTTGTTTTTAACTTCTAATAAACCTTTTTGTTTCAGGAGGATTCAGGTAATTTTATTGTATAATAATACCATGTTTTAAAAATAGTAACTGTGACGAGCGTATCACTTATGCCTTATTCAGTATATATTACTTAATCCTTTATTCTCTTTTCAGTGAAGAATCTTACCACCATTCCTGGCGCACTAATCAATATTTTTTTAGCAATCCACCGTATACATCACCATAATAATACATGCGAACATGTTTAAATATCTATATCGTTATCTGGAAGCGTTTGGTACGGGAGGTCCACGCTTCCATCTTTCCCCTTGATTTCAAGGTGCAGAATGTTTTCAAATATTGACTATGCTGAAATCTTTCTATCCCTTGAAATCTTCTCTGCGGTACATGCTGCGCAGTTGGCCTGGCCGTTGGACAAGAAAAATGATAGACTTGAAAAAACTTTATTTTCCAGGATGCATTCAAGTAATGGCTGCGTTAGTGTGAGATTAGATTAGATTAGATTAGAATCATAGGAAAAATCCTGTGAGGAATGCTAGATGGATCCTGGTATGTATCCGAAGAAAAATATCAGGAGGACTCGCTGATTTTTTTTTCTTGAACAACTTCTGCTCTACAAGTTTATTCCAGGTGTTATCTATGTACATGAACTTTATTCAAGAACATCCTTTATGAGTGCTCGTGCAACGGGATGGACCCTACTGTTGTGAAGTAAGTTATATGATATATGGTCGAATTTATCATCTATGTCTACTGAAATACACTACACCAAGTTTTGAACGTGCAGGATGCTTTGTTACGAGCAGTGCTGAAAAATTCATTTCGTCATATCTAAATTCAACCACCTGCAGCTCATTTTAGAAGCTGAACCTGAGAATATGGTATATGAAAAACTTGTGCGGCTAGACCAGTTCTGCAAGAAAGTCACGGAAAAACCACTATTTTTCGAATATTTAAGGTAAATGTCACGGACTACCTCCGAAAAATGCCAATGATATTCACGGTGAATATCATTTGGCATTTTTCAAAGGTAGTCCGTGACATTTACATTAAATATTCGAAAAATTGCGTTTTTTTCGTGACGCACAAGTTTTTCATATACCATATTCTCAGGTTCAGCTTCTAAAATGAGCTGTAGGTGGTTGAATTTAGATATGACGAAATGAAATTTTCAGCACTGGTTACGAGTGTAGGCCTTAACCACATAATACTGAAAGGTGACCCAGATATCTCTGATGCTCTGGCTTCCATGGCTTCCATGGCTTGCACTATGTGTATGAATCAAATGGGCAAACTCTGATGTGTGTGCACTTCTGTTGATATACCATTTCAAATTCAAACCATATTTCTCAACTTCAGAATAGTTCGGATGATCCAGAATGCCTCTATGATGTGTATACAAGTATCATATGATTCAACTGATCTTCTATGACTACCAAAACGCACTATACCAAGTTTGAAATGCACCCAGGTGTAGATATAAAGTCCTTAACTCCAGAACGATTTGGATGGCCTAAGGTATCGCCATTGATGTGCAGTTAGTCTTTCATACTGTGATTTACATGTATGGATCTAATGAGATCAGTTCTTACATTCATACATTAGTTTAATATACTAATACAGGTAAAGGCTTTAAAATCAGAACTCCAGAGCTATTTTAAGTTGCCTAGAACATCACCAGGTCATGACTACCATCATTTCATGTTTCAAAATGTATATTTCAATGTAATTCATCAAGTTAAAGTGATTTAAATCAGAAAC
Organism: Aedes albopictus; assembly: GCF_035046485.1. Taxonomy (NCBI): domain Eukaryota; kingdom Metazoa; phylum Arthropoda; class Insecta; order Diptera; family Culicidae; genus Aedes; species Aedes albopictus. The sequence goes on along the minus strand of NC_085137.1, from coordinate 470,780,500 downwards.
ACAACTATATTGTATTCAGTAGACAAAGTTCAAAACTTCTGGACGTTTTGGATAATCTGGAGATCCATGTTACAGCTGTAAAAGGACATAAGACATTTTTATCTAACAGCCCCAACCCAAACAAAGAATATTGAGCAAGTTCCATTGAAATATATCACATGTACATAGAAATAAAACGCGGAATAGAGTGAAGAACAAGTGGTGTACACTACATTTGCAGCTATATCTCCAAAATGTTCTAGCATAACATAATCTCCATATGTGCATATGATAACACAACTAATCCCCTTGATAAAAACATTTTGGTTTTGAAAATCCACCCACTGGGTCAAATGCTGTAGCTAAAACTATGCAAAAAAGTTGTCCACATCCTTTGAGGGTTATTCATTGTTCACAGTGAGCAGTTAGTACAGACATACATTTCATGCATTGTACAAACAATGAGTTTTCTTCATAAATATTTCCAGGAACATCTTCCAAGAGCTTAGTTCAGAAACATATTGCAAGACCTTCCTCCAGAAGCTTTTTCCAAACTCTTCCTGAAAAACCAGCTCCAGAAACTTTTTCAAGAACGTATTCCGAAACTTGCTCTATGAGCTCACTCTAGCTTTTCCTGCAGGAACTTTTATAAACTTCCTCCAAGATCTTCATCTAGGGCATCCTCGGGGATCTTCGTACAGGAACATCCACAGGAGCTTCCGCCGGAAACCACTTCCAGAAGTGTTTTCCAAGATGTGCTTCTCTAAAAATATGCTTCAGCTCTTCCAAGAACTTCCTTCAGGAGCTTACTCCACACGTTTTTTTCCCCAATGGCCAATGAGCTTCCTTCGAGAACATCATCTTTAAAAACTTTCTCCCAGCACTTCCTTCAATAACATGCTCTAGGAATATGCTCGAGGAACTAATCGCAGAGTCTGTGTGCAAGAAGTTCTTCGAAGAAATCATTCAGGTACAACCTCCTGGAACTTCATCCAAGAACTTGCTCTATGAACTCCGTCCTGATACTTTCCATAAACATTTATTTTAGAGCTTACCTCTGAGACTTCCGTCAGAAACTTGCATCGAGAAACTTTCTCTAAGCACTTACTCCAAGAATTTCTGAAAAAATGCAAATATTGTGTGCATGTGTTGTACATATAGATTTTAGCAATTTATCAAAAATATTATTTATATGTGTATCGATGCATAGATAACCCTCTTTCATGCGTAGCCACACATAATTTGTACCTTACCTTACCGGTCAGACTAAGGCCTGAGTGAATGTGCCTCTTGAGCCGACTTACTGGCTGAGTGACCTCTGCTGTACATAGGAGTCGTCTCCATTCTACTCGGTCCATCGCTGTGTGTCTCCAGTTCCGCACTCTGCGAAGGGTCTGCAGATTGTCCTTGCTGCGCAACTTTTTTAGGAACTTCTTCCTTGTTTCGAGAAATTCCTCGTGGAACACCTCAGAAACTTCCTACGGGAACTGAGAACTGTTGGAATCCCAGCGCAGTTATTCGATCGACCGGACAAAACACACCCGTCCCGGGATTCGCGTGATAGAACGAAGAAAAAATAAATTAAACGGACTATGCTTATTACTACGTCTATTTACAAAAAACGGATAAGTACGGACTAACGATACAATAACAAACATCTGTTTTTCAGCAATTATACTTCGTCGGATTCTTTCACACATACTAGTTCGTCATTTCATAAGCATCTGTCATTCTCTCGTTATACTGACCAGGGGAGTGACAACTCTCTTCTCTAACGCATTCGACCAGGGGGCTGACACTACTCTACTTCAACAAGAACTTCCTCTGGGAGTTTTATCCAAGATATTCCTTATAAAATTTGCTTCAGGAACTTCCTCCCAGAACTTGCTTTAGAAGCTTACTCCAGACTTTCTCCTTATGAAGGTCCTTCAAGGAGATCATCTCGGACCATCCTCTGTCCAAGAACTTCCTCAAAAAACTTGAACTAGAAACTTGCTTAAGAAACTTGCTCTAGAAGCTTACTTTAGAGAATGTCTTCAGGAAGTTCATTCAGGAACGTCCTCCAGGAACTTCTTCCAAGCACATACCATAATAATTTATTGTGGAACTTCTTCCAGAGTCTTCCTTCAGAAACCGAGAACCTCTAAGGAACCTCTTCCAAAATCTCAAGACCTTGTTTGAAAAAATACGCTCTAAGAAATTCCATCTAGAACTTCCTCTAGGAATTTGTTTAAGGATCTTACTCCGCGTGCTTTTCCAGCAACTTTTTTAAGAGCTTCCTTCAAGAATGTTATCCAGGAACATCCAGAAACATTCTTGCTTATTGAAAGAACACTGCAGATACTACCTTTAGGAAGTTCCTTAAAACTAATCATCCAGTAACATCCTCCTAGACGAGCTTGCTCTGATAACTTTCTCCAGGCACTTTTCAAAAAAACTTGTTCTGGAACATTTTCATCAGCAACTTGCACCGGGAAACTTCCTCCAAGCACTTACTTCATGAATTTGCTCCAGAAGCTTCTTCCGCGAACTTCCTGCTCCAGGAACTTCATCCAAATACTTCATCTAGGATCTTACTCCAGCATTTTCTCCAGGAACTTTCTTTGGGAACTTCCTTCAAATTCACCTACAAAATTTCATGTGAATCGGGGCAGTACTTTTTGTTGTAGCAATGAGAGAGTAGAATGTGCGCCATTGAATTTTGTACAGCCCCAAGGTTTGTTTGTCAGCGCTGCCCGAGCAGAAGGGAATAACAGCAGTATAACAGAATGTGTTATTTTGACAAAATAACTGGGTAATGAATTAAGTTTTTTTCATGTTATTAACATAACATAAACTTGGATGTCATAAGCGGCAAAATAACAAAAATCATAACAAAAAAATGTTTCTGAAAGATCAATTTAATAACATGTTTTGTAAGTTCGATAACAACATAATAACAATGAATTTGGGAAATATGTCAATAACAAATGTTGTTATTTTAAAGTTATTGATAACAATCCGAAAGCAAAATTAGAAATAATATCAAACTAATAAAAAAGTAAGTAATAATGGTAGGGTCTTGTACCATTTGGACAGGTGTACCTATTTTTGGCTCTTGCCGCTGTAACAAAATCAATTTTATACTTAATTGGCACACGATGAGTTGCCTACAGTATCTAACCCTATCCAGCTTTTTACGCTGTGGTGAGGGGTGATTCAATTTTGACGGATCTTGCCGACAGCCCTTGCAGCATCACAGTTACCGAAAATTACAGTTCACTGCTCCACATTTGTCAAATGTTTTCATATGGTCAAATATACTATATTAACAATATAGGTCACTTCGTGTTTTCACATACAACGACATGGAGACGCCGTTTACGAATGATTACAGCACCACCTGTTGTCAGAAAAAGTCAATAATTGTATTTTGATCAATTTTTGTTTACCGTGCAAGGTGACATTTCTCGTAAAAAGATGTTAGGGGTGTCAAAGTTTTTTGTTCCCATATAATCGATTAATAAATAATCGATTTACAATATAAACAAAATAATATTTCATTAGATGACATCTACGAATACATCTGTAGAAGAATTTAAATGCTCCCTCATTGTAACGTCACCGAAATCATTTCACTTCGAAATTCTAAATTTTCATTCTCAAAATTAACTTATATGTTGCCCTGGTGGTTGCTATTTTTCTTTGACAATGGCTTAAATTATCATCTTTCTTAATGTCCACGCTGACATACATACATCGGATTGGATAGCTTACAAAAAATCCGGAAGATCACCAACCAAGTGCACGTCAAATTTCTTGTGGCAGAGTGCAAGACATTGAATTCAAGGATCCAAGGGTGCACAAGCTAATGGACCGATGCACGAACTTAATAATTTCAACGTTTGATCGTTCCGTGCTTACAAAAAATGAGTTCCGGGACCGGACCTGAGAATAGAACCCGCCAAATTTATTTTCGATTATTTCGTTGTTCTTCCGGAGTGTACTGTGAGTTTATTCGAATACATATTGTTTTATTCCGGACTAATCGGTTTTGTTGTTGGATGTATGAACATTGTGCTGTCAATGATTGAACATTTACACGATCGTCGCGAAATCCTTGCAAAGCTCATTATTTTTAAATATAGATACAGTCCTGGGCTTCTGGGTGAACTTCAGTTAGTAAAGATATTCTGGCAAATTCGCCTGTTGCAGAGTGATAATCCTCCATAAATTTAGTCAGGCATTCCTTCAGATGTTCTTTCTTAATTCCTTCTGATTTTCTAACGTTTCTCTTTTTCTCAGTTTTCTCTTTTCTTTTGCTAACCGGAAAAATCCGCATTTTTCCGTAGCTAATCGTCGTTAACCGCGTCTAACTGCACCTGCGACTCAGTTAGCAATGGTTAGGAACGGATATATGTATACGGATTTTCCGATTAGAAAAGGATATGTCATTCTCCTTGGTTTCCTTCTAGAGTTGTTTTTTCTGAGATTCATTCAGGAGCTCTTTTTGAAATTCCTCCAGGTGTGCCTTCAGAGATTGATTTAAAGTTTTTTTTCTTAAATTTCTCCAGAAGTTCCTTCGAGGGACCCCCATGAGTTCCTACTGAAATTACTCCAGCAATTTCTTCTTATGTTTCTTTAAGAATTACTTCTATAGGAATCTTCAAGGATTCTCTTCTAGAATTCGTCAAAAGGTTCCTTATAGGATTTCCTTATAGGAGTTTCTTGGAGTCTTTCTTGGATTCCTGCAGGAGCTCCTTCAACGATTCCCTCAGGCATTTTTTACGAATACTTCCCGGAGTTCCTCCCGGAGTTCCTTCTGGAATTCCTCCAAAATTTTCCAATAATGACCAGGAGTTGTTTCAAGGATTTATCCAAAAGTTCCTTCAAAAATTCCTCCTTCTGGGAATTTTAACCGAGATTTCTACCAGTATTCTCCCAAAAGTTCCTTCTGGAATTCACTCCGTCCTTTTAGAATTTCCACGAGTGAAGAATTGGGATTTTTCAAGGAACTTCTTTTGGAATTCCAGAAAAAATTCCGAAATGACTTTGTAAAACTCCAACGCGATTTTATATGAACAATTTAATAAATATTTTTCGAGGGATCTTTCCAGGATTCCTTTAGAAGTTCCCTCTTTGAAGTATCAGAAATCCTCCAGGAATTATTTTCGTGATTCCTTCCGAGATTTCTTTACATTCGGAATGTCTTCAGAAGTATTTTTTTCCGGGATTCCCAGAAGGAATAAGTGAAGACTAGATTTGTAGTAATGAGTTGGTTTGTTGTATGGTGAGATGCTAAACTCTCCGTTTCTGCATTGAAACGGTGCAAACTCATGGGTATTATGATTCTTAGTCTAGTTTGATGCTGCTTGAGCAAAACTTTGGGGAACTATGTTGTTGAAGTTGCAATAAATGAGAATACAACAACACAGTTACACAAAGTTTTGCTCAAACAGCATCAAATCACACAAGCAGTCATAAAACCCTTCCTTTTTTGTTACCATTATTGCAGTTACCATTTTATTGCAGCAACGGAGAATTTACTTTCTCATTATATAAAAATTCAGCTTATTACTACAAATCTAGTATTTCATTGACTGCGTGTTTTTCTTGGAGATATGTAATCCCAGATAAGAACAATGTTGGAGGATGGAGGAGGAACGCTGGAACGCTTTCCCTAAGCAATCCCGAAAGGAGTTCCTAAAATAATTCCAGAATAATTTCTAGTAGGAATCCCCCAAGAGCTTCTGGAGGAATCTTGTAGAAAAAAAAAATCCACGGTGCAATTCTTAAAGGGATCCCACAAGGAAATTCTTGTGTAATTTCCGGAGAAAATACCGTTCATCGGTACACGTTTATCAATTCAAATTTACTTCTCATCTGCAACTTCGCATGTCGCGCGAGTCGCGACTTCGATTTGGTGCTGCGACGATAATATACGCCAGAAATTGTTCAAGAAGAGAGAATTAAATTTGTTCTAATTTGCGTAGTTGAAAAAAAATCGATTAATGTTTAATCGATTATTTCAGAAGAAATGGGCATCCCCACCATGCAATGACAGTTTGACAGAATAAACGTCATTCGGATAGCGCATGCATTTAGTGTGTAGTAGTACCTCTTCTGACGCTTGGTGGCGCCACATTCACTAAAAAGGTGTCGCCAAAAAATCGTAAGAGTGACCTATATTGTTAATATAGTATATTTGATATGGTGTTACCATTGTTACCAGCACAACAAATATAGAAGGGATTGCTAAAGAATGTCGTTAAGTAGGAAAACAACAGGATTGCCATTGTGATTTCTCCGGAAGAATTCGATCGATAAATCCCGAGTAGGAGTTGACAAAGAATTTCTCAGGAAATAAAACGATGAAAAATTCCCCGACAGAAATGGCGCCAACAGATTCTCGAATAGATCTCATGGAACATTGTCCGGAATAAATTGCTAAAAGATTCGCCAGAAGCAATTTCTGACGGATACTCCGGTGAAGAATTTTCTCCTAAATGAATTGTTGGAGGACTTCTTGGTTTATTGGTAGTGGGAAAACCCCTGCCAAGGGACTCTCGGATGGAACTACTGTAGAATTCTCCGAGAGGAACTGTCGGAGGAAATGTTCATCGCACAGCAATCGAACAGTGAGAATTTTCGACTCCTTCAGCGTGCGCGTAACTACAGCGATTTGGCCCCCCAACGCGCATGTCCTTCAGGAGCTCCCTTTGGGAATCTACACCGGGGACCCTCCAGGAATTCCCACCGAAGAATGCTCCAATAAAATCCTGCACATCCCCCCGGGGAGATCCCTATAGAGCAATCCTTGGTGAGAAATCTTGAAGCAGTCATATATGGACGGCGTGATGAAACACTCCTGATTTGGATTCAAACATTTATCCACACCCACACGATCCCCAATCCGGACGAAAACTGAGGGAAATTCCAGGTTTTGGAAGGGAACCTGGTCGACTGAGAAGCGAAGGTGTTACGGGTCCGCATAGTGATCCTAAAGAACAAATCGTGCCAGGCAGGCTACGTGAAGCAACTTCGCGAAGGCCAAATGAAGGTTAAGACGTTCAGGTGGCAGCCCTGTACTAGTCAGCATCATCAGGGCCCCACACCAAAACCATACATGAGTAATCCGAAAATACAGTTGGGATAGGGCAGACTATGGGAATCTCTTAATAAAACCCGTCAATCGCAATTCATTGTGTTTTCCCTTCTTACGAAGCCTCGGCGGAAAAAGCCGACATTGAGTGGGCTAGGGATCTTTGGGACTGAGCAGTTGTAACAAATGCTGATTACGGTTCCTCGGTGTGAACTGGTTCTACAGCTGAAGATGGTGGACAATGATCACAAACCTAAAAAGAAATAAATGTTTATTCATAACAAATGTTAGCTGGAAAAGTTCACGGTGAAAATTTTTGACAACTCAAGGTCAAGTTCCAGTGAGAACGTAGAGCCATACAGAAGAAGAAGAAGATACGTAACTAAATACATACTAGAAAAGGAACATAAAACAGGTCATAATTATCGAAGTGTTCATAAAATAAGAAACTGAAAAGCTCGTTCAGTCTCAATTAGAAAAACTAATTAGATCATACACACGGTATGCTGTAAACAATGTGCTGTAAACAAAATCTCGAATGATGTAGTTTCAAAATAGAAATACACTAGAACTCCAATGGCGCTGTAGTCACTTTTCCCATTTAATTATTTTAATAACTTTAATTGTTCTAATTGATTATTTTTATGTGTCCACCTTATAGAGGACCTTTTGTTTTGGTAAACAAATTTTATTTGACACTTCTGGTACCGCTAATGACGCTGTAAGGGCGTGGCAAACTAGATGTTAGTCACACGAACAGTCGCGACATTGAACTTCTGTGGCTAGTTATTCTAATAGTTTCAACTATTTTTATTATTATTTTTATTTACGAGATTTTCAGCCCTGGGCTGGTTCATCTCGGAGTTTCAACTACAAAACTTTTTATTGTTGTGCTAAATATTGTTTATTAAATACTAGCTGTCTTGGCAAACTTTGTCTTGCCAAGCTGTGGTGGTGTGACAGCTGTTGAGGTCATCGCAGCAACGCACTCTAGATTGATTTGATTTCGATCACACTGAATTTCTTCCCGGCCACGTTCCCGGGTCATACAAAATAGTATTTTCACAATTTCCATACTTTTTAAACAATTTCCGTAACTTTTTATACATATAAACACAGCCGCCATGAAGACGAATCAAACCGTGCAAAAATCATTATGATCGGTTCATCCGTTCGTGAGTTTTGTTGCCTCAAAGGAACTTTGAACTCATTTTTATATATATATAAATATAGATAGATTTGTACACGCTCAATAGTATAATAATAACTAATTTTGTTCCATAACAAAACATATTATTGAAATATTATTTTATGGGTGTATATCAATATCTTGATCATAACACAATAAGATGGTCAAACAAAACATGTTATGGAAAACTGATGCCTTGATAAGTTAACAATAACAAAACAAGAAATAAAAACATATTATTTTGATTTGATAGTTATTTGTTTGATATTCCCCTCTGTTCGGTGTAACTTTTGAATTTGGCAAAGAAAAAGGCTGAAATTTTGAACAAAAACTTCTCAATCTACATCTGTTGCATAGGCTAAATTTCAAAAAAAAAATCGATGCACTATCAACAATTTTATAGCCGAAGCATGTATTGGGACTGAACGTGATTTTAACCCCTCATGCGAAGTATGCACTTCAAACGGAATCGCTCAAGTAATTTTCGTTCAGTGCATTAATTTTCCGTGACCGGAATGGTCAAGAAATTTAACACAGCAAGCCCCATTTGATTTGACGTTTCGTTTCAGCTCCGTACTAGGATCCGGAATAAAGTGACGCTTTCTTATTTCTTGAGCGATTCCTTGCCTGAATTTTCCACGCATCGAGATAGGCCAAGAAATTTCTTGCGATCTGCGTACTACCCATCAGACAGCACCCTTTACTGTTGTACTGATTGTACTATTGAAAGTACTATACCAATAATCATCAAATTTTGCAGGCATAATAAACACATAACCAACTACTTTCAGTGAAAATTTGATGACAATTGGCAGTGATATTCAAAGGTTATGAACAGGGAAAACCGCACATGAAAAACACGAAAAATAAAAGTTTATGAAATTATGCTAGAAAGTGTCTATATAAGTATCATAACTGCTAACGAAATTTCATAATTATCATCACAGAACTTTGAACTGTAACATAAAAGAACCATCCATTATGCGAACAAAAATAGGTCATGATTGTACAAAATGCTTTAAACCAAGTCTGTTTGTTTTTCATCCACAGTTAAAAGTAATGCATCAATTTTTATGAAATTTGGCACAAATAATAAACATAGACCAGAGAGTTCTCAGTCAATTATTTTACTTTTGAGCTATTTGCTCTTGAACACTTAGTTATTTAACTAAACCAGTCGATTCAAAGATGCCATTTGATAGAAAATTCAATAATCTTTCGAATAAGGGTAAAAAAACTGCAATAAGTTTGACCATTTTCAAATTATAGCCAGTTAAGGCAATCAGAGTCAAAAACATGGGAAGTTCAATAACTACGTAACGGTTGAGATTTGGCCATATGCGTAGAACAATTTTTATCACCATTTATGATCCTCTATCACCCTTTAAAAAGTTTGCACTCAGGAACTTAACACCCTGTACAGGGGATACTCCAATTAACTGGGACAGGTAAAATTTTCACTTTTTGACAAATGTTCAACTCGCTGTAACTTTTCGAAAAGGGCATCAAATATTCTCAAATTTTTACTGTAAGTTCATCAACTAGTTGTGTATCAGTGGACAAAATTTGGTAAAGATCGGGCCATTCTACACGAAGTTATGAAGATTCCAGAAAAAGGTGTAATTATCCGATAGCCAACTTTGAGCTGTTGTATCTCCGGATTCAATGAACCGAATGCAATGAAATTTTGATCATTTATGACTTATATAATGAACTTTGAAAAACAGTTTACCTAATTAGAAATTATTAATAAGAAAAATAGTTATGGCGATTTTATTTATTCTATTTTTTTTAGTAAATTTATATATTTTTCATATGCATCCCATTACTTTTTCAATTTAATGCCGGCTATTTGGTTACTTTACTTTTAAACATAAATGTATTCAAGTCAATTAGAGGGAATTATAATGAACTATAATTACTATCTCGAATTTTGAAACGATGATGAAGTTTTGAAATAATTGGTATTATATTAGAAAAATAATCCAATCGTAATAATTTTCTTTAAGTTTTGTCAAATGTTTTTAATAGCTCATTATATAAGTCATAAATGATCAAAATTTCATTGCATTCGGTTCATTGAATCCGGAGATATAACAGCTCAAAGTTGGCTATCGGATAATTAAACCTTTTTCTAGAACCTTTATAACTTCGTATAGAATGGCTCGATCTTTTCCAAATTTTGTCCACTGATAAGGTACACCGGGGCAAGTTGAAACACGAAGTTTTGAAATAGATTTAAATACAATTTGAAAATTTTTCCTTCGCTAAAAGATTATTTGAATCTAAAACATTATGTTTTGGCGATCAAACTGTTTATCATCATTAGAAAACATCATGTTAACCCGGAGTAGTGTGCGGTAGTTCGGCAGCAGCAAAGCTTCGCGCGCTCGCTTTGCTAGATTTTTGCGATTTTATTTTGTCTTCCCTCTGCGGGGCTCCGACGACGGGACGCCAAGCAGTCAGTAGTGTGCGGTAGTTCGGCAGCAGCAAAGCTTCGCGCGCTCGCTTTGCTAGATTTTTGCTATTTTTTTCCTCTTCTCTCTGCGGGGCTCCGACGACGGGACGAGTGTGCGCGCGCCGTGGTTCGAGTCGGTTCCGAATTTTTCGCTTCCCTTCGGCGCTAGTTTCCAATACACTTTTAGTTGATAATAAATATTTTCTTTCATTTTTTGCATTTACACAAAAGAGTGAAAAATGTTACTTCGGGTTCGCCGGTCGAGAAAAAATCCGGGCGCCGACAAGTGAGTCGCGTTCAGTGTATTTCTGTGTGGAATAGACTAAAGGTTTCTGCTCCCTAGTGGAGTGGAGACGCGCTATAGAATTTTCTTTTTGGCTAGTTCTTGCGTCGAAAAGTGGTCGGTTGTTAACGGCGGTTTGTGTATATTGATCCATTGTCAAATCATATCACCAACCATAGGTGACTCCCGGACTGACAATGTACCTTACCCTACTAACAAAAAAATCCTTCCTGAGACAAACGTGGAGATGCAGCGATTCGCGGTCTTTTTAACAACGTTTGTCTTACTAACATTCCCTTCCATCCTCGATGACCGTAAGGACGTGGCCGGCGCCGTTATTGACCTTATTAAAGTTGAGAGCTCTCGACCTGTGTACATTGAGAATAGTAAGCTAGTCCCAAGCCCTATTCATTGGTTCCTTGTGCAATTTCGATTGCTCTGGTCAATCACGGAGTAGCAACTACGAATTGTGCGGTCATCTATGCTCATGCTCATGCTCATGCTCATGCTCATGCTCATGCTCATTAGAAAACATCATGTTAACCCGCTGTTTCATCTTGCCCCACCCGTTTCAACTTGCCCCGGTGTACCTTACACAACTAGTTGATGAACTTACAGTAAAAATTTGAGAATAAAGGGTGATACGGTCAAAATTTGGTCATACAATTGGTTTCATAACTTGATACTGCGTACACCAAAACAGCTGATTTTTGGACCAGTAATGGTACATTATATGTAGCTTATACCATAAAATTTTCATCAAAATCGGTGTAGTATGTGCGGAGATATTGTGAATCCTGAAAACTGCAATTTTAAAATGTTGTACAAGGAGGATTAAAAAATAAGAACACATTTTTACTCTTTTATTTATAGAGCCAGAAATACTGAACCAATTTCAATGAAAATTTTTCTGTATGTAAAGTATACATATCAAAATGTTGTGTAAAAATTCCATTCAATTTGATGCAGCCATTACAAAGTTATATTTGTTTAGGTGGTCAAATTTTGTCAAATTTTGTCAAGTCAAGCCAAATTTTGGTCACACATTTTTTTTCATAACTTTAGACTGCGTACACCAAAACAGCTGATTTTTGGATCTGTAATGGTCCATTATACGTAGCTTGTACCATAAAATTTTCATCAAAATCGGTCCAGTATTTGCGGAGATATTGTTGAACCCTGAGATCTGCAATTTTTTTTTTTCACAAATAAGAACACATTTTTACTGTTTTATTTATAGAGCCAGAAATACTTAACCGATTTCAATGAAAATTTTTCTGTATGTGAAGTATGCATATCAAAATGTTGTGTAAAAATTTCATTCAGTTTGATCGAGCCGTTACAAAGTTATATTTGCTTAAGTGGCACCCTATCAGTTTTTTTCATATTCAAACTGCTACAACTTTGAAAGTATTCATACAAAATAGCTCAAAATTTTACTGCGAACGTATTTTCATAATAGTATTATACTGTAAAATTTTGATAAAAATCGGAGCAGTATTGGTTGTTCTATAATCAAAATTGTGCTTTACTGACCTTAAATTTCCGAAAATTTACTATGGAGCGCCTTTGTACAAAATTTTAAAAAGGTAGGTCGATGGTTTCATCTATATATCAACCAATACTTAATCGATTTTGATGAAAATTTTATGGTATAAGCTACATATAATGTAGCATTACTGGTCCAAAAATTAGCTGTTTTGGTGTACGCAGTCTAAAGTTATGAAAAAAATTGTGTGACCAAATTTTGACCGTATCACCCTTTATTTGATGCCCTTTTCGAAAAGTTACAGCGAGTTGATCATTTTTTAAAATGTCAAAATTTTACCTGTCCCAGTTATTTTGAGTATCCCCTGTATGTCGTTTTGAAAAAGTATCCGAGATTTTAGGGTTAGAAGTCTTATATGAATTCCTCAGTAATTTTCTAAAAAAGGAACTGCCTACATAAATGAGAATTCTGATTCAGAAATAAAAAATATGCGACAGATAAAACTTTTTCATGCTTTACGGTTTTTGTTCACTTTTTGTTTAGCTTACACAATATCACAGGCAACGTAAACGAAAGTTTATGTGCATACATACAAGTATAAGAAATGGCTGAATTATTGAAACAGTTCACATCACATGAAGCAAAGTCTAAACAGATGTAAAAAATATGCAAATCTGTCGCTTAACAGCAAGGTTTGTCAAGAAAGGATACAAAATTCAATCTTAAAATATGACGTCATTCTTCAGAGATTGTTCTCCTGTTCTGGGATTTTGATGATATCGATTGGTGGTATCATTTTTAGACCATATTGTCCCATCAAAACCACATTAGACTAAAGCGAAACTTGTTCCCGCGCATGACTTCATCGTTATCGAACGCATGCCGGCTGTGTGCCTATAATTGATTGACTGGAACTCCTACATATATACATTAGTGTGGGACACCAAAATACATTTTACTCCTGTACACTTTTTGAGTTCCATTTTGGCCCCATATCAACTGTGTAAAATTTCAGCTCGATCGGAGAAACTATATTTTAGCGCCAGCCGTTTTAAATTTTCATACGATTTACTATGGGGAAAATCACTTTTTTAAAGAAAAATCACCACAGGTTGCCCCTTAACCCCTAAAAATATATCGATGAATGATTTCTGTTGGAAATTTTACGAGGAACAAACCCTCTGAAGACCGCAAAGCGATCGAAGGCATGTGGAAAAAGTTATTGACTGAAATCCGAATGACATGCCCACGCTGTTTAACACGTAAGGAATAACAATAAATAATAAAATCTCGTCATTTTATCGATCGGGTAAGGCATAATAACTTTTTCCACGAATGTCGCATCACTTTGTGGTCTTCGGTGATCTGATTCCTCGTGAAGTTATCTACAGAAATCATTCAACGACTTATTTTTAGGGATCAATGGTTGACCTCAAGCGATTTTTCTTTGAAGAGGTAAATTTTCCCCATAGTAAATCGTATGAAAAACTAAGAATGGCGGGCGCTAAAATATAGTTTCTTCGATCGATCTGAAATTTTGCACAGTTAATATGGGACCAAAATGGAGCTCAAAAAGTATACAGGAGTTGGAGTTTTTTCATTTTTTATATTTTCCCATATAAACCGTGTACCAGGCTAATATACATATACCCCATGTGAGATAGCCGGGGAGAAAAGCAATGATAAGCACGGACACGATTCCTAGCTTGCTTGAATTTACATATTTATATTGGATTGTTATAGCTGGTGAATTATACTCAAATTAGGCATCACGAGCATTTTGGCATAATCCATGCAACTATATGGCGAAACTCCAAACAATGACCGACGGAAGGTATTGCATACCAAATTCCAATCAAACTGTTTGATTCATCTATTACTATTATTATTTTCGTTATGCCGAAAACTGATTCCACGAAATAGGTAATTTGCATTCCAAGTTTATGAAATCATTCGAAACCGCGGTGCTTTGTTAGAAGAACAAGCTTTGTTTATTTGTATCAGCTGGCCGTAGAATCGATTGGACGACCTTCACCCGTGTCTTCAAAAGATTAATCCCGTCGAAATCCTAAATGTTAGATTCGTTTCATCACACCCGACGCGGTTACTTTAACCATAGTTCCGTTGCTGGTTGGCTGGTTCATTGCATTTCACGTAAGCGCGGATGCATCCAAACAGCATCACAGCATCAGTAGTAGGTAACCGGTTTGGGTTCCACCTGCACCAAGCCGCATCCAATAAAACGAGCATAACGGCGCTGGTTGAACCTCTATAAAAAGTAGGTAGATAGGTGAGGGAAGGAACCTACAATCGTAAAAAGCGGAAGACCTGTGAGCTGTGACTCTGTGAGCCGCGCCGCTGCGCTGTCTTAAACTATATGCCATCATGCCAGTGCAGTGTGATGACGGCGACCCGGCTGCACCGCCGTTTTTAGACGGTTTCTGAAGTCGGATGCGTTTATGCTCGTTTAGGTGCTTCCAGGAAAATCGGTGCACTGCACGCGGAAACGACGGACTCGTTTATGGGTGGCACTGAATACGACTGGGGTAGAACTGGGGTACAGAAAGGGTAGCTCATTGAATTGAAAGGTAAATACAACTCAAAAGTTGGATCAGATGGTTCATGCGAGAATGATGCTGTGATGGTGTGATTGAAAAATGCACTTATAAATACGCTATAATAACGTTAATATTCTAGATTTGGGCACCGTAATAACGCATGACGCATAAAAAGAGCCTATAGCTCTTTACCACGGCGGCTCAAGATCAATAGAACATCCTGAAGATTCAGGTTTCTGAAGTCAGTTTCACTTAATAAGTGTTTACCGAGCAGTTGTGCAAAAACTGGACAGTTACGCTCCAGACATCGCCATTATGCACATCCTTTGGAGATGGCCTAATTTTGATTGGATCGTTCTCACTTCGCCCTTCTGCCACCACACAAGACATCCATTGGCCAATATTGGTCGAACAACAGTTGTATAAATCCATTTGATATACTTGGGTCTTAGACCCCATTGATTTCAGAATGAAAGAGACGCAAATGTCGAACACCATTACGGTTTCGCTTTTCCGTGAAAAGAACAATAGATGTTTTACTCAGATTTACCGAAAGGCCATATTGGCGACACCAACCCTCAACTACCTGAAGAGCGTTTTGCATCAGGTCGAAAAGGGTGTTGATGCACATACCGACTAACAATGTTAGGTAGTCGTCGGCAAAATCATAAGTAGAAAACCGCTATTATTGAGTTGCCTCAATAGCGTATCTCCTACGAGATTCCACAAAAGTGGTGATGAGACTCCCCCTTGGGGGCATCCACAAACACTAAAATTTCCTAATCGCCGCTTGACGCAATGTCGAGAAGAGATGTCGGTTTTTGAGCATTTGGTGAATCCAATTGGAAATTATTGGAGATATACCATGACCCCGTGCGGCTTCCAATGTGGCATCGAAAGGCACGTTGTCAAAGGCATCCTCGATATCTAAGAAAACACCCAAGCAGGATTGATTTTGAGTAAATGCATTCTCGATACCGTAACCAAATTTGTGTAAACATTGCCACAGTGGACTATCCAGATTGGTAAGCATGTTGGTTCACATGAAGAGGTACGTTAGCCAGGTGAACATCATGGATGTGATGATCCACCATGCGTTCTAAGCATTTCAGAAGAGAAGAGGTCAAACTGATAGGTCTGAAACTCTTTGCTTCTTCATACGACGCACGACCCACTTTCGGAATAAACTCTACAGTAATATCCCGCCAAGATTTGGGAATGTACCCTGTAGCAAAACTGCAGACAAGTAGTGTTTTCAAAACAAGTTTGAAATAATTAAATCCCTTCTGAAGCAAAATAGGATAAATCCCATCTGCCCTAAGAGATTTGAATGAAGCAAAACTATTTAGTGCCCACTCAATCGATTCTAAAGTTATGATACTTCGAGCCGAAGCTAATGAATCATAACTACAAGAAAAGACATCAGGTTCATCCGATGATGTAATATCCGCACATCCAGGGAAATGTGTGCTGAATAAGCATTCCAGAACTTCCTCATCACAGGAAGTGAAATCACCATTTGGCAAACGAAAATCGTTAGATTTCGCAAGGATTTTGTTCAACCGACTGGCTTAACTCAAACTGGAAACATTTGTACAAAGGTTTTTTCCAGCCGGAACGTTCAGTAGACCGAAGAGCTTTCTGGTAGGTCGACCTGAAAGCCTCCGATCCAGCCGAATGTCGTCTGTTCCAACTCTTTTTACATTGTTTCCTGAGCTTCGCCAGATCAGAGTTCCACCAAGGGGTTCTTCTTGTGGTCTTCACAGACCGCAGAGGGCAAGCTTTTTCAAAAGCTTCCATGATGAAGGCCGTTGTAGTATCAACGGCATCATCTAAATCACTTGGATTGTCAATGGATGGTGAGTATCAATGAAATTTTGCTGCAACCAAATCGGTAAAGAGATCCCAGTTGGTTGACCGGGGATTCCTGAAACGGCGAAGTAACATTCACATGTTCAAGAAGAAAAAAAAGATGTTGCGATGGTCAGATAAAGATTCTTCATCTGACACATGCCAATTGGTTAAATCGTGACTAATTCTGATAGTCATGTCGTTATGTCTAACACTTCCTCTCTGTCAGATACCGTGATGGTTTGGCGGTTGCCTATGTTAAGTAATCCATGATCTGTACTACTTAAGTACTCCATCAAACTGCAGCCGCTCAAGTTAATGTCTGAGCTGCCCCTGCTGGCAGCTGATTGTCCAGCAGAAACACAGAGTTCACTGCACCATCACTCCGGTTTGCGCAGTAAAGGCAAAATACTGTGAAGCGCGTCCTGATATTCCACAGGCTCTGTTTGCGGTTAGGCTTTTATTAGACCCCCTAACCATCAATTCTAAGGCAGATAAGCAAAAGCCGCATAACACCATGAATTTGGGGTCACATGACTAGTGGACTCTTGCCACTGGAACAGACAGGCTTGAGTCCGAATAGTCTTCCAATGGCGATGAAGCGGCTTTAAAGTTTCGAGGTTCAACTACCTCAAAAATGGAGTCTACAGGACATCGTTAACCTGCGAATCATCGAATATGTTCAGAAGTATATGTACAGTATTCACATAGCCACGGAAGAAGAGGTGCTCGAGATTAACCCGGGAGCGGTCACATCGTGTACTGAGTACACGCATCATGGATAATGCACGCCTATGGTACACAGCTTGAGTATGGTGTTACTGAAGGTGCTTAAAGACGCGACTGCTCGAGAATTAACAGCAGACAAGAGTGAAACTTACCGCTTGGCTTGGTGACGCACCCAAAGAAGCAGAAAAAGCAAAGACTACTTTATCAAGAAGACATTTTCCCATACTTACAGCAAGCGCCACCGTCGCCTGTGGAGTTGAGGTGGTACCTTTGTATAAAAATGTAGAAGTATATTGGTGCAAGTATGAAGATTTATACACACTATCATAAACAGTTCCACCTTTATCCGTGGTGGCGCTGCTATCAAAGACTCCAGATCTTCAGCAGTGCTGCGAGTCTTCTTGATAAAGTGATCTTCGGAACAAGCGACTAGTTTGGAATCACCATGATTTTGTGTATGCGCCCGTAGCTCTTCTTATTTTCTTCGGACATTGTGTTACTACTCTATAGTTTTGCAAATGAATTTGCCATGAATATTCTGCAAACCAGGGATGGGAACACTCACTTGCAAAGAGTTACATTCACTTGCTATTTTCTCAGCTCTGAAGCGTGCAATCAAGAAACGATGTATGGACGGCTTTTGCTTTGGGGTTTTGTCTAAAACTTTGCCGAATAGAGTAGGGGTCGCACACGCATACCAAAGTCGCGAGGAAGCTGCGAAGGCAACTCTCCACGAGGTGAGTGTAAATTACACTCACCTCGTGGAAAGTTGCCTTCACGGCGCTGCACAGTGGCTGATTTCGTCATTTTAGCGCGCTTAATTAATAACTTTTTTACTATGAAGTTTAGCGTCATGGTGTTTTCGGGAAAGTTTTTCACTATAATAAGGAGCTTCTCTTGAGCTTCTGTGTAAAATGATCAATCCCCCTAAAAGTGAGATAGAAAATTTATTTTTTGAACTTTTCAAGATACGAGGTTAGTGTCTTCACGAAAGTTGTAGAAAATGTAGTTTGGAGCAACTTTGCCGAAGACATCAAGTTTGTAACTCCGTTACTTTTCAAGATACGTTACGTTTTTTTTTCATCAGCCCCTTGAAAAAGGTTTTTGCGCAATAACTTTCGAAAAATTGATTCTACAATTTTCTCATGTTCTACAAAGTTATAGAAAATGGAAAAACACACAACTTTGCCGAACATGACATCCCGCTAATTCCAAAATTAAAATAGTTATAACGGTTTTCATAGTTTTTTGGGCCATATTTCAAGCATATATAACTTAGCTATAGGCAATTATATGCAAATTTCCTTTTACGCATGTGAAAGTACATGTAATTGTATCTCTTAGAAAGCCAAAATCATCAAACTGTAAGAAACTGTAAGATGGTTTTTATATAGAAACTTAAATCCATTTATGTTACTCTTATATGGGATTTATATATATTTTCAACATATTTATTTGACATTTCATGTCAGCTTGCATTTTTATTGTTATTGTAAGTGTGTGTTAATAAAAAGAAAGGTTTGTGGTGCATTTTGGATCATTCGTGAAGTACGTTACATAAAAACTTACCATCTAATTCTTTTGTCTTACTAACTCAAGTGCTCCACGTAGTCCACGAAAAAAGCGAATGAAGCGCCATTTCTTAAAAAATTCCAAACATGCGCGTGACATATTCTGTCAACGCTCTCACTAGTACATATCTATGTCTACATTGGTTATAGTAAATTATAAATCTTATTGCACTTCAAAGTAAGGCTGCTGTTAAATCGTGATCCAACGAAAGAAGTTTCACTTTATGCGTTTTTTTTTTTTTCGTGGACTACGTGGAGCATTGCGAGTTAGTAAGAAAATGGAAGTAGTTGGTGAGTTTTTGTGTAACGTATTTCATGAATGATCCAGAATACACAACAAACCTTTCTTTATATTAACACACACTTACAATAACAATAAAAATGCAAGCTGACATGAAATGTCAACTAAATATGTTGAAAATATATATAAATCCCATATAAGAGTAACATAAATGGATGTAAGTTTCTATACAAAAACCATCTTACAGTTTCTTACAGTTTGATGATTTTGGCTTTCTAAGAGATACAATTACATGTACTTTCACATGCGTAAAAGGAAATTTGCATATAATTGCCTATAGCTAAGTTATATATGCTTGAAATATGGCCCAAAAAACTATGAAAACCGTTATAACTATTTTAATTTTGGAATTAGCGGGATATCATGTTCGGCAAACTTGTGTGTTTTTCCATTTTCTATAACTTTGTAGAACATGAGAAAAATGTAGAATCAATATTTTGAAAGTTATTGCGCAAAAACCTTTTTCAAGGGGCTGATGAAAGAAAACGTAACGTATCTTGAAAAGTAACGGAGTTATAAACTTGATGTCTTCGGCAAAGTTGCTCCAAACTACATTTTCTACAACTTTTGTGAAGACACCAACCTCGTATCTTGAAAAGTTCAAAAAATAAATTTTCTATCTCACTTTTAGGGGGATTGATCATTTTTCACAGAAGCTCAAAAGATGCTCCTTATTATAGTGAAAAACTTTCCCGAAGACACCATGACGCTAAACTCCATAATAAAAAAGTTATTAATTAAGCGCGCTAAAATGACGAAATCAGCCACTGTGCGCTGTCACGACTTTGGTATGCATGTGTGATCCCTACTCTATTCGGCAAAGTTTCAGACAAAACCACAAAGCAAAAGTCGTCCATACATCATTTCTTGATTGCACGCTTCTGAGCTGAGAAAATAGCAAGTGAGTGTAACTCTGTGCAAGTGAGTGTTCCCATCCTTGCTGCAAACGACTTCCGATACATCTTTTGAAATATTCGTACAAAAATTCCTATAGGGATTTGTCTAGGAAATCCTAGATTCGGCGAATATTGTTTTCAGAATTTGTGCACAAATGATTCCATAAATTTTACAAGTTGATCATTTATCGTCTTTTCTGAGGATGATGAAATTCGTCAATTTTCTTCTTTGCAGGATAAGAAGCGGAACATCTCCTAACAAACAAAACAAAGTTTAGCGAGATATTTTTTCAAATTAGTAGTGTTAGATTTGTTCAGGTGATGTACTTCGTTTTGGCTGTGTTTATCGTCATTAAGCCTATGCTTGCTCGTAGTGTGCTGTGGAAAGTGACGGACGTGAAGAGAATTGCTCGCGTCAAATTAAGTGAAAATTTCTTTTGCCGAGATGTCGGGCGAATGAAAAAATATCGACGAGGGACGAAATCTTCAACGCAACACGAATATTGCTCCGGATAACCAACAAGGAAGGCATGGGAACTGCAGCGCTGAGAAACTGAAGCTACATTGTGCCATTGGTTCGGTGGCTCTGTTGCACAAAGGTTGCTGCCAAAACAATATGCGGATGAGATGTGCGGTGGGGTCCAACTGTAAATTTTGGTGAGATCATTCCAGTATTTCTATCAAATAGTTTCTGAATAAGAACTTACTACCCAAGTAACACAACAAGCTATTTAAGAATGGCCATTGTTCGGCCGTACACGAAATTTTGAATGCGTCCTGGGCGTCCTGATTTTCAATAACAACTCGCCCATAACAAACTTTTCTCTGGCCATAGTCTACGGCGCCCTGCACAAATTTTATTGCTAATGCAAATCTATCTCGACAATGTAGTCCGCGTCGGTGATCTGGCAACCCAAATATGGGCCAAAAATTAAGCATTAGACACATTCCAGGCACTTCTACGCCAAGGGTGTGAAATTTCAAAGTGATTGTTTCGCCCCAAGCTTTCCAGCATATGAAAAAGGGTAGATTCAATCTTAGGAAAACCATTTGTTTTACTTAAAATTTGACTGGTATCGTATTTAAATAGCTAGGTAAAGTAACTGCATTTTATGTAAGAAAAATGTAATTTTTCATTGATAATTTTCAAATGTGCTTGCTTGCATGTTAAAGTTCGAAAACATTAAACCTTTTTTTCATTAATGTAGTATAATAACGTATATTTTATACATCAAAAGGATATGTTTCATAAAAATGGGTTTTGATATGTTTTAAGCACTTTTTACAATAGCCGCAATTTAATGGTGTCCCGTTACGAAAATAGTATATTTGTTGTAATGACGAATTTATTACGAACTTTAGAAAAATGATTTTCAGGATTCTCTTAGTACTCGTGGAGACCTTTCTTCCAACATATGGGTTACCTTGATCGACGCGTTATCTTAGGCGTTACAATGGGTGCGTAGATATGGTGTCCCTTTACGAAAATTTTAAAGACATTCATAAGTCGACAAATAAGTTTGGTTTGATCAAATATTTAACCAAAAATCTGTAACCACGATGAAATTATGCTATAGGGTGTATATATTTTCATTACCCTTCTTGGTGTAACGCCCCTACTGGAATAAAGCTCACTTCTCAGCTCTTCACGAAAACTACGTAAAAAAGGGCAGGTATTCTGGTGGATCAGTATAAAAAAGTGATGTTTTATTTAGTTTTGTGGTGACCGCATACTCTTTAAATGCTATAACCTTTTTAACATGTCCAATGAATTACCACCATGAAGAATAAAAAGGTTTATAAAATCAAACAGCGTTCAAAACTTGAAAATCCCGAAGTGATGGTTGGCATTCCTGCTTTACTCCATTCATCACCGTATACTTCACTTTTATGACGACAAACATATTTTGAAGCTTATGTTCTTATTGAAAACAGAAAAGTGTAAAATGCATCACTAAAATGGCGTTGCATTACTTTTTGTGACAACATAAATTAGTAACCATTGATTGGAAGTCTAGCGACCTCCTTGTTGTCGTTTTGGTTGTCAAACTCTTTTTCTTTTCGAAATCCGTTTGTGTGTATCATTACTGGTTAGCTAAATATCAACGAAAAGCCCCCATAACCCCATCTCCCAAAAAAAATAACTTTGTTCTCTTTAACCTCGACCAAACGGCAAGGAGTATTGTTTTGTTCATTGCTGTGCATGCATCGTTCCAGATGGGGTGAGTAAATATAGCATCATAATCGATCGCGATCGCTATCGCGAAAACGAAAACAATAGATGCGCGGTAGGATGGCCCACACTTATATGAAAAACAAAAATTTCGGAAAATGCCAAGTCTTACCTTCTAGATCAGTTGTTTTGGACTCCCAGAAGCTACGTTCAAAATTTGAGCAAAATCGGTTGAGCCTAAGGGGGCGCTCAAAACGCTTGAAGTTTGTATGGGAAAACTTGGCCAAATGTATGCAGAAATTTTAAGTTTTCGAATTTTGCCGCTAGGTGGCGCTGTAAGCGTTCAATAAATAAACCCTTTTGTATTATTGTAGGTGACTATATGCCAAAGAACTTTGTCGAAGACCGCAAAGTGATCCGAAGGCTGTGAAAAAAGTTATACCCTAGGCACCCTAGTTTTTCATATAAGTTTTGTGTTGTTTCTTGTTGTGAATGCATATGGTTTGGATCGCGTTCCTTTGTCGCGTTCAGTTAATTCCTGTGTGGAATGAGTTTAAAGCTTCTGCTCCCTAATGGGTGGAGACGCGCGACAGGATTTCTTTTATTAGGCATGTTTTCATATGGAAAAGTGGTCGATTATTATTATTATTTATTTTTTCCCTGGCCAAGTTCGCAGGGGTTGACGGTATTAAAGTGAAGGAGTTTCATTTTGATTATTGTAATGTAGTGTTCTTTAGTGAAACATATCACCTTTTTAACGCTTTAATACGCCTCCAACGGTTCATCACGAACCGGCTGCTGCAGATGGAGTATGGCTGATCATATGCATCAGACATGCTCGATAAACATGGAGGATCCGCCAGGGCTCATTAGAGTCTATTCCCAAGCAATAGTTCCAAGTCGGTTGGTTTTGAGAAGGTTTTGATGATCGTTACAAATCCTAATAAAAGCATTATAGGATTTGTGGCAGGTTTTGGAACCTATTACAGCCAGCTGACTTCAAAATATTGTTTGGGCTCTATTTCCCACGTTTCTCGGTTGATTTTGATCAGTAATTTATTGATGTCATAGTCGCTTTTTTGAATGTTTACAATATTAGTTGGTCATATTTTCTTTAAATAAAGCAATTAAAATCGACCGAAGAACTAATAGTGGGAAGGAGATTTGCAGCACTTAAT
This sequence comes from Aedes albopictus, assembly GCF_035046485.1. NCBI lineage: Eukaryota > Metazoa > Arthropoda > Insecta > Diptera > Culicidae > Aedes > Aedes albopictus. The sequence continues at coordinate 470,756,764 of NC_085137.1, read as the reverse complement.
TGTGCTGATAGATTCGAAGCTAACGTGCGAACACTTAAACGCATTGTTGACGTCAATGCGTTCGACGTGACATTTTGGACAAAAACTGACTGCTTTTATTAACTGAACAACGTTACTTGTGTATGACTAGGTTGACATTTCTAGGCTACACTTGAGAAAATGACATGGTTTATCTAGGTAGGACCGATAGGACAATTGAACGAATTTGAATATTTTTCATAGTATTTGTAGTGGGATGAATACATAATAGACAAGCAATCTTCATTATTTTAAAATTTTATTGCAATCAACTGACTAATTTGGCGTATGTTTATCTCTTAGATGGTATTATGACAACAGAAAAATATCAGAAGTTCAGTTACATGTTTCTGTGGGTTTTGGACCGATGACAATGTAAGGACACAAAAGATGAACACAGAGAAATAGGAAACGATTAGCGAAATCAAGAAAACAATTTGACACAGGATCGACTATATCTTAACATACGGGGTTCGACTGATTCGATGAAATAAAAAACAAACATACGACAACTGACTTAACTAGGAGGAAAACATATTGAACCTTACCACAAAACCAAACAAGAAGACAAATACAAACCGTGTGACCATTACACTACATAGGCAATTCCTGACTGACTGACCAATTGAAAACTTTCCAATCTTCTACCGTAACTTTCTGAGACAGTTTGCAACAGTGTCTTAATGAATTTCATTTTCTGCGTACGTCTGGCAAACTGCTTCTGAAAGATTACGTACTCTTTTCGTATCTTCAGTTCTAATGTAGAGGTTTCAACTCTATTCAGAGCGCAGCTAGAAACCTAGCAAAAAAAAATATTTTTTTTTTCCGCGCGAGATAATGGCGGACGCGATCGGTTATGCTGCGATGCTCACCACTTACAGACACAGGAACAACACAATACTAAACACTAAACACCCGCGTATCTATTGTTTTTGCTCCCGCGCGAGACAGTGGCGAACGCGATCGATAATGCTGCGATACTCATCGAATACAGGAGCAATGCATGCACAGCATCGAATAACACAATACTCTTGATTAGCTTTTCAACGCGATCCGGCATACAAAACACATAGTGAAAAAGGCAATAATGGGAAACTTTTATTAAAACTATTTTTGTTCAACGCAGGCCAAAACAGTGTCGACATGGGCCACGATATGCCTACGTACTTCTGTGTGTTGAAACAAAAATAGAGACTCATAGAAGCAAACGTTGGGAAAGGGTGCGGTGTAGAACATCCGCACAGTGTGCTACCGCCGTAATCACTATGAAAAAAAAAAAAAAGATTATTATTATTTATTTTTTAACCAAAAATTTTGAAAGAGGGAAAAACCCCTTTGGGGCTGTCCATAAACCACGTGGTCATGAGGGGGGGGGGGGGGGGGGTTCGGGCTATGAGAATTTTGTATGGACGAATAAAAATTTTTGTATGGACAAATGACCACGCGGGGGGGGGGGGGTTGAGAAGTCCCAAAAAATGACCACGTGGTTTATGGACAGCCCCTTTGAGTGATTTCAAAAGTGGTCGATTGTGCGCGAAAGTTATTGTTCATTGATCCATTGTCAGATCACATCACCAACCATAGGTGACTCCTAGACCTGACAATGTACCCTACACTACTAACAAAAATTCCTTCCCAAGACAATCGTGGAGACAGTGGGATTCCCGATCATTATAATAACGTTTGTCTTACTAAGATTCCCTCCCATCCTCGATGACCGTAAGGACTTGGCCGGCGCCGTTATTGACCTTATTAAAGTTGAGAGCTCTCGAACTGTGTACATTGAGAATAGTAAGCTAGTCCCAAGCCCTATTCATTGGTTCCTTGTGCAATTTCGATTGCTCTGGTCAATCACGGAGTATCAACTACGAATTGTGCGGTCATCTTTGCTCATGCTTATGCTCATGCTCATGCTCTAACCTCGACCAAACGGCAAGTTCAACGGTTCCCCAAAACTAACATAGAATAAAAGAAAAATTCCCTTAAAAATTTTAAATTTATTTCAAATGAAATTGGCTTCTTCATTCCCATGGCGCATGAGCCTTTTAATACTGCGCGTTTCGCCGTAAATCCACCCGCAAATTTGATCGCAATCGTAAATAGATGTGCGCTTTGACGTTAAATCGATTTGGTGTCTTCTACGATAAGTTCGCAAATTACCCCAGGAATAACGCGCATATGACACCAAAACGGTTTCTTGCAGTCGCGCACGTCTATTTACCATTGCGATTGAATTTGCGGGCTAATTTTTCCCGCAACGCAGGATAAATGATTAAATAATAAAAATGATAAGAAGTTTTGCAATCGATAAAACCAGTTACGATAAATAATCGATATAAAAGTTAAATATTTGGCAGGATGTGTAGATTGGACTACTAGATAAGAGTCCTCGCTTTTATACTTATTTATTCAGTAGGATGATGCTGACAATAAAACTATTTCTGAGTATCATGTGCAATTGATGCCTGTTTTGCCAAATGGCTAAAAGTGATTATTTCGTGTGTGTTATTGTGTTTGAGAGGCCCCGCGGAACCTGTTCCAGGTGTTACGGAGCGGCCATATCAGTTGATGCATACTTAAGTCAATTTGTTCTATCGCATTCTTTCGAAATCTTGAAGATTGATACGTCGCTCGGCATGTTTTGGTTGCAAACCAAAAAAGTTCCCGCTAACACCCCCGTGGAACCTGTGCCATATGTTCCGGGTGGCCATATTAGTTGATACATACTTCAGTCTATCGTTTCTGACTCAGTCATTCGAAATTATGATTATTGATATGTCGCACGGCATGTTTAGGTTGAAAACCAGAAGTGTCCCCAATGAGGCCCCGCGGAACCTGTCACGGGGATTCGGATGGGACAACAAATTTAAATCTGGTTATCGCAGTTGTGTTTCACCGTTCGCAACAAAAATTTCGCTGAAAATGGATGGTTCAAACACAACACACGAAGTACTCACTTTTAGCCATTTTGAAAACCTCCTGATCTCAGCACAATCCGGAATATCGCCGGAATGGTTCCGGATATTGCATGGCCACTTGAGCATAATAAACTAGCACCAATGTTTGATCAATTGAGGGCGACTTCAAAAAAAATCAGATGAAAATTGACGAAATGCCAGCATTTTGAAAATGAGTTGTCAGGGGTCGGGTACGTGAAGGCCAAATAAAACTCGAAACAGGTTACCCAGGGCCCATTCCGATGGCCACCATAGGGCCAGAGCGAGTTTGAAGACCTATTTGTGTCCTGCCGGACAGCTACGATCTGTCTGAAAAACATTGCCGAAGGCACCAACATTCTATCTAGAAAAGCATTTGATCTACAACTAGATGTCTTTGGCCGTAACGGGACACCATTTGCAAAACACTGTTTTCACGCGAGCGTAACGCTGCGCTCCCAACACTAAATCAAGAATATTTCCAAAACTATACATTTCTCAGTAAAACTCACTTTGGCGATCTTGTTCACATCAATCTAAAGAAGAAATGTCTAGAAGATTCTATTATTCAAAACCTCATAGCAGAGCTGATACACGCATTTCAGTTTGAAAATTTTATAAAGAAGATTTCTGCGATGGTGTCCCGTTACGAAATGTAGCATGTTATATAAAGTAAATTGGAACCAAAACCCCATAGAACAAGTATTGCAGTAGGAAGTACATCTAATAAGCTTGTTATAAAACCTGTTAAACCATAAGTTCATGAACATTATATTTGATTGCAGACGTCATTTGTTTACGAAAGTTAGTTCCTCGCGGTGTCCCGTTACGCTGGAATGTGTCATTAATCTGTGTTGAATTTTGCAATTATTCGGCAAACTTGAATTAGGCGCTGTTATAAAATAACAACACTATTGCCTTCATGATTGATTTGCATGATGCTCCGGTTTTGTTAAAGATTAGTAAAATTTACTCATTTAATACTTCGTGCAGACTCTGATTTGTTTTTGCTGTTTGTAATCGGCCAACATTATTAACGCCTAAATATGTTTCCTGATACCAAAGAATAAAAATAATTATCATTCTTTGCTGAAATACTTATATTACAGTTACAATATCTCTTGAGATTTTGATTTCAAAAAATGTTTTTTTTGTGTTACTTGGATAGAGATATCAATTTAGATTTATCTTATTTAATTTTCCATTGTTTTTGTATTATAATATATTACAATTACCATATATATATATATGACGGGGTTTACACACACACACGGGGGGGTAGCCTAAGGGAGTTAAATGAACTGATGCCCGGACTTAAGTTCGTGGAGTAGCCAGTCTTTTGTCATGAGTTAGCAACTTTATGTTGACTACCGAAGGAATTCAGGAATTTTAACTCCCCCTGCTACAACAAACCATCAGGTAGATCATTCCCTCCCGGAGTGACTCTGCAGCCATAGGTAATCCTTGCGCTGATGGTGGGTACACTTCAATCATCATCATCATCATCATCATTAAGCCTATGCTTGCTGTCTCCCCTTTCGAAAGTGCTGGAATCGGTTTGCGGTTGGTCATAAACTTATTTCATAAATAAAATTTCCTTTATTTTCTAGAGCGTAGCACATTCGTCCCTGCCGTACGATAATGTATAGGATATAATAGAAATTCATGGAAATTGAAATTGATAAGATCCTACTCAGATTATACCTGTGGAAGTGTCCAAAGAATAATTAGCTGAGAACAGTGCTGAAAATGTCATTTCGACGTATCTAGATTCAATCACCTACAGCTCATTTCAGAAGCTGAGCCCGAAAATATGGTATATGAAAAACGTGTACCACCAGTTCTACACGAAGTCGCGAAAAACCCACTTTCACTTCAATATTTAAGGTCTATGTCATCAACTTTATTTGAAAAATGCCCATTGATGTTCATAATGAATATTCCATCAGGAATTCCTCCTTCTTTTTGGCATTCCTCCATGAGTTCCTTCAGTGATTCCTCCAGGAGTGTTTCCAGAAAATTCCTTAGGAACTCCATCAGGGATTCTCCCACGAGTTCCTTCAGGAACATTTTTCAAGGGTTCTTGCAGGAGGTCCTTCAGCTTTGATTCCTCCTCGTGTTCTATCAGGGATTCCTCTTGGAGTCTCTTTAGATCTCCGGCAAGAAATTCGTTCAGGAATTACTTCAGCTTCTTCGGAGTTTACTATGTGATTTATTTCGAGGTTTTTTTTAAGTAAACCCAGCTTTCCTGTAGCATTCGGCCTTTAAACGATTTATCTCCATTGCAATGCATAGAAACACACTCCGACGCATACGGAATCGTTTTTCGAACCACAATCCGTATAAACAGAACTGTCTGCACAAGTTCGTTTCGTCGTACATCGTACAGTAGTACAGCGTCGAATTCCATAAAATGTATTGGTTTCGAATTTTCCGGAGCATGTGCCAGAACCTGTCCGCGGATTGCATTTCGTCGTCACTGCAATTACTGTAAGGTACTCTATGCCAAAGAAGGAACTTCCTTTGGCATAGAGTACTTTTGCCACACGATATACACATAATGAATGATCGTTTGCTTAGGACGCTCTCATTGAATAACGGTGAAAGTGCTCACATAAGTGGCTGAGAAGCAGGCTTTTTCCCAGTTGAGACGTTGCGTCAAAAGGAAGAGCAAGTCTTGAGGAATTCATGTCCAATATGTTCCGTACTACCGAAAATTTGCCTCCGTATGTGCTCTGTTTACGACATGAAGTACTACTACCAACCACGGGTAGGGAGATGAGGTACTATTTAATCAATGATTATGGTAACGCGCGGTGTGGAAACGGGTGAGTACCGTAAACCGGGGTCAAATTGATCTTCGGGTCGAAATTGATCAGACGTTTTTCCGTTAGATAAGGTATGTTTTAAATGGTTTCTCGCATTTATCGTTTAGTATAGGATTCCTACATCACGATACTTGGATGGAAACTATGTAAAGTATGCTTAATCTATCTGAAAAACGTCTGATCAATTTCGACCCGGAGATCAATTTGACCCCGGTTTACGGTATCAGAAATAAAACCGATTTGCATACTACTACTACTCATCGACATACAATGCACTGGTGGGGTTAGTCTTATACCCAGGCTTTTGCTGCCCGCCATCAAGATTTGAATATAGGACGAATCCGATACATTTCTCCGAAGAGGACAGCAATACAACAACGATGACGTGATACAAGTCTAGACATAATTGCATAATGAACGAGTAACTTTGTGTAAACTCACCGACCTCAAATGCTGCAGGTGCACGCTACCGGACTTGCACGAAATCACCAGGTTCTCCAGCTACTGGCGTCGGGCTGTCTGCGGAGAAATTGACAGGATATTACCCCAGGAGTGCAATTGTCGATACAAAGTTGAAGGTTGAATTTACCTGAATGTTACTCACCACTGCATAAAACTTGCACTAACCGCACATAACCCTAGCTAATTATACAGAGCTTTGTTTTTCGGTTTTTAGAAAGATAATTTCAACGTTATAAATAATCCTGCCCATCCGGCGAATTAAAGTGGCTTCCGAAAAACTCAATATCCTCAACTGGAGCCACTATATGTTCGCACTCCTGACCTAATGTGAAACAAGCTCATCAAAAACCACGCCCAACGCAGCAGTAGCTCATAAAAACAACCCTCATCTTGCACGGCATGGCAGTCCAAAACTGACCGCCACGGGTCGTCGACCAATAATGTGCCCCACAATATGCGCTCTTCTTCGTCGCCTCTAGATACCCTTTTTCCTATCCATATTGGGCGCCATACAATTAGAGGAGCTCGGCTTGATGAACGGGCCGCCTGCTCGGAATAACTCCTCGTTTAGATTACGCGATCTCGGTGTGCATGCATGGCGAAGACCACGTAGACTGATTGACTGCTCGCTCAGTGTGCAGCACAGTGCCCAACTGACCGCATCGGGTTGTGGCTGTGAGGAGTTACGACCTTTTGACTTAGTGGCACAATTTAAGCACGCCGGAGCATATGGGAGCTGCCGCCCATTAGGGATTGATGGATGGTCGCCATAATCATGGTGATTAGTTTTCTTCGAACGGTATATTGTAGGTTTTTTTTGGAATGGAAATTCTTCTTTTTATTCTGGGTGTAATGTTTCAACTGGAACAGAGCATGCTTCTCAACATGGTGTTCTGTGAGCACTTTCCCAGTTATTCATTGACTATATTTACATTCGTACATTGTGTAGCAATCATGATATATGTTCAGAAAAATATTAAAATTAATCATTACGGAAAGATTCTGACCCACCAACATCAAACCCAGACATAGACCTCTACGCCAATATTAGTATCAATCATTTTCAGTAACATCTACAGGGGATAGACAAAATGATCGGGACAGGCAAAATTTTCACTTTTCAAAAAATGTTCAATTAGCTGTAACTTTTCGAAAAGTGCATCAAATATTCTCAAATTTTTACTGTAAGTTCCTCAACTAGTTGTGTATCAGTGGACAAAATTTGGAAAAGATCGGACAATTCTTCACGAAGTTATAAAGATTTTTGAAAAAGGTAAAATTATCCGATAGCCAACTTTGAGCTGTTATATCTCCGGATTCAATGAACCGAATGCAATGAAATTTTGTCCATTTATGACTTATATAATGAGCTATAAAAAACCATTGACTTAACTTAATATTCTTAACACGGAAGAAAGTTATAACGATTAGATTATTTTTCTAAAAAAACACCAAATTATCCAAAACATCAACATCGTTTCAAAATTCAAGATGCAAATTAGAGTTCATTTAGTTTCCCTCTAATTGACTTATATATAAATGCGTTTTGAAGGAAAGTAACAACATAGCCGCCAATAAATTGAAAAAGTAATGGGGTGCATATTAAAAATAGACCAATTTACTAAAAAAACATGAAAAAAATAAAATCGCTATAACTTTTTCGCTTGCTAAAAATTTCAAGTTAAGTTAAATGTTTTCCAGAGTTCATTAGTTAAGTCATGAATGGTCAAAATTTCATTGCAATCGGTTCATTGAATCCGGAGATATAACAGCTCAAAGTTGGCTATCGGATAATTTTATCTTTTTCGAAAATCTTTATAACTTCGTGAAGAATTGTCCGATCTTTTCCAAATTTTGTCCACTGATACACAACTAGTTGAAGAACTTACAGTAAAAATTTGAGAATATTTGATGCACTTTTCGAAAAGTTACAGCTAGTTGAACATTTTTTGGAAAGTGAAAATTTTGCCTGTCCCGATCATTTTGTCTATCCCCTGTATATTCAGTTTCTTCTGAATGGAGATGATATCAGATTGTTTCGCACAAAAATAAAAATGAAAACAAATGAAAACGGATCGGCAGTAATGATTATAATAATTAAGCCTATCCATCGCCAGACTTATGCCAATGAGCCACGTATTGACTATACATTAGGGATTGGTGCATAAGATCAGTTAAGCTGCACATAATCCCTCGCAACGGAGATAACAATAACAAAAGATAATAACTGCAAGGCAGAGGCAAAAAAAACCTTGCAGAGTTGAATGATATTTACCTGACATCGCCGTCAGCAGCTTGGCTGCCGCCAGACAGACAATCTCCACCAGCAACGTGTTTTGTAGTTGGATGAATGGATGGAATAGCTAAAGGAAAAGTGTTCGTCATTATTGCCGGTGGAGGAATAATTTCCGAGTAAAATGAGGCATTTGGATGCAACGTAAGTCTCCTGATCGAACGTCTCGTCGAGAGAGTTTGAAATTGCATCGACGAATAAATCGAACCATCGAAACGCGATTGCGCCGATACGATGATGATGGCGTTAGGAAATGACATTTATCAATACTTGTAATACTCAGTCGAGCGAAAGACGGGGCGACACAGTCGAAAGCGAAACCATATCGTTTGGGGGACTGTAGCAACTCAAATGGGTTGCATTATGAAAAAAACATTGCATAAAATTTTGTATGGAACTCGTTGCAAAACTCGATTTTTTCAGCACTCTTCGTATTTATCCAACTCGGCAAGCCTCGTTGGATAAATGTACGACTCGTACTGAAAAAATCAACTTTTTGCAACTCGTTACATAAATAACTATTACATGTTCTACAGTTACTCAAAATGTATGTAGTCTAGGTATAGGTGCATGCAACATTGCATCACTATCGATTGATTTATTTTGGTTTCTTCGCTGCCACGACGCTATCACACTCCTCGTTGTACCTACCAACTAGTAGAAATGTCGATTCGAGTGGTTTCGGTTGTCGATAAGATAACAGCGTAGACGACAGCGAGCGACTCGGAAGAAACGTGTGATAAAATGTTCAACAATGTCATTATCACACTTTCCACTAGACTACACACACGAGGAAAATGTCTTTCTCAAACCCCTTCCCGAAGAGTATGATCTCACCTGCACTGTAAAATGGTGCGTTTATCACGCGCCTCCAAGGAAAGCTATTCAGCGCGAACAAAAACCCTTTCTGTTGGGTGAAAGAGAAGCCATTTGCATACATTATTTGCTACAAGCGCTTATTTAAATATCCATAGTTTTTGCAAGAACAAATCCGTCCGCACTTGCAAAGTATACAAGTGCGATGAACAGCGCTCCCCCTTTGGGGATCTTTGAAGCTTAAAGATGTTCACAGCGATGACGTTCAGCGCAGCAGCAGCGCAGCAGCGTGAAGAAGACACATGTCGTACATCGCCCTAGGTCATAAACTAATCACAGAGCGGCAACCGAACCGACGACGTCGACACGGTGCGGTGTGAGGTTGAAGTACAATTCGACGGGAAACCCTCAGGGGGACTGAAAGCATTTCGCATGTGTGAGCTGAGCATGCTGTGCGGGTCAGGCCACCGGAGAGAATTCAACTTTAGAGCGCTATTTCGACATCAAACGACAGTAACAATAAAATACCAACTGCGCAATCTAAAGCCGGAAGAAAGTGCACCAGGTGTCACGTGATGATGCTTTACATCAGCTATCTTCCTCTTATGGTTTGGGTAACGTCCCCAATGGGATAGTGCTTGCTTCTCAACTTAAGTGTCGTTTGCACATTTCCACAGTTATGAGCTGAGTGGGATCTTTCTTTGCAAATGACCATTTACTAACTAAAAATTTCTACAGGGATTCGTCCAGGAATTCCTCTAAAATTTCCACTAGAGATTCCTCTAGGAATTCCTCCAGGTATTCCTCAAGAGGTACCTGAAAGAATTCCACAAGAGATTCTACCAGGGATTCCCCCAGGAATTCTTTGAGAGATTCCTCCAGGAATTCCTCAAGGTTTCTTCTCCAGTGATTCTTCAAGAAAATTTTCCAGATATTCCTCCAGGGATTTATCCCATGATTTTTCCAAGGATTCCTCATGGAATTTTTGGAGGGATTCCTCCAGAAGTTCCGCCAGAGATTCCTCCAGGTATTCCTCTAGAGATACCTCCAGGAACTTCTCTAGAGATTGCACCAGGGATTCCTTAAGGAAGTCCTACAGGATTTTTTTCAGGGATTCATCCAGAGATTCTACATCTTTCAGGTGCAGTGTTTTTTCAAGAAAATCCATCAGAAATTCCTCGGAGGATTTCTCTAGGGAATCCACCAGGGCTTCCTCCAGGGATTCCTTTGGAGATTTTTCAAGGAATTTCTTTAGAGATTCTTCCAGGAATTTTTACAGGCATGTCTCCAGCAATTTCATTCAGTAGTTCCTCTATGGATAACTCCGGGCTTTCCTTCAGGAGTTCCTCCAGTGATTTCTATAGGGATTCATTCAGGAATTTCTCCAGGGATTCCTTTAAAACAGCGGTTTTCAACCGGTGGGAAATTTTCCCCTAGAGGGAATTTTGTCCTTCCAGGGGGGGGGGGAATTGTTCACCCAAGAATATTATCTAATGTTCTTAGCTAAACACCAAAGAAACAATTTTCAACACTGAAATTTGTCAGTGTATTCATTGTCAAGCACTTGCTACCAAGACGCTACCGAAATCTTTGAGCATCGCTTTGGGTTAAATGATTAAAATTATTAATTTTGTTAAATCCAGTGCTATGAATTCAATACTTTATTGTGCCAACAACGATTCCAATCATCAAATACTTTTGTAGTTGAGAATAGTCCAGATGAATTCCCAGGATAAGCTAAACGAACTACAGGTCACATTAGTCTTCGATCAAGCTCTAATGTGAGTTCTGGGTTCTCATAAGAGAAATACACCCCAACATTTCTCAAGTGACCTAATGAGTTTTATGTATTACCATTTGTGACTAAAACGGGGCTTTCAACGATGCTGCAGATAAAGTTGAAGCATCGGAAAAGAGTGGACAACGAAGATAATAGAGTTGTGCTTTATCAACGTCAGCTCTAGGGATCAACTTATTAGCGAAAAATGTACATGTACAAGTTTCGCATTGATTTTTAGATCAGAAAATTTTTTTAGCTGCTCGATGATTCAAAATAAGATTATTATCTTCCGTTGTTATACCAGTGTATTTTTATGAAACTTTTTGATGAAGGGGGGAATGACGTTCAGGAAAAATCCCAAAAGGGTCCACGGACTGAAAAGGGTTGAAAACCACTGCTTTAAAAATTCCTCTAGGAATTGCTCCCGAAATTTATCCAGGAATTATACCAGGTATTCCTCCAGGAATTCCACCAAGAATACTTCCAGAAATTACTTCAAGAATTTCTCCAGGAATTCATCCAGGAATTTCTTCAGGGAATTCTCCAAGGATTCCTTCAGAAATTCTTTCGAGAATTACTTCAGTAATTCCTCCAGGATTTTTTCCAGGGTTTCCTCCAGGAATTTTTCCACCAGGGATTCCTCCAGAGATTCTTCCAGGAGTAATTTCACGGATTCCTCTAGAAATTCCGCCAGGAATTCCTCTGGGAATTTAGCAGAAATCCCTTCAGGGATTCCTGTAAAGACTCTACCAGAGAGTCGTCTAGGAATGCCTCAGATGATTCCTCCAGTAATTCATCCAGAAAACGATGATGAACATGGGCTGGTTAGTGGAATACCTGTAAGTAAAAAGAAAATAGTGTTAAGTACCGTTCCTTTTAATTTCACTAATGTCGAATTCGTTTATTCCCGACGGTGCACTGCACCGGTGTAGCAATTGACACCGGAAAAACGAACGGTTTGGGTGCAATTTGTTGACAGCTCATGATGGTATTGGTAGGAGCGCGTGAGCGCGTCAATGAAAACAATAAAGGATATCAAAAATAAACATAATCAATGTTTTCATGATTTCCGTGATAAAGAAAATTATTTTTATTTTTTACTTTCTATATACAATTGAACAATTTCAAGAGTTTTCAGTAATCCTCTTGTACATGATAAACTTGTAATGATAAATGTTACTTGAAAATTGTTATACAATGTTTTAACACTCCTACATTACTTATTTTCTTCATATTCTTGTAATATCATAATTTTTCAATTAAAAGCTACTTTTTAGAATTTAACAATTTCCGTTGCCCAATAAAAAAATATGCTAAAGGTCCCATAAGACATGACAAATATTTGACCAAACAAGCCCGACAAAAGGCCAACACAACGTAAATCATGGCAACCTCGGATGAATGTCGAACTACAACGACAAATATTTGTCATAATGACAAACAGTCTAATGGCCCCTTAACATACAATTGTAAACGCTCTACGTGCACAAATTTAACAAAAAAAAAGTTAAAGGCAGTTCAATAGAAAACGTTTAGCTACAACGTAAAAAGGAAAATGAATAAATGTTTTTTAAAACATAATGTTATTGAAACGCAACTCATATTAAAAACGCTTTAACCATCCTTTAGTGACATTTGTTTGACTTTCAATGTAATTCAAAAAATCAATATTTGTTGTAAGAAAAAAAAAAGAATTTACGGTTTTTGGAACTGTTTGTACCTACAAAATGTTACTTCAGTAATATTTCAGTCCAATTTGAATAAATAGATTTTTATTTTATTCTGGGCTTATCAAATCTTTATTACGTAATTTTTTTTCATACATCATAGATCACCACGCGACAAAAAATTCTAATGATTAAAATCATTCAATTAATCCACATATTTGCGATAATATAAAAAAGTGATGGGAAACATATACGTTGAATCAACTCTTTGAAATATGTTACCGATAAATTTTTAAGATTCCTCAGAAGTTGAAAGACGTGATAATCATCGATCAAGTTTAAATAATTTTTAAACGCACAGATTTGCTGTTTGGGAATTAAAACATCTCAAAATAAACGAATATCCAAGAAAACTGTTTACCTAATGCCGAAGAGAAAATCATCATTCCTACTAAAACAAAATCAGATACAAGTTCAGCGATATGCATGTATTGGTAAACTAGCTTTGTACCTGCTACACCGCGCTCAAACTGGGTGTAGCATTTTCTTGCACCGGTGCCAATCGGGTGTCAAAACAGAACAGTACCTGCGAATAAACGAACGGTTTCGGTGCAAGTTTGCTACACCCGGTGGCAAAGCGGTGCAGGCGGTGCAAATAAACGAATTCGACATAAGAATTTGCATCCTCTGACAGATACTTATTTCAACCTCAACTGTAAAGTCGTTCTCAGTGTCTTGTACAAGACGTATCTGTCAAAGATTGCAAATTCTTGGAGGAATTAAAAGGAACAGTACTTAACACGATTTTTTTTTTCATCCAGATATTTCTCCAAGAATCACTCCTGGAATTCCTCCAGAAATTACTCCGGGGATTCCTCTAGGAATTTCTTCAGAAACTTCTCCAGAGATTCTTCGGAAGTGCTCCAAGAATTCCTATAGGGATTTCTCCAGAAATTTCTCGTGGGATTCCGCCAGGAATTTGTCCAGAAGTTCCTCCAGGCATTGCTCCTGTGGTTCCTTCAGATATTGCTTCAGAGATTTTTTCCAAGAATTCCTCCAAGAATTTCTACAGAAATTCCTCTAAGTATTCCTTACGGAATTTCTCAAGAGGTTTCTTCGGAAAATCCTCCATAGAGTCCTCCAAGAGTTCATCCAGGGGTTCCTTCAGGATTTCTCCCAGGATTTGCTCCAGGAATTCATTAAGGTATTTCTGCATTAAGCCCATCAGGAATTTCTCCCGGTATTCCCGCAGGAATTCCTCTACGGATTTATCCAGGGATTTTTATTAGAAATTTATCCAGGGAATGCTCCAGGCATTCGCTCAGGAATTTCTCCATGAAATCCTCCAATTATTCCTTCAGAAAATCCTTCAGGGATTGCTCCAAGAATTCCTCTAGATATTTCTCCAGGAATTCCTCCAGGTATATTTTCAGAAATTCCTCCAGAGATTCTTACAGGGTGCACTCCAGGCATACCTGCAGGAATTCCTTTAGAGATTTCTCCAGGAATTCTTTCAGGGATTGCTAAAGGAGTTCTTTCAGGGATTGCTCCGGCAATTCCTGTAGTGATTCGTTCAGAAATTTCTCTCTGGCTCTTTTCAAAGATTTTTTTGGTCAAAAATCCCAGAAATTCGTTCATAATCTTTTCCAGGGATTCACCCAAGATTTTTTCAGAGTTAACTGAAGATGTTTTAACTACTTGGAGGATTTCTAGAGGAATTCCTCCAGCGATTTGTATTGGAATGCTTTAAGATAATTTTAGAGGGATACAGGAGTCAGGAAATTCTCCAAAGAGTCATCCAGGAATTGTTTCACAATTACCTCCGAGAAATCTTTAAGGAGTTCATCCATGAATTACTTCAAGAATATCCCAGCAGCTCCTGCAAAGAAGTTTCTTCCGAAATTCGTCCTGCAATCCTTTCAGGAATATATCTTGTTATTCTTTTACAGTCACTGTGACTTACTATAAACATATAAGTACTTACATGCTAGAAGCGCTTTCAGGCATTTCTTCGTGAAAATTTTCAGGAATTCACCCAGAGAAGACTCTTTCAGAATTTTCCCAGGGTTTCCACACGAAATTTCTCTAGAAAATGCACCAAGAGGGAATGTGGCAGAAAAAAAAAAAGACTGAAATATGTATCAACTGATATGGCCGCTCCGGAACACCTGGAACAGGTTCCGTGGGGGCCTCTCAAATACAATAATACACGAAATAATCACTTTCATTTATTTGAAAAAAAAAGCAGACCCCTCCCCCACATCCTGACCCCAGTACAATCCGGAATATCTTCGGAATGGTTCCGGATATTACATGGCCTGTGTAATAAACTTGAAATTTATGATCGATTGAGGGCGGGGTCTCCAGTTAGCCTAGTGGTTAAGGCTATGGATCGCCCATCCGGAGACGGCGGGTTCGATTCCCGTTCCGGTCGGGGAAATTTTCTCGACTCCCTGGGCATTGTCCTTGCCTCACCATATACAAATTCATGCAATAGCAGGCAAAGGAAGCCCTTCAATTAATAACTGTGGAAGTGCTAAAAAAGAACACTAAGTTGAAGTGAGGCGGGCCAAGTCCCGGTGCGGAGCGGACGTAGAGCCATAAAGAAGAAATAAGAAGAAGAATGAAGGCGACTTCAAAACAACCGGATGAAAATTGACGAAATGCCAGCATTTTGAAAATGATTGAAATTAATTATCGAAAAAAACTCCAGTTAAATGACATTATGTAGACATTTTCAAAAAATCTTCGGACGGGCTTACATTATGTTCAACTAGGTGAAGACCAGCCTAGGGCTGAAAATCTCTATAATAAAGTAATAATAATTCTACTAGAGAAAATTTTAAAGGAAATCTTGTAGAAAATTCTTGGATGCTCCTAAAAAGACTTCGTAATTTCCAAAAGAGTTCAGCTGTGATTTGTTGTGATAGTGTCGTAGATATTAACAAAATAACATAAGCTTTAGAAGAAACAATGCACTAGTAACACAGAAGGCTAGTAAAGAAAAGCCTCAACTTCCAGAAATTGGCCACCGCTACCCGTACCACGCTGATTTGTGTAGAATAGGCGAGGTTTTTCGTTTTCAACGCAATGTACAAATGCAACAGCGTGACTGCTGAAGATTAAAGTAATGCTTTGAATGGTTGAATGGGAACTCCCGAGTAACACACTTGTCATACATGAGTCTATATACCTTTTATATGACTAAACTTAATCATATGGAAGCTACACCAAATCCTATAGGACATGTGTGTTACTTGGGTGACCACGTGCTCCATCATGCTGGTCACGAATTATGGATCAAGCAAGCCTTACTATAACCGTCACAGATTTTCAAGCTCTTATCGTGGAAACACAGGTTGTCTATCAAACAATTGTATTATGATTTATAATGCAACCGAAATGAATTGCATTATGAACCATTATGCAATTGTTTGGTATAGTGCGGAAAAGTAAGCCGTCGGGATACTAAAACATCATGTATAGAATGAATTTTATGATGCCGAGTTGCAAACTAGTTAGAAACTAGAAAATATTTGCGTTATTCAAGAAGTATAGTGCTTACCAAGATGCGCCAAATTTCGTGCCTACAGAATAAAACGAAAGTCGTTGTTAGAATCAGCAAAATCAGTGGTTTCATTATACATACACAATTTCAAACCCGAATGAATCTATTCCGAAAACACATTCTTCTAAAACTAAAAATATTACGCCCATTTTTTGCGTTTTTCAAACGTCCTGGGTCCAGTGTACACTGATTGATAGTGTATAATTCAATAAGAAGTACAGCTTAAACGCAGATCATAGGAGTTTCACTTAATTGCAACTTGAAGTTAATCAGGTTACAGGAAACATAACTCGCTAGTTGTATGGAATAGCGGCAAAGTTGCTCCAGCGAAGGACTTTTTTTTTCGAACGTTATCTAAGAAATCGCAAAACTTCGATTTCAACTTATCTAGCACTTCGATAACTCGAGTCGAGTTACTCGACGTTCTTAAATTCTGTTGACCAGACATATCAATTACACTTGACAAACTGTATGACTAAAGCGTGTGTACATTACAACAACGTTTAGAAGGTTTTTGGGCCATTTTTTTATTTTTCTGGGCTTACGAAAGTACCCAGCAAACATAAAAATAAGTGGCCCATTCAATTGGATAGATTACCGCCTTAGCCGGTGAACCCTAATTCCGTCGCAATCTAGTTTTCCAAATTAACTCCAAACCCATAAACATTGCTCCCAAGCCGGCTGCGGCTGGCGCGGCCGTCCGATCCAAGTACATATTGTAAACGCAATCTGCTCCGAAATCAGCATCGAAAAGCATTATTACAGTCCACATTTAACGATCAATTTGTGTATTCCATCATCCGCACCGGGGTAATGATAGGAATTCCAAAACATTAGCCCATCTGGCCGCTACTTATGGCCGCATCATCACCACCACCCAACAATTCCATAACAGTCTACGCTGCGCTCGCGCATAAAGCTTAGTACTCAGATCGCAAGAAATGAGGTCAAGGAAAAAAGTGCATTTTTACCAAAGTAATTTTGACAGTCGATCTTGAGAGAGAAAAAAGAAAAAAAATCGACGAAACTCTTTGTTTACCAATCTGACTGACTTGGAATGGAACCGGGACAATCGGCAAGAACAAGCGAACTCCCCTCCCAGGAGCAGGCATGAATCTACTGATCTGGACCATAGCAAACAGGAAGACTGACCAGCAATTCGAAACGCTCCAGCTCTATTTGACCGGTGATATTCTGAGCGGACCAACTGGCTGTTTGCTGCAACCGGACACGATTTGTTTTTGAAAATATCGCGCTGCTAGAAAAATGTGATTTCGAATTCGAAAAGGAATTGCTTCGGGTATTCGGAAAATCCACCGGAGCCTCCTCCAGGGATTCCTCCAGGAATTCCGTAGAGGATTCTTCCCAGAAATTCCTTCGGTGATTCCTCCAGCAATTTGTGCAGATATAACTCCAGGAATTCCTCCGGGGATTCATCCTTAAAATCCTTCTAAACTTCCTCCAGGGATTCTTCCGGGAATTCCTCCGAGGATTCTTTCAGAAATTTATCTGAAGACTCCTTCAGAAATTCCTCCAGGAATTTCATCGGTGATTCCTCCAGGAATTCCCCGGGGATTCATCCATGAAATCCTTCTAAGATTCCTCCTGGGATTCTTCCGGGGATTCCTTCAGGAATTTCTCCAAGGATTCCTTCGGAGATTCCTCCAGGAATTCCTTCGAAGATTCATCTGTGAATTCCTTCGGAGATTCATCCGTGAATTCCTTCGGAGATTCCTTCAGGAATTCCATCGGAGATTCCTCCGCGATTTCTTCCAGAGATTCATCCATGGAAGCCTTTTAGGATTCCTCCAGGACTTTTTCCGGGGATTCCTTAAGAAATTGCTCCGGGGATTCCTTCAGAAATTGCTCCGGGGATGCCTTCAGAAATTCTTCCAGGGTTTCCTTCAGAGATTCCTCCGAAAATTACATCGAAGATTCTTCCGGGAATTCCATCGGAGATTCCTCCGGGGTTTCCTGCAGGAGTTCCTCCGGGGATTCTTCCAGGAATTTCTGCGGAGATTCCTCCAGGAATTCCTGTGGAGACACCTCTAGGAATTCCTCCGGGGATTTCTCTAGGAATTCCTCCGGGGATTCCTCCAGGAATTGCTCCGGGGACTCCTCCAGGAATTGCTCCGGGGATTCCTCCAGGAATTCCTCCGGGGATTCCTCCAGGAATTCCTCCGGGGATTCCTCCAGGAATTCCTCCGGGGATTCCTCCAGGAATTCCTCCGGGGATTTCTCTAGGAATTCCTCCGGGGATTTCTCTAGGAATTCCTCCGGGGATTCCTCCAGGAATTGCTCCGGGGATTCTTCCAGGAATTCCTCCGGGGATTCCTCCAGGAATTCCTCCGGGGATTCCTCCAGGAATTCCTCCGGGGATTCCTCCAGGAATTCCTCCGGGGATTCCTCCAGGAATTCCTCCGGGGATTCCTCCAGGAATTCCTCCGGGGATTCCTCCAGGAATTCCTCCGGGGATTCCTCCAGGAATTCCTCCGGGGATTCCTCCAGGAATTCCTCCGGGGATTCCTCCAGGAATTCCTCCGGGGATTCCTCCAGGAATTCCTCCGGGGATTCCTCCAGGAATTCCTCCGGGGATTCCTCCAGGAATTCCTCCGGGGATTCCTCCAGGAATTCCTCCGGGGATTCCTCCAGGAATTCCTCCGGGGATTCCTCCAGGAATTCCTCCGGGGATTCCTCCAGGAATTCCTCCAGGAATTCTTCCAGGAATACTTCCAGGAATTCCTCCAGGAATTCTTCCAGGAATTTCTCCAGGAATTCTTCCAGGAATTTCTCCAGGAATTCTTCCAGGAATTCTTCCAGGAATTCCTCCAGGAATTCTTCCAGGAATTCCTCCAGGAATTCTTCCAGGAATTCCTCCAGGAATTCTTCCAGGAATTCCTCCAGGAATTCTTCCAGGAATTCCTCCAGGAATTCTTCCAGGAATTCCTCCAGGAATTCTTCCAGGAATTCCTCCAGGAATTCCTCCAGGAATTCTTCCAGGAATTCTTCCAGGAATTCTTCCAGGAATTCCTCCAGGAATTCTTCCAGGAATTCCTCCAGGAATTCTTCCAGGAATTCCTCCAGGAATTCTTCCAGGAATTCTTCCAGGAATACCTCCAGGAATTCTTCCAGGAATACCTCCAGGAATTCTTCCAGGAATTCCTCCAGGAATTCTTCCAGGAATTCCTCCAGGAATTCTTCCAGGAATTCCTCCAGGAATTCTTCCAGGAATTCCTCCAGGAATTCTTCCAGGAATTCCTCCAGGAATTCTTCCAGGAATTCCTCCAGGAATTCTTCCAGGAATTCCTCCAGGAATTCTTCCAGGAATTCCTCCAGGAATTCTTCCAGGAATTCCTCCAGGAATTCTTCCAGGAATTCCTCCAGGAATTCTTCCAGGAATTCTTCCAGGAATTCTTCCAGGAATTCCTCCAGGAATTCTTCCAGGAATTCCTCCAGGAATTCTTCCAGGAATTGCTCAAGGAATACTTCCAGGAATTCCTCCAGGAATTCTTCCAGGAATTTCTCCAGGAATTCTTCCAGGAATTCTTCCAGGAATTCCTCTAGGAATTCTTCCAGGAATTCCTCCAGGGATCCTTCCAGGAATTTCTCCAGGGATTCCTCCAGAAATTCCTCCAGGAGTTCTTCCAGGAATTCCTCCAGGAATTCTTCCAGGAATTCCTCCAGGAATTCTTCCAGGAACTCCTCCAGGAATTCTTCCAGGAACTCCTCCAGGAATTCTTCCAGGAATTTCTCAAGCAATTCTTCCAGGAATTCTTTCAGTAATTCCTCCAGAAATTCTACCAAAAATTCCTTCAGGAATTCCTCTAAGAATTCTTCCAGGAATTCTTCAAGGAATTCTTCCAGGAATTCTTCCAGGAATTCTTCCAGGAATTCTTCCAGGAATACCTCCAGGAATTCTTCCAGGAATACCTCCAGGAATTCTTCCAGGAATTCCTCCAGGAATTCTTCCAGGAATTCCTCCAGGAATTCTTCCAGGAATTCCTACAGGAATTCTTCCAGGAATTCCCACAGGGATTCTTCCAGGAATTTCTCCAGGGATTCTTCCAGGAATTTCTCCAGGGATTCCTCCAGGAATTCCTCCAGGAATTCCTCCAGGAATTCCTCCAGGAATTCCTCCAGGGATTCCTCCAGGAATTCCTCCAGGGATTCCTCCAGGAACTCCTCCAGAGATTCCTCCAAGGATTCCTTAGGTAGTTCCTCCATGAATTCCTTCAGGAATTTCACCACGATTTCTTCCGGTAATTTCTCCAGGAATTCCTTCGAGAATTCCTCCAGGGATTCCTCCATGAATTCCTGCAGGGTTTCTCTCAAGAATTTTTTCGGGGATTTCTCCAGGAATTCATTAAGTAATTTCTCCATGAATTCATTCGGGAATTTCACCAGGAATTCTTTCGGGAATTTCTCCAGGAATTCCTCCAGAGATTCCTCCAGGAGTTTCTCCAGGGATTTCCCCCAGAATTCGTCCCGGAATTCCTCCAGAGATTCTTCCAAGAATTCCTCCAAGTATTCCTCCAGGAATTTCACCAGGGATTTTTCCAGGATTTCCTTTAGAGATTTCTGTAGGAAATCTTCTAGGGATTTCTCCAGGAATTCCTCTAGGGATTTCTCCAGGAATTCTTCTAGAGATTTCTCCAGGAATTCCTCCACGGATTTTTCCAGGAATTCCTCTAGAGATTTCTCCAGGAATTTCTTTGGGATTTCTCCAGGAATTCCTCTAGGGATTTCTTCAGGAATTCCTCTAGCGATTTCTCCAGGAATTCCTGAAGAAATCCCTCATGGAAGTCCTCGAGGAAGTCTTCCAGAAATTCCTTCCGGAATTTCTCCAGGGAATCCTCCCTTAATTCTTCCAGGGATTCGTCAAGGAATTCCTCTAGGGATTCTTCAAGAGATTCCTCCAGGTATTCCATAAGAAATCCCTCATGGGATTCTTTCAGGAAGTCCTCAAGAGATTCCTCCCGGAATTCCTCCAGGGATTCCTCCCTCAATTCCTCCAGGGATTCCTTAGGAATTTCTCCGGGGATTCTTAAGGGAATACCTCCAAGGATTTTTCCAGGATTATTCCTCCAGAGATTCCTTAAAGAACCCCTAATGGGATTCTCTCGGGAAGTTCTCCATGGAATTGCCCAGAAATTCCTCAAGGGAATCATCTATAAATTCCTTCAGAAATTTATCCTGGTATTTCTCTTGGGATTCCTCAGGGCTAGATCTAAGGGGGGGGCCGGGCCCCACATCCGGGCCTCCACATCCGCTCTGGCCCCGGACCCCCACAATCCTTAATCCGGGCCTGAATTCTACCAAGACTTCTGCCTGATATTCCTTCATGATTTTTGCGTGGGATTTTTCCAGCATGTCATCCTGGCATTCCAAAGTATTTGTAAAATTCTCCGATGGAAATCCTTGAAGAAATTTCTGAAGAAATCCCGAAAGGAATACCTAAAGAAATCCAGGAATAAATTTCTTTAAAAACTCCAGAAGCAATTTCTTGAGAAATCCCAGAAGCGATTTCTGGAGAAATCCCTAAAGGAATTCCTGAAAACATCCTGGAAGAGATTTCTGGAAGAATCCCAGATGGAATTTCCGGAACAATCCCCGCAGGAATTCCTGGAGGATTCGCAGGAGGAATTTCTGGAGGATTCCCAGAAGAAATTACTTGAGATACTTCCGATGGAATTCCCTGAACAACGGAAGAATTGAGGCGTCTCCAAAGAAATTCGTTGAGAAATCCCGAAAGGAATTCCTGGAGGGATACCCGAAGGAATTCCTGGAGGAATCTCCGAAGGAATTGAATTTTGAGAAATTCGTTGAGAAATCACTAATAGAATTCCTGGGGGAATACTCGAAGGAATTCCTGGAGGAGTCCCCGGAGGAATTCCTGGAGGAAACCCCGGAGGAATCTCCGATGGAATTCTCGGAAGAATCTCCGATGCAATTTTCGGAGGAATCTCCGAAGGGATCCTGGAAGAATTTCTGAAGGCATACCCGGAAGAATTTCTGAAGGAATCCCCGGAAGAAGTCCTGGAGGAATCCTAGAAGGTTTCCATAGATAAATCTCTGGAAGAAACCCCGGAGGAATCTCCGATGGAATTCCTAAAGGAATCCCCGGAGGAATTCCTGAAAGAATTCCTGGAGGAATTCCTGAAAGAATTCCTGGAGGAATTCCTGAAAGAATTCCTGGAGGAATTCCTGGAAGAATTCCTGGAGGAATTCCTGGAAGAATTCCTGGAAGAACTCCTTGAAGAATTCCTGGAGGAACTCCTGGAAGAACTCCTGGAGCAACTCCTGGAAGAATTCCTTGAGGAATTCCTGAGGGAATTGCTGGATGAATTCCTGCAGGAATTGCTGGAAGAATTCCTGGATGAATTCCTGGAGGAATCTCCGAAGGAATTCCTGGAGGAATCCCCGAAGGAATACCTGGAGGAATTCCTGGAAGAATTCCTGGAGGAATTCCTGGAAGAATTCCTGGAGGAATTCCTGGAAGAATTCCTGGAGGAATTCCTGGAAGAATTCCTGGAGGAATTCCTGGAAGATTTCCTGGAGGAATTCCAGGAAGAATTCCTGGAGGAATTCCTGGAAGAATTTCTGGAGGAATTCCTGGAAGAATTTCTGGAGGAATTCCTGGAAGAATTTCTGGAGGAATTCCTGGAAGAATTTCTGGAGGAATTCCTGGAAGAATTCCTGGAATAATTCCTGGAGGAATTCCTGGAAGAATTCCTGGAGGAATTCCTGGAAGAGTTCCTGGAGGAACTCCTGGAAGAATTCCTGGAGGAACTCCTGGAAGAATTCCTGGAGGAACTCCTGGAAGAATTCCTGGAGGAACTCCTGGAAGAATTCCTGGAGGAACTCCTGGAAGAATTCCTGGAGGAACTCCTGGAAGAATTCCTGGAGGAACTCCTGGCAGAATTCCTGGAGGAACTCCTGGAAGAATTCCTGGAGGAACTCCTGGAAGAATTCCTGGAGGAACTCCTGGAAGAATTCCTGGAGGAACTCCTGGAAGAATTCCTGGAGGAACTCCTGGAAGAATTCCTGGAGGAACTCCTGGAAGAATTCCTGGAGAAACTCCTGGAAGAATTCCTGGAGGAACTCCTGGAAGAATTCCTGGAGGAACTCCTGGAAGAATTCCTGGAGGAACTCCTGGAAGAATTCCTGGAGGAACTCCTGGAAGAATTCCTGGAGGAACTCCTGGAAGAATTCCTGGAGGAACTCCTGGAAGAATTCCTGGAGGAACTCCTGGAAGAATTCCTGGAGGAATCCCTGGAAGAATTCCTGGAGGAATCCCTGGAAGAATTCCTGGAGGAATCCCTGGAAGAATTCCTGGAGGAATTCCTGAAAGATTTCCTGGAGAAATTCCTGGAGGAATTCCTGGAAGAATTCCTGGAGGTATTCCTGGAAGAATTCCTGGTGGAATTCCTGGAAAAATTCCTGGAGGAATTCCTGGAGGAATCCCCGAAGGAATTCCTGGAGGAATCCCTGAAGGAATTTCTGGAGGAATTTCTGGAGGAATTCCTGGTGGAATTTCTGGAGGAATTCCTGGTGGAATTTCTGGAGGATTTCCTGGATGAATTTCTGGAGGAATTCCTGGAAGAATTTCTGGAGAAATTCCTGAAAGAATTCCAGGATGAATTCCTGGAAAAACTCCTGGAAGAATTCCTGAAGGAACTCCTGGAAGAATTCCTGGAAGAATTCCTTTAGGAATTCCTGGAGGAATTGCTGGATGAATTCGTGGAGGAATTGCTGGAAGAATTCCTGAACGAATTCCCGGAGGAATCCCTGGAGGAATCCCCAAAGGAATTCCTGAAGGAACCCCCGAAGGAATTCCTAGAGGAATCCCCGAAGGAATTCCTGGAAGAATTCCTGGAGGAATTCCTGGAAGAATTCCTGGAGGAATCCCCGAAGGAATTCCTGGAGGAATCCCCGAAGGAATTCCTGGAGGAATCCCCGAAGGAATTCCTGGAGGAATCCCCGAAGGAATTCCTGGAGGAATCCCCGAAGGAATTCCTGGAGGAATCCCCGAAGGAATTCCTAGAGGAATCCTCGAAGGAATTCCTGGAGGAATCCCCGAAGGAATTCCTGGAGGAATCCCCGAAAGAATTCCTGGAGGAATCCCCGAAGGAATTCCTGGAGGAATCCCCGGAGGAATTCCTGGAGGAATCCCCGAAGGAATTCCTGGAGGAATCCCCGAAGGAATTCCTGGAGGAATCCCCGAAGGAATTCCTGGAGGAATCCCCGAAGAAATTCCTGGAGGTATCCCCGAAGGAATTCCTGGAGGAATTCCCGAAGGAATTCCTGGAGGAATCCCCGAAGGAATTCCTGGAGGAATTCCCGAAGGAATCCCCGAAGGAATTCCTGGAGGAATCCCCGAAGGAATTCCTGGAGGAATTCCTGGAGGAATCCCCGAAGGAATTCCTGGAGGAATCCCCGAAGGAATTCCTGGAGGAATCCCCGAAGGAATTCCTGGAGGAATCCCCGAAGGAATTCCTGGAGGAATCCCCGAAGGAATTCCTGGAGGAATCCCCGAAGGAATTCCTGGAGGAATCCCCGAAGGAATTCCTGGAGGAATCCCCGAAGGAATTCCTGGAGGAATCCTCGAAGGAATTCCTGGAGGAATCCCCGAAGGAATTCCTGGAGGAATCCCCGAAGGAATTCCTGGAGGAATCCCCGAAGGAATTCCTGGAGGAATCCCCGAAGGAATTCCTGGAGGAATCCCCGAAGGAATTCCTGGAGGAATCCCCGAAGGAATTCCTGGAGGAATCCCCGAAGGAATTCCTGGAAGAATTCATGGAGGAATTCCTGGAAGAATTCATGGAGGAATTCCTGGAAGAATTCCTGGATGATTTTTTTTTGGAGGAATCCTCGGATGAATTCCTGGAGGAATCCCCGGAGGAATTCCTGGAGGAATTTCTGGAGGAATCCCTGGAGGAGTCCCTGGTAGAATCCTCTCATGAATTCGTGGTGAAATCGAATTTCAGGAGGAATTCCCTGAGGTTTTTTTTTGGGGAATTACAGGTAGAAATCTTGGAAAAATCACAAACTCAAATACTGGTTTTGAAATCCTAGAAGAAAAATTAGGACGAAATCTCAGAAAGAACTTTTAGGCGAATTCCAAAACTGCTGGAAACATTTGAAGGAATTGCTAAGAATTCACAACAGCTTCCGGAAAAAAATCAGGAAGAATCCCAGAAAGAAACTCCGGAGGAACTCTTGGAGGTTTGCCAGAAAGAGCTCCCGGAATAATTCCCGTACTAATCACTAATCAACACCACTTCATTTTGAAAATAGTTGCTCCTCACACTCAATTTGTATGATTTGTAACAAGTTCCGGCGTCTCATCCAGTGGTCCATTCTAGCAACAGCTAACCGCAGTGTTCCGGTGATGGTTCCATAGAAATGTAGGCATTAGAATCCGGCAGGAACATCATCTAAATTCACACCAGCCCCAGCAGCCGCTCTATGTTGTTTACATCTCGCACCTCGCACAAAATCCGAACAGCGCGAGAAAAAAATTTCCTTGCGGAATAATTGGTCAGGGTATTTTTCCCAAAAGAAAAATTGACAGCTGGCTTGATCGACACAATCATCACCACTCTTGTCACCATCATCATTGATCATCAAGTTCATCGATTTTTCCGTTCCAGCTGAGTACCGCTCAAGAAATTTCGACAGAAAATCGTTTCTTGACCGTTTCTTGTCCTATCTTTTTACACAGTACTTACGAAGTGAGTATCACCCCTAAATACGATACCCCCAGCCAGAAGAAGATGATGGTGATCTGCAATCACCACTACTGCTGCCATCATCATCTGTCAGATCGTCATTACCGTCCGTCCGCGGCGCGGCATCATCATCATGAACGAGCGGACGCAGCATTTTGATCTTCTTCAACGGTGGTGGTTGTGGTGGGGTGTGATGCAGCTGGCTGGGAGGCTTTTACAAAAATTTAAATAAACGCACCACGAACGAAACGCCAATCGTCCACGATAGTTGCTGTTGTGCTGCACAGCACACACGTGTTCAACTCATACGGAAAGATGAATTCAAAACAAACGAAGACGGTCGGTAGTTTTTCTTACTGGTGCAACTGATTGTTCTGAAAGGTTATCGTTTCAGTTGTTATGAACTGAAGTCGGACAAAAACTCAAACATAAACGTATTTTGATACAGTTTCTTACCGATTTTGGCAACACCCGTTTTTGTCTACTCCCGATTTTGGCAACACCCGTTTTTGGCAACATTTCCTTCCCGATTTTGGCAACACCCGTTTTTGGCAACAAATTCTTACCGATTTTGGCAACACCCGATTTTGGCAACAATTTTTTACCGATTTTGGCAACAAAAAATTTTGACCAAAAATTTTTACCGCAAAATCGTTTGTATTTGTAAATGTATTTATATTTTAGCCTTACTCTTCTTAAAAACATCAAAATTCATTAAATTTTCCAAAATCAACAATTTTACAAATCATGACGTAATTTATGAACGTTACCTTCAGGGATCGTTTTTTAACTTGCGAATAGTCCATATTTAAAATATAAGCCAAATTGACTTATAAAAGTTGAAAATAATCCACAAAAAAAAAATTACCGATTTTGGCAACACCCCAATTTGGCAACATAAAATTCAGCTCGTGTTGCCAAAATCGGTAAGAAACTGTACTTCAACCCAATTTTGATATTACATTCAATTTCGAGAAATGCCAAAGTTTGTGCACTGTGCAGATAGTACGTTGAAGCCATGCAAGAAAAGCACCATGTATGCTAAGTAGATTAATCATCGCATTTAGCTTTACTCCGACGTACTCATCTCAAAGAAAAGATAGAGATGGACAGGCATTCAAAAAACGATAAAATTGTTGTAGTTAACGAATGTAGTCCACGATTCGAAGCGGTAGCAGGGAAACAAATAGAGCTTGGACAGTAGCGCAACAAAAAATAACTAAACAAAACAAAAACCGACGAAGATCGTCTTCTTGAGAAACTCGGTAAATCACGTTGAAACCTATTTGAAAGGGAAGATAATATGCATCAATGATGACCTATCAAAAAAACTGACATGCTGATGTTCCGAGGTTAAATGTCAAACATTGCATAACATGTCCAATTCAAATCCAATAAAATTCCAAATCCAAAGCTAATTGAAAGCCAATCCAAATGCAATCCAAATCCAACCCAATGCCAATTCAAATCCAAATCCAATCCAAATCCAATCCAAATCCAATCCAATTCCAATCCAAATCCAATCCAAATCCAATCCAAATCCAATCCAAATCCAATCCAAATCCAATCCAAATCCAATCCACATCCATTCCAAATCCAATCCAAATCCAATCCAAATCCAATCCAAATCCAATCCAAATCCAATCCAAATCCAATCCAAATCCAATCCAAATACAATCCAAATACAATCCAAATCCAATCCAAATCCAATCCAAATCCAATCCAAATCCAATCCAAATCCAATCCAAATCCAATCCAAATCCAATCCAAATCCAATCCAAATCCAATCCAAATCCAATCCAAATCCAATCCAAATCCAATCCAAATCCAATCCAAATCCAATCCAAATCCAATCCAAATCCAATCCAAATCCAATCCAAATCCAATCCAAATCCAAATCCAATCCAAATCCAATCCAAATCCAATCCAAATCCAATCCAAATCCAATCTAAACCCAATCCAAACCCAATCCAAACCCAATCCATATCCAATCCAAATCCAATCCAAATCCAATCCAAATCCAAGTCCAATCCAATTCAAAGGGAAGATAATATGTATCAATGATGACCTATCAAAAAAACTGACATGCTGATGTTCCGAGGTTAAATGTCAAACATTGCATAACATGTCCAATCCAAATCCAATAAAATTCCAAATCCAAAGCTAATTGAAAGCCAATCCAAATGCAATCCAAATCCAACCCAATGCCAATTCAAATCCAAATCCAATCCAAATCCAATCCAAATCCAATCCAAATCCAATCCAAATCCAATCCAATTCCAATCCAAATCCAATCCAAATCCAATCCAAATCCAATCCAATCCAAATCCAATCCACATCCATTCCAAATCCAATCCAAATCCAATCCAAATCCAATCCAAATCCAATCCAAATCCAATCCAAATCCAATCCAAATCCAATCCAAATCCAATCCAAATCCAATCCAAATCCAATCCAAATCCAATCCAAATCCAATCCAAATCCAATCCAAATCCAATCCAAATCCAATCCAAATCCAATCCAAATCCAATCCAATCCAAATCCAATTCAAATCCAATTCAAATCCAATCCAAATCCAATCCAAATCCAATCCAAATCCAATCCAAATCCAATCCAAATCCAATCCAAATCCAATCCAAATCCAATCCAAATCCAATCCAAATCCAATCCAAATCCAATCCAAATCCAATCCAAATCCAATCCAAATCCAATCCAAATCCAATCCAAATCCAATCCAAATCCAATCCAAATCCAATCCAAATCCAATCCAAATCCAATCCAAATCCAATCCAAATCCAATCCAAATCCAATCCAAATACAATCCAAATACAATCCAAATCCAATCCAAATCCAATCCAAATCCAATCCAAATCCAATCCAAATCCAATCCAAATCCAATCCAAATCCAATCCAAATCCAATCCAAATCCAATCCAAATCCAATCCAAATCCAATCCGAATTCAATCCAAATACAATCCAAATACAGTCCAAATCCAATCTAAATCCAATTCAAATCCATTCCAAATTTAATCCAAATCCAATCCAAATCCATTCCAAATCCAATCCAAAACCAATTCCAATTCCGTTCCAATTGATCCATCAATTCGATTATAACATACAACTCAAATTTGATTTTCCTGGAATCTGGACGAATAAATTGCCCACAATTTTTGGCAAACCTTCTGGAAGGACACTTGGTAAATTCAGTGAATAATACGATTTGTCATTTATGAAGCAACTTCCAGTGTAGTCCTAGCTAAATCCGCGAACGAGGTCTTGTGAATATTTTGTCAACATTAGTAAATATATATCTGGCAAATTTTCTATTGAAATTTATCCAAAAGATTCGGATGAAATTACTGGCGTTTTTTAAGGCGTGATTTTTGAAGAAATTCCGAAAGCAACTTTTGATTTCATTTCTGGAGGAATTTTAATGAGTTTTCTGAAGAAACTTGTGTCGTTTTTGGGGATCAAATTCTGAAAGTATTATGATAATTATTTCAGACTCATTTTGACGGATTAATTTCAAAATACATTGAATTTACAAAAAAAAAATACTAAATGAACTAATCGCTCTCGACTGAATAAAAAATTCTCAATAATAATTGTATGTATCCCATAATAGAAATTTTAAAATCATCTACTGATTGTTCTATGATATTTACGTTCAAATTCCTATTCAGACTGCGCGGTGCTGACTATAAAATAATTATTTATATATAAATAAATTATTAAAGTATTAAAATATTAAAATAAATTAAGGGGTTATTTTAATAATTTTGATGCGCAGCTGCAAATCAAGTCATCTCAAATCCTCATGTGGGTATTGAGTGATTTTTTACGGTTTTGTGCTTCGTTCGCTGGCAGCAGAGCCAGTTTGTAGTTGCTTAGCAGAATATTTAGCTTCGTAGAATAAGTCGTGTAGTGCGTGTTTTCATGTCTCTCGATGTTTTTCAAACTCATGTATAATTGGTTGTGCATTCTGCATAAAAATTGTGTACACCCTGCGCCTGAGCGATAGATGGAGGCATATTCATTGGTGAGCTCGTTTCATGCTATTGTTTTATTGTAAAAATTCAATGAATCAATATATTTAAAAAAAAAATTTCTGTCTGTCTATTCCTTTTTAGACTCAGACACTACAGACTTCCCCCTGCAGAAAGGGAGACTTCAGAATAAAAGGATTTGCGTAGGCTTTCTTTATGGAGCTGTACGTAAAAAATGCAGTAGGTAGGCAGTACGAAGTTTGCCGGGACAGCTAGTAGTAGTAATATATGCCCGTTAGCGTGGTTCAAAAAATCGTTTTTGCTCCACACCGCTTATTGGATTCCTTACCAGATTATATGCCTTCTCCCAAAATTTGAGATCATTTGGTTGAAAATTGAAACTGCACAAGCCCTTCAAAGTTTGTATGGGAATTACTATGGGAAAACGATGTTTTTCATTCAATCCACCGTAGCATTTCCCCAAGTGCTCTAGAGGGTTAGCTGACCCTTGGTAATCCTAGGCTACTCTATCAGCTACAACTTTTCCGAAGACCGCATTCAAATCAGACGCCTCATTAATTAGTTATCGATTTTTATCCAGAATCGAAATCTTCACTAATGATGATTATTTTATTCGGTGGGCATCACTGCATTTTGCAGTGAAACATAGTAGCCATGATTTCAGTGTGCTATCTTTGGCGCCATATGCAGCAATGTTGCCTGTTGGGAAGCTGGAGAATCACTGTAAAAGTTTGTCCAGTTGGATACAAATCGATAACTAATTAATGATGCGTCCGATTTGAATGCGGTCTTCGGCAAAGTTTTTGCTGATAGAGTAGCCTATGATTACCAAGGGTCAACTAACCCTCTAGAGCACTTGGGGAAATGCTACGGTGGATTGAATGAAAAACATCGTTTTCCCATAGTAATTCCCATACAAACTTTGAAGGGCTTGTGCAGTTTCAATTTTCAACCAAATGAGCTCAAATTTTGGGAGAAGGCATATAATCTGGTTAGGAATCGAATAAATCAATATGCCTAGATTTGGTCATACACGGAATAAATAATATGACACGTACCTCCCCAGCTTATACTGTTCATGTGTAAGACCGACAAATTTCAAGAAGTAACCCTTCAATTTCCCTTCGTTGACACTGTTCGCTACCTATCCCAATTGGAAAGTTCCTGACATTGTACGTTACAATTTGTAATAAAATTACCCTTGACGAGTAATGCTCGCTGCTCAGAAACCTGTTGCTTTCACACGATAAAATATCACGTAGAAGCCGTATGGCGCCTCTTCGACTCAATATTTTCCGACCTAAGGTACCCCGCATGGTTCCGTGTGCAGGGCAGGTCGAATCGGATGGTGATGTTGCATGCAAATTAGAAAGAACCTCGACTGCACGACTGCAACATTTGTCCACATAAACACACTGACTGCAGCAACACGCGAAACCATTTCGTGACGGTTGTTGGTGCACGTTCGGTTGTAAAATTTGACCGAAAACCATATCCGTCATCATTATCATTATCATCATCGTCGTTCGTTGTCGCCTTCGTTGTTCATTTGCTGCTGTCATCATTATGAATTGGCCATCGTCCGTCTGTTGTGGGGCTCCATTATTGAAGTTGCACCATGGACGTCCCCGGAGTTACTGCACGTTTGAAAACAATGTGGTTTATGTGTTCACGTACCTATGATTGTTTCCAATTTCAAAAATGAAAACAGAAGGGTCGCGCTTCTTTCTGGAACGAACAGAAAGGGAAAATTGTGATGAGGATGGCACGTTGTTGTGTTACGTGATGATTGACGTTGATTGTTAATGTACATCAGAACTGCATATGATGCGACGCCTATGTACAATAACATCAAATAGAACAAGGTATCCATGTTGTTTTGTCGGTGGCCAATGATTGGCCTGTACATTACTTGTATTCGGTCAGCTAACAGATGTTCTGTAGCCTTGACACAGATTTTACATTTTTGCTTATGCATCAGCAAACTTTGCTTGAAAAAATGCATGCAGTTTCGTCTCAAGCGCAACATGCCAATTAATCCAGCAATTTTAAAAGATATTCATCAACATTTTGACAAAAAATGAGCAATTTGTATTGCGGTAGCGTTCGTTGTGTAGTACTAGTTTATTGCCCCCTTAACCCTCTAATACCCAAATTTTTGATTTTGATCTAAATATCATTTTTCGTCGTCTAAAATCGATTTAAACATGTTTTGGAAGATGATTCTTTTTAATTCTCGATTTCGTGAATTTCAGTTTTTGATTTTTCTAATTTTTATTTTTGAACATCCCCACACTTTTATATTTTTCCTGGAAGCCAATTTGGGGAACGGATTTTTTGAGATGAAAACATTTTGAGATTTTATGATTAGTGGTAAAATATTATTATTTTAAATTTTTTTCACAGAAAAAAATATTTTCCGTGTAATTTTAAGGAAAATAATTTTAGAGTGTATTTGATTCCCTTAAACTATTAAACAAGGATAGAGTGATTTGGGAAAAATTTAAAATATGTTAATTGTAGCGATTCAATACAAAATAATCAACGTCTTCTAAAAGGTGACTAAAACATCAATTTTTCAATGATTTAAAAAAAATGTAAATACGATTTAAAATACACCAAAAACCATTTTGAGATACACAGAACAGTCCTAAATATTAGCCAAAAATATAAAAAAAATGATTTTCCACGAAACAAAAATTACAAAAATGCTCAAACTATACCCCGTCTAAAGGCGGGATTGGGTATTAGAGGGTTAAGTTAATGATAGTTCTTTTGTTCTATTTGAGAAGAACTCTACACATCATTTTTATCGTGTCCTGAAAGGTTCCATGTATCGACGAAACTCATAATGACAATTTTTTTATGGCAGATTTTTGTATCATGAAACATGAGAGACTACCTTGAAAAGAAGTGTCGAATTGTTGGCTTACGTGCAACGCCTCTGTCCCTGAATGGTTCAACATGAACAGCAGATCGATGGCGTCATTTGAGCCCATTAGAGAATAAATAACGATACTGCACAGTTAGTTGTTGTCGTTCATCGTCTCAGTAGTGCAAGCAAACTCGAAAACACAAGTCCATGTCGCACACACTACAAAACTCTTATTTAGAAACTTTTTCGATTTGTGCAAGTTGCTGTGCACGAGCCATAACCGGGTATATTCTCTGGACCCAGTGGGAATCGCATTTATTTCGTATTCAGAGCAGATTCGTATTAATAAATATTTTAATAAGCGTGATAATATTCGGTGCGATGTGGGTAGCTGATCAGAGGAGAGGACTTGATATCGAGTAGAGTTTGTTTGATTACGTCGAAGCACGCGCTGGTGAGGGATGCTAGTCAGAATAGGAATTATAAGTAAATTAGTATTGCATATGCTTTGATCACAGACAAACAGACGTAAACCTTTTAACATTCCTTTCGTACGCTGATTCAACAGTCCATTTGAAAATTTGATAGTTGGCCGACGGGCCACCCGTGGGGCTGGCAGCAGTTTTGTTTGAGTTTGACGTTTGCACACTACCGCCACCTAGTTCACGGTGGGCCATACTCAGTCGTTTGAGCATTGAGCGGTTATGACCCATGACTATGTTTTGAAACGAAAAGTGTTCGAAATCTTACGTCTGTTTATCCGTGCTTTGATGTTTGCCTATGCGGGTGATTTGATGTATTGAATCTGCTCCATTTCGTCAAAGTTTAACGAAACTTACCGGCGACTGATGTAATGAACCCTCTCTCCAACGAAACGTCCCTCTTACTATTTTGTTTTATGATAACGTAGGCTATTCTACTAATATGATTGATGCCCAAGTGCTTTGAATGTTCGCTCAATTTTTCATACTTTAGTACTTGATGATAATGATGATCCTTGGCGTGTTCGTGGAATACCTGTCTTTGAATGATACGTATTTCAACCGCAACTGTAATGTCGTCATCAGTATCAAGTCAAGTAGGAGACACTAAAGACGACCTTACAGTTGAGGTCGAAATACGTATCTGACGAAGGATGCCAATTCTTAGTGGAATTAAAAGGAACTGAAAATGTGCTGTTCCAAAGTCAATTGATTAATTTTCTGTGAAATTTTATTACTCTTCTCAATTAATACGGAATAGTAAATACGCATTGTACAGTCTTATGAAGTAGTTCAGATTAATACTCAACTATTTACTAGAGCACGTTACAGAATATTGAGTGGCGACAGCGTGTTCACTTCTGCTTAGAGGATGAGGAAAATCATGAGTTATAAATTAGGCTTTTACAGTTAATCCTTGTACAGGTACTCTTCGATATAACGTACAAAAAAGTTTTCTCTTTGTACGTTACATCGAAGTGTACGTTATATCGAAGCAGAGAAAAAAATAATATTTTGTATGCTAATATTGATGATTTCGACGTGAACTGAACCCCAAATAATGATTTCGGTGAAATTCACATAATCAATAATGAAAAACATGAGTTTTCTCGAAAAAGTAATTTCGTTTTTTGTGCTTCGATATAACGTACATTTTGCTTCGATATAACGTACACTAAATTTTCCCCCAATTTGTGCTAATTCTAGGAAACAAGGTTAATACTGCAAGAAATCATTAATTTGAGTGGTTTCGTAGCTTATCTGAGGGATTCCTGAGAAAAATTAAAATTTTCAATGTTGTACGTTATATCGAAGCAAAATGTACGTTATATCGAATTCGCTATATCGAGGGTACGTTATATCGAAGAATACCTGTACCAACTTTTCGAACCCTCTAAACAGAATACCCTCTTACACTCATTCGAAGGTTAATTCTGTTTTCGGGTGCACCTTTAGTTCTATCATTCAACAAATCTTCGAAATGTTCTTTCGTTTGATTGCCACCATTATTTTCCGTGATGCAGGGTCATTAGGCTGAATGGTCATTAGGCTGAATGGTCATTAGGCCGAATGGTCATCAGGATGAATTGCTATTCAGCAGCTATGAAACTAGAAACGGATCTGCTGTTTTACCTTTTTCAACAATTATTACCAAAAAGTATTTTAACAGTGAAACTAGAAAGAATAGCCGATGTTTAAAAGAAGGAAAAAATTGTGATTTAAATATCAGCAGTTTCAGCGTCAAAAACTATTTTGGCAGTGTTACTAGAAGGAACGACCTATGTTCAAAAGAAGGAAAAATTCATGCTGAGGGTTACGGGTTCAAATCCCGTTCGGTCCAGGAACTTTTCGTAAAGGAGATTTCCTAGACTTCCTTGGCTATTATGTATCTTCGTGCCTGCTACACGCCACATTCAACATGGTCATTGGCAGCGGAAGTTCTCAGTTAATAACTGTGGAAGTGTTCATAGAACACTGATGAGCTGCGAAGCAGGTTGTATCCCAGTGGGGACGTAACGGCAAAAATAAGTTCCAATGATTAAAAAAAGACACGGACACGTTCAATGCTTCCAGTGAGCTATTTGCTCTTTGAAGGAAGCACACACTAGACAACTCATGCAACGCCCAGTGGCACAGCCGAAAACTTTTCCTGACAGCTGACAGCGCTCCTCAGCACGATGGGACTAAATGCTTGGTGACACTAGCCGCACGACCACGAAGCCACACAATTCGGCTTACTGACCATTCGGCCTACTGACCATTCGGCCTACTGACCATTCGGCCTACTGACCATTCGGCCTACTGACCATTCGGCCTATTGACCATTCGGCCTACTGACCATTCGGCCTACTGACCATTCGGCCTACTGACCATTCGGCCTACTGACCATTCGGCCTAATGACCTTCGGCCGAATGGTCTGACACCATTTTCCGTTATTGCCAGTTGCATAGAACCTTCGCATATCGTTCCTTTCCATGATTTCCAGTGCATGAGCAGATACACTCTCTTCGTGCTGCCGTTTCTTACTGCGGTGGATTCGTTTCTCTTCTTCTCTTGCCACCCTCTTCTGCTCCATGTTGGGCCATTTGCGTTTGACTTCTGGCGACGATCTTCTAGCACGTCACTCGTTAGCATTCCTCATGGAATCAACCATTGCGTTGGGATCGCTGAGTGGTACCTACCTTATCATGTATTACGTTGTTGTTGCCACTGTGTCATGGATAAACTTCCATAAATCCGTTGACTTCTCCTACCATATCTCTTAGCTTCTGATGGTACTGTGCAGCAAGCTCTTCAGCTGACAAGCGTTGGATCTTGAAACACATGGTTCTAATGTTGCTTGCAAATAAAAACATTTTTCAGTCTCAACGGATCGTGAAGCGAATCCTGCTCAAACGACATTGGTTTTTCTAACCTACGCTGTTTGCTGTTTGGGAATCCTTCTCCATCCTTTGTTTAGATACCTGCGAGATTGCAATCTGATATGCTTCCTCCTTTGGTATTCCCATGCATCGCTGCACCCTACCCAAAACAAATTTCCGACCCATATCGTAGTAATGTCAAAGAAGGAGAAACACAAAACAACGCTCAGCTCTCAAACAACCCTCAAAAATGAATTGTTGCAGGTGGTTGCTTACCTGTAGAGTTCGAATGGAAGTTGAAATTCGAGCTATTAAACCCATCTCACACAGACACCGCGGTAAGATGAAGTTGCTCTGCTGGAATAAGATCAAGAACGACGATTTTGCTTCTTGAACAACAAAGAACTCGACAACGATGGTTCTAATTTGAGTACCGTGAACCCAACCTAAATTTACTGTGACTGGAAAGAAGGGTAGACAGTATTTGTAAATAGATTAATGTGCGATGATTTGATTCAGCTTTAAAATATTGAAGAGAAGTCGACCAGGTGGGTGAGATGAAGAATAATCCCGAGTAATTATGGTGTTTCGGTGCAGGATGATCTGTTGTAATTATGTGTAATTTTCAACATTAGGGCATCTGCCCTAATTCTAAAATTCTTCAAAACTCAAATTAATTCAATTGATTCAGACGTAGATCTATCCCGAGTTCGGTAGAAGATCTTTTCGCGTCGGAAAGATTCTTGACTTTCTAGAGTATGGGTTTTTTAGTTTTAATTTGTGTGTATTTTAATGTTTGCAAATTCTACACTCTTCTAGAGTATGCATGACCTAATGTTTATCATTTTTTTTTAATTTGTTCTTATTTTTTTTTATCAGCAAATCAGTATTGTAATCATGATAGTGTAACCACTGTATTATATTCCTTATGTGAAATTACAGTGAATACACAAATCATTAGATTCTAACGAAAACACTGCTTTCAAATGTTTGAATTTAATCAAGATGCATGTTTACAGATCCCACTATCACCGCTAACTATTCACAAAGTGACTCATTTTCCAGTCAATTCAGTAATAATCTATACCGAAAGGCCACGATTGGAATGCTTAATAAGCCGATTCCGCCAAAGGGAACGCGGGTAATAAATCAGCGCGATCTTCACTGGCAATGAACAATGGCCACAGACGCCACCACCTTCAGTATTACATAGTGTCATCAGTCCTCCAAATGGTCCGGCGGCGGCGGCAATAACCCCAAAATGGTCTTGAAAATCGTGGCCCTCGTCTACTCAAAGCTGCATCAGCGATCGATCGTTAAGTGCATCGGAACGACGACAGCAGCTCTGCAACAGACTACTATATCATCAGCGACTCGAGTGTGCCGCCGATTACGGTTTGTAAGTCGACCATCATCAGACCAATAAATCGCCACCCATTTTTTGTCGCGACTCGAGATAAATATGATTTAATAAATGATAGGGGAAATTGGTGCGAAATGTGCCGTTGCATATATGCCTGTAGATGCGTCACACGCGGAGCCAATCAGAAGTAACATGCTGAGTAGGAAGTCCCAAACTTA
Source organism: Aedes albopictus (assembly GCF_035046485.1). NCBI lineage: Eukaryota > Metazoa > Arthropoda > Insecta > Diptera > Culicidae > Aedes > Aedes albopictus. Next base: position 470,718,858 of record NC_085137.1, on the reverse strand, counting down.
CAAGATGTCAGAAAGCTATAGGGGTCTACCTTCACATGATAGTTCAGAGTGAACAATTAAACAAGATAAAAGGCTTTGTACCGACTTTTCGAACCCTCTAAGCAGAATACCCTCTTCGAATGAGTGTAATCAGTTTCGTACCTTTTAATTCCGCCTTGTTTTGCTTATCTTTTGACAGATACGCATATTTCGACTACCACTTGTAATCTTCCTCAGTGTCAGTTATCCAATTAAAAGAAATTAAAAGGTACGAAACTGATTACACTCATTCGAAGATAAAAGTGTTTAAAAGCGTTCACAAGGCCTCGACTAAATTCTCATTGGTTTGTAATACATTTCATAAATTTATCTTCGCTTTCTACATAAAACGCACTTTACCCAAATCTCTCCTCTACTCGCATTAAAATGAGCAAGTGCACTGCTTTCGATTTCGCGCCGATACAGGATGTGAACGTTTTGAGCGCTGATGTCTTCGGTGGCAGCAAGCAATATCATTTCCGTTCGTTCGACAACTGAACTTGAATCGTAAATCGGATATCGACGACAAGGGTGAATGAGGACGTCGGCCAAGTCTTTGTAGAATATTTTTATTCCATTGGCTAGGTTTTTTTGGTAAATTGAACGTTTGTGATTGCTGCAGCAGCGCATATTAATAAAACTTGTAATTATCACTTCATCGTCGAAAGTGACCGATTCAAGTACACCACACGGGTGTCATGGTTTTGTTGATGGTTATCCAGTATTTTATTGTACACTGCGTACAGAGAAACAGACACGAAGGAGACATTCAAAATACCAAATTTGGACACATCGAGGTCGAAGATCATCCAGCAACAATGAATGATTTTTATGATTATTTGGTACTGACATGCTATTCAGCGATGGACGTGCCAGACAGTTTGTCAGCAATGGCGAGTTAATGTTGATAATTGATATCAAATTACGATTGGTTTTAGATGAAATGGTAGTGTAGATGCAACTCAAACGTTTAATCGAACGTTTAATCGAATCCCAGATGTATCCAAATAGTATAAAATGTTTGTGAAGCCAACATAGCTAGATAGAATTTGCTGAAATTCTGTGGGGAAACGTATCCAGAACTTCACTTATAATGATGATCTGAAGATATCAACAAAAGTAGAAATAGGGATTTTTAATTGAATATCAATAAGCAATCCTTTCACAGTTTTTTTTTCTGTATTCCACTAACTCATTTAGTAACATTTCTCCGTGTATTGGCTGATTTTGGTTGAATAGCTCAGTCGCGAAGAAAAACATCGGAACTAAAATTTTAAGATAAAAAGAGGATCGAGCAGGTCTAAGATCTGAATGGAAGCAAACTGAAAACATTGTTCGTTCGGTTCTTTGAAATACTCTAAATTTCACTAATTTAATCAGCTACACTTCGAAGAGTAACAAAAATGCACGAAATTTTGACAAGACCAACAATTGAAAAGGCCACATCAACATTGCGTAAACAAACACGTTTCTGTCGACTTAGGGCCTTCTGGGATCCACCCACGCATCTCACCACCATAACCAGAAAGCTTGATGTATGCGCTTTCTGTTAGTGGTGGTGAGAAAAGGCCTCAAGTCGATAGAAACATGTTTGATTACAAAATGTTGTTGTGGCCTTTTCAATTGTTGGTCTTGAAATAAGCAACAATTTAAGTTTATCACTTTTAGGGTTGAGCATATAGGCACAGAGGAGTCGCGTTCAGTGTATTTCTGTGTGGAATGGACTAAAGGTTTCTGCTCCCTAGTGGAGTGGAGACGCACGATAGAATTTTCTTTTTTACTAGTTTTTGCGTCGAAAAGTGGTCGGTTGTTAACGGCGGTTTGTGTATATTGATCCATTGTCAAATCATATCACCAACCATAGGTGACTCCCGGACTGACAATGTACCTTACCCTACTAACAAAAAAATCCTTCCTGAGACAAACGTGAAGATGCAGCGATTCGCGGTCTTTATATCAACGTTTGTCTTACTAACATTCCCTCCCATCCTCGATGACCGTAAAGACGTGGCCGGCGCCGTTATTGACCCTATTAAAGTTGAGAGCTCTCGACCTGTGTACATTGAGAATAGTTCCTTGTGCAATTTCGATTGTTCTGGTCAATCACGGAGTAGCAACTACGAATTGTGCGGTCATCTATGCTCATGCTCATGCTCATGCTCAATGTGCTGAATGTGATTGCTAATATTTTCAGCAGACATTTGCCCTTCTTTTAACATGGGCTGTTCTTTCTAGGTTTACTGTTCTGGTCGTACAGTTCAATCTTTTTTCCAGAAAGACATTTTCCAGAATAATGCATTTCTCAAAAAACCATTTTTCGAACTGCCCCATTTCCCGAAATGATTTATTTCCCGGGAAGGCCTAGGAAAACCTGAGATCTCAGAAGATGTTTTGGTGTTTTTAACCGTAGTGTGGCCAGCAAAAAAAACACCCGTAGAAGACCGGCAGGGTACCCGGGTACCCACGAAATGGAAATGATCATATCTCAGCGATTTTTCCACCGATTTTAAAAGTTTTTGCTTCATTCAACTCAGAAACTCATTATCTATCGAGATCGTATTTGGTTGGATCGGTCCGATCACCATAGGTACCGGAAAATCCGGGTTTCCGGATCCGTGTTTTTATACAATACAATATACGGGATTTTCGGTAGGTTGGTAGCAATTTCGGTATCAAGCATCGTAAAATTGCTTTGGCATATTGTATCTGACCGGCATGGAATCATAAAACGTGTTGACTTTGAAACTGTGATTTCGGAACACGCTTCCCGTAAGGCCATGGTTGACCATAAACACTTTAAGGTATCCTAGCCTTAACAATGTGGGTTTCAATATGGTATAAGGACATGCTCCCAAAAATATGGATTTTCCGAAAACCACGGTGATTAGATCGGTCTAACCAAATATTTTCCCAATAGATGATGAGTTTCTGAATTGAATGAGCTAAAAATTTCCAAAATCGATGAAAAATTGACGGAGATATGATCATTTCAATTTCGTGGGTACCCGGGTACCCTGCCGGCCTTCCACGTAATAAAAAAATGCAGGAGCCCCTCCCCCTGCCCCTCCTCACTTTAAAATTTGGTCAACCCTAGTAATAGATGTATATTCACGAGTTCTAAGATCTAACAGAGTTCCAACATCCTAGTCTCAATAACCATTAAAATATCGAGATTTGAAATTGAAAAAGGTACCCGGGTACCCTGCCGGCCACATAAGTGTTAAACATAATCTGATACTTTGTTTCTCATTTCGAATAATTTTATCAATTGATGATTAAGTTCAAGATAGTCAAGCCTTAAAACTATTTTCTAAATATTTTTTTCAAGACTATAGAACTAGAACTAGATTCTCGGTTCAGTTCACTTGGCAAAGTAGAGCAAGCATCGTTGGGTTGAATGAACATTTTTTGACTGGCAACCAAACTGTAGCATTTCTATATGACATTTTCTTCCTTTTCTTCTAGGTTCATTTATGAAGTTTATACAGGCAGTCGGTTTGTTTACTGTATAGGAGATTTTACCTTATTATATTATATTATAGGCTGTTCTTTCTAACGATAAACGTTACGACCAATCTATTAATTCCATCTAGTGTTTTTTCTTCTGGCTGTTCTTTTGACTTACACTGTTATAGAGCTGTTTGGTTATCATGTTGTTCATTGGAAATTGCTGCTTTTTATGAAGAAGTTTTGCCCTTCTACAACTGCATCAAGTTGCATCGTTGCAAACTTGATTAGCGAAACTATTAACTTTGCCTGATATGTTTATTTTTTTTAATGTGTTGTTCTTTCAACTAAGCCTGTTACAGAAATGTTTAAATAACAAACTGTAAATTTCACTCTTAAATATTTGCCCTTCTTCTAGCAACAGGCTGTTTTCAGTCTTTGATCTAGCCTGATGACTAGTTTAGCTTAATAATAATCGGGTTCTTCTATTTTATCCAGATTATTGCATAATCTGAATCAACCATTACCAATCATAGTCACCCAGGAAATAAAAAAAGCCTCATGTAATGATCCTCGGTTGGCCTAAGAATTAAACCTCCTGTCTGGATTTGCATGCAGAAGTAGTAACTATATACATGACTTAATATTGACCATATGGTATACACCTCCTACCATGCAAAGTTCGCTAGTTTGCATGGGGTGTCATTCAAGCCAATGGAGGTAGACGGCCTAAGTAACACACAGTCATGGCAGCGCAGGGTTATGTTGCGCAGAAGTTATTGTAACTTACTTATAACATATAAATAGTTACTTGCTAGAAGTGACTTCTGTGCAACAAAACACTGTGCCACCATCACTCTTCTGTGACAAGTGTGTTACTTGAGGGGAAATATAGTACATTTCGGCAAACGGTTTTCCGGTAAATAGTACAATCCGGTAAATGGTACATTCCGGTAAATGGTTTTCCGGTAAATGGCATTCCGGGTATTGGTTTTCCGGGTAATGGTATAGAATCGTTTCTTCGGTAATGTTTGTTGGAAGGTCAAGCGTTTACAGTTGCTGATGGGCCGTTTCTTTCAAGGTTTTGTCATTAGATGGAGTTTCGGCTTTGGATTGACTTGCGCTCTTATTGCCCCACCAACTGCTGCTAAATGATAATTAAACATCTATTTAAAAAAAATCACCAAAAATTGACCCCAATAGTTTAAGGACAAGGTATTTGGAGTACATAGCTCACATGATCTAGAGCACCGTTTTAAAGCGCCTTTAAACGGAATTGGTATAAAATGCATTCCGATGTACAAAATGGCTGAACAATCATGATGTTGCATTTTCAGTTATATCCGTTTACCGGTTCTTCAAAACGATGCTCAAAAAAGTTTGAGCTATGTACTCCATAAACCTTGTCTTAATCAAATATATCATTTTGAATATAATGTCAATCTAGGAACTTTTCGTAAAAGACAACCTTGACTTTTTTGGGCATATAATATCATCTTGCTTGCTAAACTATGTATACATACGAAATGATCATTCTGTTCAACATTCGTTGGTTTTCTTCGGAAAGCCTTCCGAAAAGCCTTCAGAAATACCTACACTTCTTTAGGTTCTATTTATTTGTAGGCCACATTTGTTTTTGTAAAAATATATGAAGATATATTTATTTTATTGAAGAATAAACTAGAATATACACATGGGTTATTGTCATGCCAAGTAACATTTTGAAGTAATCAGTTTAAACCTTTGGGGACGGATTGGTCATATGTGCCCAGCCGAGAAATCGACCATCACGAACGTGTTTTAGACCAACGAGGTTGCATCCAGAAAGGTGAAAATTCCGTCTCCTTAGGGTTAGGGGCATCCATAAAGTACGTGACGCTTATAGGAGAAGGGGGGTTCTGAAAAGTGTGACAAGCAATATATTAAGTATACGATAAACTCGTACGAAGGGGGGGGGGGGTGGAGGGGGCTTGAAATTCCCATTTTTTTGCGTGACGTACTGAATGGATGCCCCTTAAGGAGATTTTAACAGCCCTACTAAATGTTAAATGTTTGAAAAGGGTCTTGTCGAAATGAATGTAATTTGTTACCTTTTCTATAATAAACCAACCTTGGAAAAGGTCCGTTACGGGTCGAAACGTCGGATTAAGAAACATAAGGTTGTTTTTGACCTCACAATCGGACGGACTGAAAAGCCAAAAAAAAAATAATATAAATGAAATACCTCTAATAAAGCCTATTATTTTGTTTTTTTTTTGTGAGTTTTATTCGATGATAGTCAGTCCATCGATCAATTTGGTTGAAAATGTAATTTGCAGTGTTAGTAAATTTCTTAGTGTTTAACTCGTGCTTACCCTTACAAAAAAAAATCAATTGATCAGCTGATTAACCATCATTTGATAAAGTGATATCGTATGGTAATCTCTTTTCAATTTAGCAAAAAAAAAATGTCAATATAATTACACCTAAGAGATTGACTACAGAGGAAATGACAGTAAAAAAATACATCCGAGAGACTGAGACAAGCTTCATGCTCTACAAAATTCAGAAGCATCATTTGTTATTCGAATTAATCTCAGTAGCTCAGCAGTAAAACGAATCTGCAAGAGAGTAGATTAAATTTTGCCTTTACCATTGCAGAAGAGCAGCTGGTTGCAAATTGAATTTCTAATCAATGACACTCATTCAGCAACAGTCCGTACGTAAGAGTATAGTAACATATGGCAACGGAAGATATTCATTTCCTTTCTTCCGCTCACTCTGTCTTCTCGGTTGGGGAACTTCCCCCACTAACCAATCGTTCCATTGCGGCAGGATATTCGCAAATGTGTAACAATTGCAGCGACCCCCTCCCCCTACATATGTTGGCTTATACAACATCAGTAGGTAGGTGATGATGGCGCTGTCCGTCTACTAGTAGTTGTTGTATTTGACCATCATAACATCGTTCATATGGGAAACACAGTGGTTCAATGTGTTGGAGGAGGTGACCAATATAAACATTCTTGAGTGTTGAGTACGAAATGAAATCTCAACATAATGATTTGAAAATTGTGCATTTATAACTTATTTCTGAAACCTTCAACGCTGTCACATAGTTCGGTATCTAGTGACACTTTTGAAAATACGCTATTGAAAATAAGTTTTGTAACTTCTAGAATATTTTTTTCATTTTTCAACTTACAGCATTTCCACTGTGAAATGAAGGCCAACATACACGCAGAAAAATGCCGCGTGATGGATAATGCGCAGGTATTCACGACAGCATCCACAAAAAATTGATCGGTTTCGCCTTTTTTGTCTTTTTTAGTCGTTCTCCTCCCCATCCGCTTACCGACGCTCTAAAAATAGATTTCCGAGCTCCCGCAGTTGCTGTCGTCACCAACACAATCATATTCCGGGTTTGTTAGTGACAAAAGTGCAGTCATTTGAATCAATCCATTATTTCATGTTGAAAATACCATATCTCTGTTTGTTTTAACAAACTGTCAAAAATTCAATAGAACAGTTCAGTTTAAACTAGAAATCAGTTTGTCGCTATAGTAAACTGAAAAATCGGTTGATTTGAACTAGAATTTAATTGTGTTTACAATTTATTTTTCTGCGTGTACTACTGAATGCTTCCGAAGGGTGAAAGTGTTTGAAACTTCCGGTGATCAGAGCTATTTAATGTAGAATATAGCCAAGCCATATTTGTGTCAGTACAGACTGCAGAGACACAGAAAGCAATTTGCTTCCATACATATTAGGTAGATGCTAGATGGGCTATGAGTAGTATTAAAACAATTAAAAAGTATCTGTGCTTGATTGTATGATGAGTAGTGAGGGGTCCTCCAATACTAGTTAAAGTTTCAAATAGAACTGCTGCTGCAATTTTGAATTTCAGTTAATCAAGAATTTGCATTCCAAGATTTTAGCCCTTTTCTAGGTTATGTTGGGATCAAGAACATTCGACGCACTGGTGGTTTATCTATGAAAAAAGCGGTCGTTTGATAACTTTGGAAAACCCCTGGTACTTCTATTCCGCTTCATAACCAAGATGACACCAATTGGATAACACTTTTTGGTGTATGCAAATTGTATGACATATAGATTGTTTGAAATCCATTTCACACTCCATGCATCCTATTCATATTCAAATTTCGACTTATTCTGTTGCTGTGAACTGACTCCACCAGCCAGCTGCAGCCTGAACAAATATTGTAATCCGCACCATTATAAATCGCAATCAGCTAATTTTCCGTATCCGTTCTCTCTTTCTTTTGTTCCAGGTAATTCAACCATCATTAAGAGAAATCGCAACTGAGACTAAACTAGAGCACACCCCTGCATGCTGATGATGCTGCTTTTTGAACTAAACTGTCGGAAATCAAAGAGCATAACGCAGAGGCACGCTGACCTGCTGCGGCTGTAGAGTGTAGGGCCACGTCTGGCGGGAGTGAACGTGGTGAAAATCAATTTCGGCCGGGTCAAAACCATAAATCACTGTCGGGTTTCTGCGTGCGCTAATGATAAATAGTGGTCTTGATGAATGGGAGTTTTTCGATGACAACTTGTTTTGCGGTTTATTGGATTTAGTATTTTTATTTCAGCAATTTTTGGCAGAATTGTTGGTAATCAATAAGTACGAATTACTAGGTGTTTCATCTAATTTTACTGAACGTTAGTAATGTGTTGCTTGATGCGTCCAGCTTAGAAAATATTCAGCAATGTTTAGTACAATTATTAAATATTGAAAAAAATATTTCAACTTCAAACATTTCAAACAAATTGAAATATTGTACAGAAAACATTGAAAATTGAATGCTTTGTCGTACATAACTATAGCTCGTATCTCGATAATCACACGAAATTGAAACGACTAGGTAAATGGTTGCAATTACCTCACCTCAAATAATTCAGTTATCTGCTGCCTGCTGTCTCCTTCAGATAACGATCTTGATCTTGCGCTGCAAAAGATACAGAAGACCTTGTCAGTTCTGTCTGCACCTAGGACGCATAGTCGATGTCGTCGTTCACCCTTTCGATTGTGTGGACCTACTCCATAAATGCGAAGAAGGCGGAAACGGCAAAGTCAATTCAGACGACGACCACGACACTGACTTCTTAATAGTGGCTCACTTAAGCTAGCTGTACAGTATGCGGCAGGAAAAAATGCGAAAGTGTTTTTCAACTTCAAACCTCATTTTCGTCCATTTGACATTAACCAATCTATGTTTCAACGTTCCATGATCTATAATAGGCTAGTTTTCTGAAAAGTTAATTAAAAAATTTCCCATTTTGGTCACTAACCTTTACAGGGCGGCGCCTGAAGATGAAGACAACCAGAATTTTCAAACCGCAGAAAATCGCACAGGTCGCTAAATTTCGCATCTGATAAAACCAAATTTTTGATTTTCTCTACAATATCATCAAATATATGTACTTATTTCATCTGGTATGTGAAACTACATGGCTCTGGATCAGTGTGGTCTGGTTGTTCATAGAATTTGAGCTAGTTTTGTTACTGTTATAGTCATTTTGTTTAATGACCATTGGGCGCGCAGTTTATTGATATCCGCTAATTAGGCCTACATTATCACATGTTAAACATCAAATGTGTTCATTTTTATTTTTCAGTGCTAGAATATAGACATTGACTGATACACTGTCATGAAAAAATAGTAATATATATCCCATATTTAGCGTGTAATAGTGCCTTGAACTTTTCGCATTTTTTCCTGCCGCACCCTGTAGTGTATATCATACAGAAACAGAAATACTGCAGCGATCGTATGATCAGCTACTGCTCTGCTCGGTCAATGATCGTTAATTAGACATAATTAAATCCGCTTTTGCATCGTCGCACATATGTGCGAATTGTGGTACTGCAGTGTCGTTGGTGTTGTCGCGTTCAGACAACCCAGAAGGTTAACTCTGAAATCTTATTAAATTTTCATGTCGCATGAGTTTATGAGTTGGCACTGGGAGAAATTGTTACGAAAATATGTTTAAGGAATACAGACTACAATAAATTCTGTTTTTACGCCATTGATGCGTCATTATACAATGTTCGCGTATCTTCGAAAAATCGCGCAAAAACAGGCGTTCCGCAAATGGTCAAAATCGCTTGAAAAGCGTCGCTTGATTTCGGGAAAAACGCATAAAAAATTGTGCCAAATTAAATCGCATTATACACCAAGCAATGGGAAATCACTCAAGATGACCACTAGCGTAAGCAGTTTTTTTTTTTCTCACTTATGAATACAAGGAAGAGCAGGATGAAAAAAGGGGCCAAGGTCCTGGAGGAATTCAAGAATGCTCTTAGTCGAATCCTTGAGTGAATCCTGGGAGTTATCACTGAAGTGGCCTCAGAATATTTTAGACAAGTAGGAAAAATTTTAAGAGGAATGTCGAGAGAAATCCTGAAAAAAAATCCCTGAACTAATCTCTGATGGAACCCCGGGAGAAATCCTTGAGGTATTCCTAGGAGATATCCTTGCTTCAAGTCCCTCAAATCATTGAAAAAAACAGGGAAATGTGTTATAAGGAATCTTTAAAGATCATTATCCCTTCTAAGATGTTAGATTTTTCGCACCACGGCGGTGAAGTGCACGTTCAGCGTGTCTGTCTGGCTCATATTGACCCCAACACCCTTCTAGGGTTAAATAATTTACAAGATCCCGCGGAAAATCTCCGTAGACATCTCAGGAAGAATTATGGGAGGAATCCTGAGAAGAATTCCAGGAGCAAACGGTTGGTGGCTGCAAGAATTCCGGAAGTGAATCCTTGATGAATCCTTTGAAGATTGCTTGATTGGTGAAATTTTAAGAGCAATCCCCGAAAAAAAAATCCGAGAAGAGTCCTGTGAAGAATTTCTCGAGTAATTCTGGAAGGAGTCCCTGGTGGCGAAAATGCTTTCGGCACCTGGCATCGTTTGACTCATTTGTCTATAACTCAGTTCAGAAACCTAATCGTGCCTACGATGTAAAGTGCTAGTAACACCTACTCATACTAAACGTTCGAAAAATCCGATGAAGAGGCAAGAAATAAAGAAAACTACCCAAAGTTTTGCTCAAACAGCATCAAATTAGGCAAATAATCATAATGCTCACGCTTTTTGCGTCATTTTATTGCAGAAACGGAGAACTTACCTTCTCACCATACAAAAATTCAGCTCATTACTACAAATCTAGTACTTCATGATTTCGTCGGTTTTCCTTAGACAATGTGATTAAATATAAAATGTGAGTTCGCAGACGCTAAGAAATGTGCTAAATTTTTATCGGGATTTGTACAGCAATTGTACAGGGATTATTCTAGAAATTCCTCTAGGAGTTCATACTGAGATTCATCTAGAAATTACTAAATGGATTATATTGGCCTATTTTAGTTTCTTTTGGAATGTCTTCGGCTGTTTTTTTTCTGAGATTCCCACAAGGGATTCTTGGAGAAATGTTTTCCCTGAAAGAATTATTGGAGGAAACTCGGAAGTATCTTGTAGAAAATTCATTAAGAAATTGTATGAGGAATTCGTCGAACAACCCCTGTAAGAATTGTATAAGGAATTTATGGATGAATTTCATACGGATCTTCTGAAGTAATTTTGTATGAATTCCAATAACAAAATCTTCTTGAAGGATTTCGTAACAAACTCCGAGAGGACTTCCATTGCATAGATTTGCGAAAATTAAAAAAAAAACTGTTAAAACAAATCCGGAAGCAATTTCTAAAGGCAACCCGGTAATACATAGTTTCGAGAGGAATCCCTGAAGATATTGCTGGAAGAATCCCGCAAAGTGTCCTTAAAGGAATCTCGGGTAGAATTTCTGGAGGATTGCTGGAAGAAAATCTTGTAGCAATCAAGGAAAAAAACTTCTGGTAAAATTACGAAAGGAACTTTTGAAGGAATCCTGGATGAAATTACTCCTTGAGGAATCCCAGAAGAAACACCTAGAGGAATCCAGGAACTAATTCCTGGAAGCATTACATAAAGAACTCCTGGGGAAACCACTGAAGAAATTCCTGGTGGATGCTGGAATAGAATTCTGGGAAAATTGCGAAAGAAATTCCTGAAGGTATCCCGAAAGGAATTCCATCACTATCAGATGGATTTCTATCATTTATTCAGCTAAAAATTAATAAGTACTGTGTGAACAAAGGGTCCTGACCGTTGGCTCTCAAAGAGGATAGAAATAGAATTATAATGCAACTTTCATTTCAAAATTTGGTCGACCCAATTCTGAATTACACGGAAAACCATTTTTCGTCTAGATTTAGGAAAAATATGTAAGTTTAGGTAAACTTTTTATATTAAAAATTTCGCATGAAATTTGTGATACCTTACCTACGAATCAAATCTTCCAATAGAGTCTAAGAATGAGTGGATCAAATGAAAGATGACTGAGATATGATGATGATGATGATGATGATGATGATGATGATGATTGAAGTGTACCCACCATGATCGCAAGGATTACCTATGGCTGCAGAATCACTCCGGGAGGGGATGATCTACCTGATGGTTTGTTGTAGCAGGGTGAGTTAAAATTCCTGAATTCCTTCGGTAGTCAACATAAAGTTGCTATCTCATGACAAAAGTCTGGCAAATCCACGAACTTAAGTCCGGGCATCAGTTTATTTAACTCCCTTAGGCTACCCCCCCCCGTGTGTGTGTAAACCCCGTCATATAAAAATGAAAATTGTAAGTAATATATTATAATACAAAGACAATGGAAAGTTAAATAAGATGAATCTCAATTGTTATCTCTACCCAAGTAAGGATGGGATGAAATAGGCAAAAATCCGGTTTTAAATATGTCAACAAAAATTAATTACCTTCTTCCGCTGAAATTGAACACGTTTGAATGGATACATACCAAAGGTTGAGCTGTCCCTAGCTACCCTATCCCTCTTTCCGGCTCCCGGCAACTTGCTTGTCCAGGACGCACACATCATAGAAGATAGAAGTGGCAGAACTGGATCTTACCCTGTTTGAAGCTGCACGGGCCGAGTTTCCGCACCAAAGTTGCCATTCCAATGCCCAAGACCATTCCAGGCCAAGACGGACGGTGCCGTGCCAGAGTGTAGCACTTCAGCCAAGGTCGTACTTGCCCGTTCACGGATGATTCCAGCACGTACACATTTCCTCCAATAGGCCGTCCCGATCACTTCACCGTTTATCAAGCGTCACAAGCTTTCGGTTGTAAAGTACTTGTATACCAGCCTTGGTTAGTTCTTCACACATTTCCAACAATCAGCCGAAATGAGTCAGTAGTGTGCGGTAGTTCGGCAGCAGCAAAGTTTCGCGCGCTCGCTTTGCTAGATTTTTGCGATTTTTTTTTTCCTCTTCCCTCTGCGGGGCTCCGACGACGGGACGCCAAGCAGTCAGTAGTGTGCGGTAGTTCGGCAGCAGCAAAGTTTCGCGCGCTCGCTTTGCTAGATTTTTGCGTTTTTTTTTCCTCTTCCCTCTGCGGGGCTCCGTCGTCGGAGACGCCAAGCAGTCAGTAGTGTGCGGTAGTTCGGCAGCAGCAAAGTTTCGCGCGCTCGCTTTGCTAGATTTTTGCGTTTTTTTTTCCTCTTCCCTCTGCGGGGCTCCGTCGTCGGAGACGCCAAGCAGTCAGTAGTGTGCGGTAGTTCGGCAGCAGCAAAGTTTCGCGCGCTCGCTTTGCTAGATTTTTGCGATTTTTTTTTTCCTCTTCGCTCTGCGGGGCTCCGACGACGGGATGCCAAGCAGTCAGTAGTGTGCGGTAGTTCGGCAGCAGCAAAGTTTCGCGCGCTCGCTTTACTAGATTTTTGCGATTTTTTTTTCCTCTTCGCTCTGCGGGGCTCCGACGACGGGACGCCAAGCAGTCAGTAGTGTGCGGTAGTTTGGCAGCAGCAAACTTTCGCGCGCTCGCTTTGCTAGATTTTTGCGTTTTTTTTTCCTCTTCCCTCTGCGGGGCTCCGTCGTCGGAGACGCCAAGCAGTCAGTAGTGTGCGGTAGTTCGGCAGCAGCAAAGTTTCGCGCGCTCGCTTTGCTAGATTTTTGCGATTTTTTTTTTCCTCTTCGCTCTGCGGGGCTCCGACGACGGGATGCCAAGCAGTCAGTAGTGTGCGGTAGTTCGGCAGCAGCAAAGTTTCGCGCGCTCGCTTTACTAGATTTTTGCGATTTTTTTTTCCTCTTCGCTCTGCGGGGCTCCGACGACGGGATGCCAAGCAGTCAGTAGTGTGCGGTAGTTCGGCAGCAGCAAAGTTTCGCGCGCTCGCTTTACTAGATTTTTGCGATTTTCTTTCCCCTTCTCTCTGCGGGGCTCCGACGACGGGACGCCAAGCAGTCAGTAGTGTGCGGTAGTTCGGCAGCAGCAAAGTTTCGCGCGCTCGCTTTGCTAGATTTTTGCGAGAGTGAGTTTTTGGAGGCAAAGTGTACAGGCCGCGTTTTCATTCGGTCGTCGTAGTCGTCTATTTGACTGCTCATCTTCGTACGGGGCGATTTATGATACGATAAATGCAACAAACAACATTTTTTGCGATTTTAGTCAACAGACATTGAAATGTTCGTCACGTCAAGTGTCGGCCCAAGTTCCAAAGCCACGTTGGTTCAAATCACTTTATTTTCTCTTTCGTTAATTTTCGCACTTCGAAAACTATCTGAATGGTTCGTCATCTTCGATGTCGGCATGTGTTCTGTTTTAGTCCAAATGAAAATATGTGGTTTGATATTAATAGGGTTGCATGAATCACTCCACTTACCAAAGTGAACTCATATCATGCGCCCTTTCCCCTCCCCACTAACAAAAAGTCCTTCCCATGACAGACGTGGAGACGCAGAGGTGATCTCGGTCTTTAGTAAGCAACGCACGTCATAATAACATTCCTTTCCTTCCTCGATGACCGTAAGGACGTGGCCGGCGCCGTTATTGACCTAATAAAGTTTGGAATTCTCGAAGATGCACATTGAGGACGGTAAGCTACTCCCAAGCTCCGTCTGTTGGTTCCTTGTGCAACTTCGATTGTTCTGGTCAATCACGGAGTAGCAACTACGAATAGTACGGTCATCTATGCTCATGCTCATGCTCATGCTCATTTCCAACAATCAGCCGAAATTAAAAAAAAAAAAGAGATTGACAGGTACAATAAATCACGGAGCGAAAATTTTCGCGTCCGTACTAGGGCGCCGCACACTACGATCTCGATGAAAGATGACTGAGATATGACCGCAAAACAATTCCATGATTTTGAAGGGGTGACCCCAAATTTTAACGCTGGGGTGTACGCTGTTAAGTGAATCCGGCGAATCCCTTGCGTAAACATTGCGATCACAAAAAGTAGTTATTGATTACCAAATCGACAATTTGTAATGCTTCATTCGTAATCTCATGAAGCATTCTAGTAGACCACTGCATGAAATTCTCTCGTTCTCTTTCACTCTTACAGAAACTTTGTAAACAACAAGGCCAAGAAACGTCAAAATCCCATACAAAATCAAAACAATACAGTGCCCTATAAGGAGGTAATCATGACATACACAGCGATTTATGCTGGTTTGCATCATACAAATTTGTTAAAAACGAAACATGGGAAACTTGACAAGATGCCATATTTATAATTTTGAAATGTCATTACATAATACAGTAATCAAGGATGGGAACACTCACTTGCAGAGAGTTACACTCACTTGATGTTTTCTCAGCTTAGAAGCGTGCAATGGACGACTTTTGCCTTGTGGTTTTGTCTAAAAGTTTGCCGAATTGATAAGATGTCGCACACGCATATAAAAGTCGTGACAGAGCTGTGAAAGCGACTCTCCACTAGGTGAGTGTAATTAACATTCACCTCGTGGAAAGTTGCCTTCGCAGCTTCTTCACGACATTGATATGCGTGTGCGACCCCTACTCTATTCGGCAAACTTTTAGACAAAACCATAAGACAAAAGTCGTCCATACATCATTTCTTGATTGCACGCTTCTGAGCTGAGAAAACATCAAGTGAGTGTAACTCTCTGCAAGTGAGTGTTCCCATCCTTGACAGTCATTGCCCAATTATGGGTCACGCTACTGGAAATTACTCATAATTGTGGGTGACCCATGATTGTGCTATGACTGTACTATGTAATACTAAATTATGTCAGTCATTTCATCAGATCAACTTTGAAGAACGAACTATGAATTGAAGAAGAGAAATATCTGATTAAAAATTCAACTTGTCTTTCGGCTGCACATTTGAATGACGGCTTTGGCAGTTTCTTAAGCTATTATTAGTCAGGGTGCTATAAGTCGTACAACCCGTAACGTGAGTAGATCACCTTGGAATGGTGCGTTACGGTGTAAGATCTACCATATCAAGTTTTGATCTTGCTTTTTTACAGCCTGGTTTATTTAACCGTTATGTGACCGGCAAACTTTTTGCTTTTTTCTACACCGTGTATTTTAAATGGGTGCTGGGTACCCGGGTACCCTGCCGGCCACATAAGGGTTAAATGCAGGAACATTCCAGGATCAAGATTTGGTATGCTTTTTTACTCTATTTATGTATTTATTTTTTTACCCTTTTCATTTTTCACTGCTAATATACCGTTTGTTTTAGTGGGATGGAGGTAACTTTAACCTATATATAAATAACAATTCACAAAAATGTAACAGTGGAGAACGTATCACAATTTTATACTATTTTCTATTTCAGATTTGCAAGCAGGCAATCAGCGGCGAAGTATCATATTCTTTAGAAAGGTCAAGATTACCGTACGATTCAGTGACAAGTAGACCACGTTTTCCGCGTCGATTTATTTGTGTCGAGTTCCATAATTTCGTTTTTTTTTTCGAACATATTTCGAACAATATTTTTTTTGTTCATCACATCTTCTACTTATATTACGTATTGCGAACATTCGCGGATAATAAATATGTGCAACGGTTTTATTATCCGCAGTCTTATTAACACGGGAACGCGAAAAAAAGTAATACAAGAACATAGGTGATACTCAAAAGCAACGATTTTAGTAATTTAGCTGTCCAGTTTTCTCGTAAAGCTACGGCGTGGGTTTCGGTTTTTCAGCTTTGGCAGTAACACTAAACGGAATTGCAAAATTGCATACAGTTATTTGCTAACTGAGGAACGATAAGCTTAAAACGTGCGTTATAACGAGTTGATCCGACATAAGCGTGGTTTAAAAAATATTCATACCCGTTATATAATTAAATTTAATACACAAACATACAATAAAATTATTGTAATCTTCTGACAGCCGACTGGTGGAAGACTTAATCATATCAAGGGTTGCATAGCTCACATCACTTACCAATGTGA
The DNA here is from genome assembly GCF_035046485.1 of Aedes albopictus. NCBI lineage: Eukaryota > Metazoa > Arthropoda > Insecta > Diptera > Culicidae > Aedes > Aedes albopictus. Next base: position 470,702,130 of record NC_085137.1, on the reverse strand, counting down.
ATCCAGATCTATGTAACTTTCTATCCCTTCCCACTTACAAATTTCCTTCCTGTGACAACCGTGGGGATGCGGAGGTACACACGGTCTCTAGTAGCAACGGATGTCACACTAACATTCCTTCCCTTCCCCGATGACCGTAAGGACGTGGCCGACGCCAGTACTGACAATATAAAGTTTTGAACCTCCAAAATGCACATTCAGGATGGAAAGTTTCACCCAGGCCTCATCCTTTTGGTTCCCTGTGCAATGTTGACCGTTCTGGTCAGTAACGGAGTAGCAACTACGAATTGTACGGTCATCTCATGCTCATGCTCATGCTATAGTCAGGGTCAGGGTGATATAAGTCGTACAGGTACAAGGTTTTGCATGAAGTTATATCAGTCACACTGTAACGCAAAAAAAATGCCGGATCATAGAGCCGAATATTCGATAAACATAATGATTCTAAGATAGCACAGCCGTTAGGCTAAAACATTGTTTAGACAAATTGGAGAAAAAAAAACAATTTTTGAAGATATAAAAACTTTACTTCATTTACCTCACAGACAGTGTCAATGCTAAAAACAACATTTTCTTTGTATCTATTTGATATATAAAATCAAGATCATAAAATTCTGGGGAATAGGCCATTCTGGGACTTCGTTTCTAGGGAATGCCCCTTTTCTGTGGAAAGGCATTCTAAGGTTTGAATTTCTGGGCCTACAATCGAACCAATCTGGAAGGTGATTTTCCCATGCAATTTTCTCAAAACGTTTTCCTAAACGACTTTCTTTTTGTGTTAAAATCGAAACGTCGTAATATGAAAAATCCCGCCCCTTCAAATGCTTCCTCTTTTGTTTTCAGCTGACTAGAAGTATTACAGCGATTTGTTCAAATGAAATTTGGTACAAATAATAAACATATGCTTACAATCTTCAACCAATTTGGCCGAAACATTACGTATTTTTTGTGTCCAAATTAGTGCAGATACTTTATAAAAGGCGATATTTATTTCCTAAAACATGTTTTCTTATGGTAACTGCCAAAAAAAAACTTGACAAAGTTTTATCAGAAACGAGTACATTAATTCTTTCAGTGCACATTCATAAGTATTCCACTGTAGATATTACCAGCAGCATTGGTCGTTTGCTAATTAAAGCTTTATCGGACGATCTTGAGCGACCGCTCAACTCAACTGCTGTCCCTGTTAAATAATGGATGCGGTTTAGTACCACGCCACCAACCAACCAACCAGGCCTAGTACCTAGTAGCACAACACAACAGATGCAAACGATTTATTCTAATAAAAGTGCTAGAACTAGTTTAGTTGTATTCCCCCGTGCTGTGCCGGTAGGGGCGACAGACTGCCGGCAAATATAACAACATAATAACATATCTCTGCACACGCAGTAGCGCTGCGCTGGTGAACGCAGCAGCTGCAGAAATGCTGTGAACGAAACTTGTATACTCTGGAGCTTACTACGAGTACTCCGTACTTTCTCTGGCTTCTGCTTTGCGCGAATTGATGGCGATGATGTCGCCAATGACACCCGGTTGGTCGGTCACCAGCACATCACATCAAGTGTCGTCAACCGGGTTCAGAGAACTACCCGGCGCCTTCGAGAGCTGTGGGTCGTTGTATCGTTTCCTCAATGCTGTTGTTTTTTTTTGTGAGAATAATGTGATTCTCCCGCGTAGATATGTCTACGAACTCGAGTTAAACATATTAATAGTAAAAAAGGGGGGAATAAATTCCCGTTAGGTTCCGCGAAGCAGCAAATTCTCTATGATCACAGGGTGAAGTACCCGTAGGACGGTCGAGTTGTAGTATCAATATTGCACCTGATTTTGTATTTCTTTCAGAAAACACATTATCGAGTAGTTCTGATCTTAAGATATCTGAGGCACCGAACTGTAACGGATCGTTGTTTAAATTTAATTCCATCTCTCCAGAAGTTCTTCCGCAACATTAATTTGTCCAATTCAGTCTATTTCCACACATATTTCACTGCAGTAGTCACTCGTATCCACATAGATATAAAGCTACCGGCAGTTAACGCCGGAAGGTGTCTTCCTCCCGTTCAGTTGCACTATGACTATACAAACAGCAGGCCGGCATAGCAAGGCGTTGTGAGTGAGTGACTAGTTACCTCTAGGTACATCAGATTCGACACCAGCGCAAAAGGCATCGGGGCCCCCATAAAACTTCATACGGGGGAAAACTTTCTCACCTACTGCTTGTACCGCCGAACCGGCGATGTAGTCTGTCTGTCTGATTGTCTGTAGTGTCTACCATCAGCTAGCGTTCGTATAACCCACAACTACGGCGCGCAAAGTGTATTTTTTCTCGGTTCGTTCCGTACCAATCTCTTTTCTTTTGCTCCGGTTGTTTTTTGCGCCACTCATTGACTTACTTCGAGGGGGTTACTACCTACTGTCTGTTTCTGTAATGATGAACTTTTGCAGCGCAACGGATCAGATTTTAAGATCGAGACTGTAACAATCCGGCGAACCGGCCAACGACCGACCGAAATGGCTTAATGATGTATGCCTACGAACACTGTGCCTTTTTGGTTCAGTACAAGTAAGATGCCGTTCGTTGTTCTTTTTAAAGATTAGCGTTCCGAATTAGCTCTACTTCTATAGAGCTGGTTGTCAGATTGGGCAAGGTTAGTTTCAGAATCACCAAGCACGATTTGACGAAGACCGTTTTTATGACCCAAAGTGCAAATAAGTATCAAATTGTTCAAACAAGAAAAAAATCACTCTATACTAGTCAGTTTTAGAACAAAACAATTATTTCCTTATCTCTGGAGAAAGTAATTTGAAACGTAAAGTTTGACTAAGGTCTAAAGAGGTACATAGAAATAAAAAAATGGGCATATAAGTTGATAAATTGGGGTGAAGTGTCAGTCTTGTTAAATATATTGCGTGAGAATATTGTGGATTTGGCTGGTGCTTTCTTTAGTCACAACACCTTTCGGGATAGATCAAGTCATATTAATATAGACGAGCATAGCCGAGACAGGGAAAAACTGTCTCATTGTGTAAAGAACAAGTTTAAAGAAAGCTGTAACCCGTTGGTTGATTCTCGAGCAATCGCGCTGTTGTATTTTGTACAACACGTTGAAAAAATCTCGCTTTTTGTGCTCAGCATTAGCGTGATGCTGACGGTGGTGGCCAACCGCGTGAGTTACGGAAGGTTAAATTTGAAAGGTTATCGGTGCAGGGCTTTGCCAAAATGACGAGATTCGAGCTTGATGCAAAAAATTTCCCATACCGGGAATCGAACCCGGGCCTTCTGGGTGAAAGCCAGATATCCTAGCCACTAGACCATATGGGATAGGTGATGAACTCCTAACCAATGGCTAATAAAATCCTAGCCCCCGACACATTTCGCATTAATCATCTCCACCAGCACACCGCCACTCACCAAGGCGAGCACCGACGAACCGCTCAAACGAATGAAATCCAAAGAAACATCGAATGAACGCCGCGACGACGGAGAGAGAGAGAGAGAGAGAGAGCGCATGCGCCTCTCTGCTCTTTGACGTCTAAAAATAGCACCTACCAAACAGCTGTGCGGTAGACGCCCGGTTCGTTCATCCAATCCACTCACCGGCTATCAGCTATCCATCCCTCTGTTGCCTGACCAAGCAGTTTCTGACATTACTCTCTTCGTATGGATACGAGAGGGACGTTGAAACGTTCGTCACTTCTGCTACGGAGGTTCATATGATAAAAAGAGAATGTTGGGACCTAAAGCTGATTTGACTTGAATGTTTTATTATCGAATTCGGTACTATATTCTAAAGTGTAGGCCGCGATCCTACATACTTGGTAATTTTATCATTATTGGTATTTTCATTCTTATTTTCTTTAATTTATGCATCATAAAATATAACCTTTCTATAATACGATTAAAAATAAAATAGCATTCAACAATAAATGAGATAAAATCGTTTAATATTATTATAGATTGAATTGTTGATTTTTTTTTTATTAATTTTATTTGAAATTTATTATCAAACTTCTTTCTACAGGGATTTTCGGTCTTGATATGTTGAGCTTTTTCGCCTTTTTAGTTTGTGTTTCAATACATAGCGCATGATGGTACTCTGGCTGCTGGGATTCAACAGTCCCATATTGTCTAGTGGTTAGGATATCCGGCTCTCACCCGGAAGGCCCGGGTTCGATTCCCGGTATGGGAAACTTTTTGCCTGGGTAGATATTCTAAGAATTCAACCGTACTCACCAGCCAGCACAACCCAGTGATTCCCAAATGTCAAGTCAGACCGGACCATGCGCTCTTTAAGGATTTTGGCAAAATGTCCTGCAAGCACTTGGGTGATATCAAATCAAGCGCGTTGTTTTCCAAAATACTGTCACTCTTCTATGTAATGAAACAACCGCATCAAAAAAACGTCGAAAAGTTTAGAATTGTCGAATTATATCCAATGCTTATCTTTATCTATCGCCTAGTCCACTATGCACATGTGTCAATCCTTTGGGCCAGGATCAGCCGACGAAGTTATTGCAAACTACTCCTTCATTAACCCTTATGTGGCCGAAAGGGTACCCAGCGCCCATTTAAAAAGCACGGTGTAAAAAAAGCAAAAAGTTTTTCGGGCACATTACGGTTAAGAGAAACATATGAGTTGGATTTGAGACATCATTGACGTCTTTAAAAATATCCTGAACACCAAGAAGTTTCCAAGAACAAAGTAATGGTTAGACCACTGCACCACTACATTCTGCAAAGTGACGTAAGCGACATTGATAGGTTTGGCCCATTTTTTGGTTATTATGCATACAGCTATTGGTTATCCTTCAAGTTTCTTTTCATAGATGATAGATTACGACTAGATCTTGCAATCTCATACAGCAGGCATACCACAGTGTTATTTTTACACCAGATATTATATATAATATATTGAAAAATGTTGAAATTTTGAATGGTGCTTACGTTACTTTGCAGAATTACGGCAGACCAGTAGCGTTAAATGCTGATTCTGAATATGGTTTACTACAGCGTTGCTTATGAATATGGAACAGTTGCTCATATTTATCTTGGTTTGTTCTATGTGTTCCAAATTGTTCTGGAATTCAGATCTTAAATACTTCAGATAATCAGGAGTAATGTTGTTTGTTTTAACAACAAATTGTAACATTGCATAATCTACCGTAATCCGTGAATCTGGTGTGAACTCGAAAGCTACTCATAGGCATTTTTAGGATAATGTAGGTCATCCAAACTGACTGGAAGTTTGGAACCTCAGATCTACACTCGTAAAAGTAATCATATCCACTGTACAGAGTAACGTTGCATAATCAACTATGGTTACGGAATCTGATTGAAGACTCTTAAATATTATTATAATTCAACTATTATTTATGCCACCTGCACCCCCCCACACCCTTGGAATTCTACGAACAATGTAGAACAACTGAACGTTCTTCAATACTGATATTTTTCTATATTTTTAGGATAATCAGTGTCGTCCAAAGAATCTGAAGCCAAGTCATTGACATCTGTAGCTGATACGTTAGTGATTTTTGTTATTAGGATTAACTGTTACATCACATATCCAACCCAGTTGGAATTGTAAGAATCATTTTCAAAATTCTTCTGGAATATTCCAGACCAACCAAACTATTCCCAAAAGTAGAATTTCTGGTCTATACTCGTAACAGTAGTCAAATCCATTTTACATAGTAACGTTGCATAATTAAGTATGATTACCGAACCCATTGCGAGATTAGATATGTAGATACACTTTTGGAACATTCAGGGTAGTCCAATCTTTCCTGGAATTCCCTTGGAATTGTATGCACATTTTAAAAGACTTTTTGGGGTAGTCCGGACCACTCAAACTACTCCAAAGAAAATACAAATTAATCTCCATTGTCACGAATTATTGTAGAATTAATATCTACCATAAAGTGACCAGATAATCAGAGCTCCAACGCGGGACATTAATTTGGAAAGATGTATAGTAAGGTGAAATCATGATCAAAATTTTTATTATTTTATTATAATTTTTTTTTGTTAACGAATATGCAAGATTTTTTTGTAGAATACGAAGCACTCGAAGGGTCACCATCCGTCCTAATTTAGCAGGACATGTTCTGATTTTGGTCTAAATTTGGCAAAATGTTTCTTAACAAATCCGAGGAGTTTTCTAGGCTGAGTAGATGGGAACCCTAAACACTCGTTTCTTCTACCAAGCATATGTTTCAACGTTGTGAGCTTCGCAGTAGTGGGGCAAACTCATAAACAAGTTTTTCTACATTGAAGCAACATGAAACAATGATTTTAATATTTCTTCTCTCAATTGCTTTTAAAATTAAAATAAGGTGGTTCAAACTTCGTACACAACTGAAACAAAAATTGTTTATTACAACATTGGTGCCTGACAAGCATGACGTGAACTCTACAATTTTTGAAATTATAATTACCCTCAAGGTGCCTGAAAATGCTCACCAATCTAGGTGTGAAGAATTAGCATTAAGTTAAAATTCACAAACATAAAGAAATTCAAAAAAAAAACTCACCAATCTAGCTTCTGCTTGTCCAATTTTGTCCTTGCGTACTACTTCATTGAGTAGTTCGGATGCTTCTCTGTCAACATTGATTATTGCAGACTACATCTCAAATAGGACTATCACACTTTTTTTGGTACGCCTAAAAAGTGTGATAAAAGTGCACATTTGCCTCGGATCGTCTCGACGTCTTCGGCGCACTTATTCCTCCATTTACAAGGAATAAGTGCACCGAAGACCTCAACTCGATCCGACGTGGCCCTGCGCTGCAATCACACTTTGAAGGTGTGTGCACACTATTGTGTCAGTCCAATTTGGGGTGCAGTCAGCAATAACTTATTGGATGAATTGATTTCACGAGCTTATTCGTTTGAACCGCCTGCCAGTAGCTTTCTACCCTTTCATGAAATTTGAATTTGAGACAGTTTCGTCTACTATTTTTGTAATTGTACTCTTGTCACTCTCTATTTTATTTACCGAACTGTAAAATTATGCTGCCTGACTGTGTGAATTTTTTCATCAAAAATAAAAAAAAAAGCTGAGACTGCTATCGATTGATAAAAAAAAGCTCTGAGGAGTTCAAACTGTACATACTGTAACCCAGAATCTTCATGTACTTTCTCGCAAAAATCTTTCAGTTTCTGGACCCTGATGTTGAAAGTTTTGTTAATATGTTTGATGTGATTTGTGCTTTGTACATAACCGGTTTGACTATTTTGGTACTGAAGTTACTACAATATGTTGTATGCTTGTTGAAGTTTTTTCAAATGCGGGACATTTTTACGATTTGAGACGAATGCGGGACATTTCGCGGGACATAATGTGTCGCGGGACATTTGGTCTAAATGCGGGACTGTCCCGCGAAACGCGGGACGTCTGGTCACTTTAATCTACCATGACGCTCATTGCAGTATTAATTGACCACTGTTTCTCCCACTGAATCAAATTTCAACCATCGCGCAACAATAACACAGCGCAACTTTTTTTTTGTCTCAAGAGCAAACTTATGTGTCTCTGACAGATTTTGGGTTGCTGAATCCGAATCTGGGCTCAGATTTGCTCCAGCACGTCACAATTTTGAGCTATACCTAAATTTATAGGTCAAAATAAGCGATTTTGGGTTTTTTTGACTGCCAGCCATAAGGCATGGAAATGTTTTTTTAAGTACTCAAAAGCCAAATTGGCAATTAACATCTATTTTAACGACTCATGCAAAATATTTCATTTTACTAAATCGAATTTGATAGTTTTGAGCGATTTATGTTAGGTACGATATTTCCCATACAAGTCACCCTCCAAAAGTGGCATGCAAGTTTACTTACTAACACTTACTTACTAACTTACGTTTTAAGTACATACTTAGCATAAGCTAAGCGTTGTGAATGTCCTGATTCCTTAGAATATCTACAATATCTTAAATGTTCTCGTGTTAGCATAGTTGATCGTGTAACATAACTCTATGCAACTTAGAAATAAACTCTCGTCGCTGTAGATCCTAAACATTCTAAACTTAGTAATAGTTTGGAATACCTAGATACAACATGGCAACTGATATTTGAATTATTGCTAAGCTTTCAGAAGATTCATTTACACGGTAAATTATATATTGCAGCACTGCATGATGTAAAAAGTTACTATTATACCCGTAGACTTTATGGTGTAAACCCAAGGACAGTTTGAATGATCAAGCACATCCGGACAAAAAAATCTCAATGTTTTACATTTTTATGTTTTTAAGCGCCGAAACTATGGAAATACATTAACAAAACTGTATAAGAACGCTTAGAAAAAATCAACACATGTTCACTGTGAACATGTCAGTTTTCTTTCATAGAGAAAACTGTTTTTGAATTTTCATTATATTAATGACGACTTCTTCAACCTGTCAAGTTGTCTGCTGAAATTGAGAGCCAACGTGATGAAAAAGACAAAAGATGAAAAAGACAATCAGCTGCCCTTCTTCAATCTCATACTTGAGGCTGAATAAGGGTGGGATTATGAAGATGTTATTAATTAGTTTAGATTTTCACCTATATGGTTTCGCATTATGCGTTTTACACAGTGTATTCTGTGCATCCTCGCCTTTGGCGCACTCAATTCGATACCGATCTGGCTTTATTGTTGCTGTTCTTCTTTGTGATGTGATTGTTAAGAGTTTAATCTTGCCTAGTTTGGGTAGTGGCTACGGTTAGGATAGCTCAGATCAATCTTCAGCACAAAAGAACAGCAACGATCAATCTTTGTAGACTTATGCAAAATGGTACAGCCCAAGTGGCGTTAGTCCAAGAACCTTACTTTCGTAAGGGGAATTTCTATTTAGGAAACCTTGTGAATCCGGTGTTTGCTACTTTCAGTAAAAATGAAATGGCAAACTCACGTGTCATGCCTCGAGCATGTGTGCTTGTCAACAACGCAATCGTTGCTACACTCATCTCTGAACTAACTACCAGAGATGTATGTGCTATCATAATAGATGTATCTGTTGGAAACCTCAACAGGAAATACGTTTATTGTTCGGTTTATTTACCGCATGATGAACCATCCCCTACGGATGCTTTCAAGCAAGTCATTGCATACTGCACTTCAAAAGGCCTTCCGCTAATTGTTGGTAGTGATGCTAATGCTCACCATATAATCTGGGGCAGCTCAGACATCAATTTGAGAGGCTCCAGTTTGATGGAATACTTGAGTAGTACAGATCTTGGATTACTTAACATAGGCAACCGCCCATCCTTCATGGTATCTGGTAGAGAGGAAGTGTTAGACATAACGCTTTGCTCTAGCAGAATTAGTCATGAGCTGACCAATTGGCATGTGTCAGATGAAGAATCTTTATCTGATCATCGTTACATCTTGTTTGAACATGTGAATTTTACTTCGCAAACTTTGCGTTTCAGGAATCCTCGGTCAACCAACTGGGATCTCTTTACCGATTTGGTTGCAGCCAAATTTCATGGATACTCACCATCAATTGACACTCCAAGTGATTTAGATGATGCCGTTGATACTACAACGGCCTTCATCATGGAAGCTTTTGAAGAAGCCTGCCCTCTGCGGTCTGTGAAGACCACAAGAGGAACCCCTTGGTGGAACTCCGATCTGGCGAAGCTCAAGAAACAATGTAGAAAGAGTTGGAACAGACGACGTTCGGCTGGATCGGAGGCTTTCAGGTCGGCTCGCAAGGCCTACCAGAAAGCTCTTCGGTCTGCTGAACGATCCGGCTGGAAAAACCTTTGTACAAATGTTTCCAGTCTGAGTGAAGCCAGTCGATTGAACAAAATCCTTGCAAAATCTAAGGATTTTCAACTAAACGAACTTCGTTTGCCAAATGGTGATTTCACTTCCTCTGATGAGGAAGTTTTAGAATGTTTATTCAGTACACACTTCCCCGGATGTGTGGATATTACATCTTCGGATGAACCTGATGTCTTTTCTTGTAGTTATGATTCTTTAGCTTCGGCTCGGAGTATCATAACTTTAGAATCGATTGAATGGGCACTTAATAGCTTTGCTCCTTTCAAATCTCCAGGGGCAGATGGGATTTATCCTATTTTGCTTCAGAAGGGATTTGATCATTTCAAACATGTTTTGAAACAACTACTTGTTTGCAGTTTTGCTACAGGGTATATTCCCAAATCCTGGCGGGATATTACTGTGAAGTTTATTCCGAAAGTGGGTCGCGCGTCGTATGAAGAAGCAAAGAGCTTCAGACCTATCAGTTTGACCTCTTTTCTTCTGAAATGCTTAGAACGCATTGTGGATCATCACATCCGTGATGTTTATCTGGCCAATGTGCCTCTTCATGTGAACCAACATGCTTACCAATCTGGAAAGTCCACTGTGACTCTTTTACACAAAGTTGTTTACGATATCGAGAAGGCATTCGCTCAAAAGCAATCCTGCTTGGGTGTTTTCTTAGATATCGAGGGTGCCTTTGACAACGTGCCTTTCGATGCCATATTGGAAGCCGCACGGGGTCATGGTATATCTCCAATGATTTCCAATTGGATTCACCAAATGCTCAAAAACCGACATCTCTTCTCGACATTGCGTCAAGCGGCGATTAGGAAATTGAGTGTTTGTGGATGCCCCCAAGGGGGAGTCTTATCACCACTTTTATGGAATCTCGTAGCAGATACGCTATTGAGGCAACTCAATAATAGCGGTTTTCCTACTTATGGTTTTGCCGACGACTACCTAACATGGTTAGTCGGCATGTGCATCAGCACCCTTTTCGACCTGATGCAAAACGCTCTTCAGGTAGTTGAGGGTTGGTGTCGCCAATATGGCCTTTCGGTAAATCCGAGTAAAACATCTATTGTTCTTTTCACGGAAAAGCGAAACCGTAATGGTGTTCGAACTTTACGTCTCTTTGATTCTGAAATCAATGTGACTGAACAGGTAAAGTACGTTGGAGTCATTCTTGATTCCAAGCTTTCCTGGACACCTCATGTTGAGTTCAGAATCAAGAAAGCTTGTATGGCCTTCGGGCAATGCCGGCGAACCTTTGGTACAACTTGGGGTCTAAAACCCAAGTATATCAAATGGATCTACACAACTGTTGTTCGGCCAATATTGGCCTATGGATGTCTTGTGTGGTGGCAAAAGGGCGAAGTGAGAACGGTCCAATCAAAGTTAGGCCATCTCCAAAGGATGTGCTTAATGGCGATGTCTGGAGCGTTCTCTTCAACTCCCACGGCAGCGCTCGAAGTTCTCTTTGACGTTGTCCCACTACACATTCATCTCAAACAAGAAGCACTTTCTTGCACTTACCGTCTATGGGTACTCGGTTTACTAGAGGAAACTCCTGTGAACCGCAGTTCAACGCACACCTCGTTGTTTCCACTTTTGGTGAATTGGGACAAAGTTGTCCTTGCTCCAAGTGATCTTACAATTGCTTGTAATTTTCCATATAGGACATTTTCCACGAAATTCCCTTCCCGGGAAGAGTGGACATCTGGTTATCTGGAGAGAAGTATTTCAGACGGCATCGTATGTTACACTGATGGCTCCCTTCTAGAAGGTCGAGCAGGTGCTGGTGTTTATTCTCGTGAGCTAAGGCTGTATCAGTCTTATTCACTTGGCAGACACTGCACCGTTTTTCAGGCCGAAATCTTTGCTCTTATGTGCGGAGTGCAATCAGCACTTCAGCAGCACGTAATGGGCAAAGTAATATACTTCTGTTCAGATAGCCAGGCTGCTATTAAAGCACTTGCTTCGGCCAACTCCAGGTCGAAGATAGTTATCGCTTGTCGAACTCAAATTGAGGAGCTGAATTCAGCAAACGCTGTTCACCTTGTATGGGTACCTGGCCATTCTTCCATCGCTGGAAATGAATTGGCTGATGAGTTAGCTCGCACTGGAGCATCACATGACTTCATTGGCCCTGAGCCAGCTATTCCGGTATCCAAGTGTTGGGTGAAGCTTCAGATTGACACCTGGGCTGCCACTCAGCACAAACAATATTGGAATAGTTTGGAGTCATGTCGTCAAACAAAATTGTATTGTACTGAGCCATCTCTAGGGGTGGCAAAGTATCTAACAAATCTGTCAAAGCAGAATTGCAGCATGCTGGTCAAAGCATTGACTGGCCACTGCCGACTCAGTTATCACATGGCGAATATTCAGCAAGCTGATTCATTTGCATGTGATAGCTGTGAATCCGATTATGGAACTTCGTATCATTTAATATGTAACTGTCCAGCTTTTGCGCAATTGCGTTTCCGAGTACTCGGGAAACACTTATTAAGTGAAACTGACTTCAGAAACCTGAATCTTCAGGACGTTCTGTTGTTCTTGACCCGCTGTGGTAAAGAGCTATAGGCTCTCTTTACGCTTTATGCATTATCACAGTGCCCTTCTCAGGGCGCTGTTCGAACCCATTGTGGCACGCTTATGCGTTATTACAGTGTCCTTTTCAGGACGCTATGTGAACCCATTGTGGTACGCTTTTGCGAGTATGACGATCCTATTCCCTTACCTGTCTTTTCCCATCTCCTATCCTTTTTCCTTCCCTTCTCCGTCAGGTAAATGATGAATAGGCTCGTGTTCATGGCGATGGCACAAATTTCCCAAATGGAGGAGAACGTGCCTCTAGAGCCGACCTACTGATACCTGATACTTACTAACTTACGTTTGAAGTACACACTTAGCATAAGCTAAGCGTTGTGAATGTCCTGATTCCTTAGAATATCTACAATATCTTAAATGTTCTCGTGTTAGCATAGTTGATCGTGTAACATAACTCTATGCAACTTAGAAATAAACTCTCGTCGCTGTAGATCCTAAACATTCTAAACTTAGTAATAGTTTGGAATACCTAGATACAACATGGCAACTGATATTTGAATTATTGCTAAGCTTTCAGAAGATTCATTTTACACGGTAAATTATATATTGCAGCATTGCATGATGTAAAAAGTTACTATTATACCCGTAGACTTTATGGTGTAAACCCAAGGACAGTTTGAATGACCAAGCACATCCGGACAAAAAAATCTCAATGTTTTACATTTTTATGTTTTTAAGCGCCGAAACTATGGAAATACATTAACAAAACTGTATAAGAACGCTTAGAAAAAATCAACACATGTTCACTGTGAACATGTCAGTTTTCTTTCATAGAGAAAACTGTTTTTGAATTTTCATTATATTAATGACGACTTCTTCAACCTGTCAAGTTGTCTGCTGAAATTGAGAGCCAACGTGATGAAAAAGGAAAGTTAAGATCTACCACTCAGTTTCTCAGTTTCGAGCCTAACTTTACAACACACCTTATCTTATCTTTAAACAACTTGTCAATTTCCTTCACATTTATAGCTACTTTTTGATTCTCGCCCAATTATATCAGTGAAAATAATTTCCACCATCCTTCTCGTTTTTTTCAACGATACTGTAATTTTCATAATGTTTCTAAACGAAATTATTTATTTTTGAAAAAGTTTCGCATTTCAACATCTAACTTTTTTTGTACGTTTTGTGTAACTTCCTTTATCTAATTTACTAGTTTATAGGCGTTGATTTTCTAGCTTTCTCACAAAACGTCAACAAAGTTTGCGTTTGCGTCAACAATTTGCGTTGTTAGAATGTTAGACGTACTAGAAGCTTTCCTGGATATTGCACTCGAATTGAAATTGGAGGTAATCATTAGTGTTTTAAATAATTTCCGATACAATCTCTGTCCTCTAAAAAGAGGACTTCCACGACATTCAACACATAAATAAATGGCAGAATTCAGTTAAAGACTTCTGCGAAGAATTCACCGTATCGAAACTGTAAAAATATGTTTCAACTGATTGTTTTGTGAAATTCAAGGTCTTTCAATCCAACTTACTAACTGTGAAAATTACAAGCAAACAAATTAGCAAATTCTGTGAAATGTTTAATTACTGTTCTGTTCGGTACCATCAAATGTATACCGTGCTCTGTGATTTTTACCAAGTTTCTGTAAGACCATTAGTCGGTCATATCGCCATGCGCGGGTTGTGAAGATGGTCTTCGCTGAACTCAAGTGAATCATTTAAAAAAATGGAAGAAGTCTCACGGCGCACAGTTTGGGAAGTCCTGGGTTAGAGTAACAACACATCACTGCAGAGGAAAATGCTTCAAATATTATGCAAAAAGTTTCCCATACCGGGAATCGAACCCGGGCCTTCCGGGTGAGAGCCGGATATCCTAACCACTAGACAATATGGGACTTATGTCGGTGAGCGGTCAAAAGCTCTATAAAATCTAAGCCTCTTTGGAGAGCGTTTCAAATCCGATTCATTTTAGCTGCCTGAGAAAATAGGTGTGGAATTGGTTACCTACGCTGGCTGTGCGGAATGAATTTGTTCATTGGTTCGCTCTCGGAATGAAGATTCACAGTCTCAGTGGTTGAACCAAATGAATGTAACACTGCATCAGTGGTTGAACCAAATGAATGTAACATGTTAAATTGTCCACGCTAAAAATTTATCATTTTTCACTTGAATCCAAATTATTTTAGTGTTAATGATTTATTGCCAATCGCAATAATGCAATCACAATTTCATTTATAGTCTAATAAAAAAATATATTTTTAACTGTCGGTTACTTATAATTCTCGTTTGACTTCACGCCTCACATCAAATATTGAATTGATATTCTTAATCACGCCCTTGTTTACCAAATGCTTGTGTAACTTTACATATCAGATGTCATCCATCGATCGTGTAACTCAACAGCAAGCAAGCAAATGAATCTTGAAGTTCTGGTCATCGAAATTGCGCCTCTAGCTTTGCCAGCCAACCGGTCGATGTGACAGAGGCGGGATAGCGCCACGACAACACGTATCTCACCTCGCCTTTTCGTGCGGGTAAACAAAATCTCCACTTCCCTCTCTAGTCTCTACCTATAAAACCTAGTTCCGCACGTAACCTAAAGCCGGTTCCGCTGTAGTTGCTTCAGTCAGAGTCAGAGCGATGAGCGCGCGGAAAAACGATTTCGCCGTGTAAGCAAACAGAAAGGTGGAAAATTGAAACCTACACCCGAGTCAGCATCCTTTGGTGTATGCCGGCCATGTGGCCCGGTACGTTGGTAAGCTTTGCACCGAGCCGACGACGATGGGCACCTGCCCTGAAATCACAACATAATTAAAGCGCGGTAAATTTTTCTATCTCTTGGACATGGGCGCACCGGGTGCAGCAGCAGGCACATAGACCATTTTTCACAACCTGCTCTCTATGATGGGTCCTCCTCTAAAGCTGGTGTGTGGAAAAGTGCAGAGGCGTGACTAGGGCTGCCTTGTCTGCTTAATACTAGTAACATGTTGGGGTCAATATGACCCAGACGTGCACTTTACCATCGTGGTGCGAAGATCTTCAGCGAAGTTGTGCAGAAGTCATATGGCTCTCAAATGGTGGAAAGTTTTGTAGATAATTAAACCGCAACGTGGCATTATTGTGTATTTGAACTACAAGATTTTGTACATGTCTTCGGGGTTGTCCATTTATTATGTAAGGCTGTGGAGACTTAAAGGCTTAAAGGATTGCTTATGGACTTTTTCAAAGTTCATCCTGGGATCTCTCCTGAATTTCTTACTTCTATTTATTCTTACTGACAAATCCTTCAAGTAAACATTCAGGTATCTCTTCAAGCATCCTAAAATAGATTTCCCGTGGAAATCTTTCAGCAGGATTTCTTATAAAATGACATAACAATGACTCCTTCAGAAAGTGCTGCAAGGATTTCCGCAGGAAGTCCACCAAGAATTCCTTAACATAGCGTCCTCCAAGTAGGTTCTCCTTCAGGAAGGCCTCCGAAAATGTTTACGCGAAACGCTTCAAAGAATTCTTAAGTAATTCTTTCAAGGATTCTTCCGGATAATTGTGCATGGATTATATAGTTTAAAAATTGTTCAATTTCTTCTAGAACCCTTCAAGAACTCCTTCAGGAATTCTTCCAAGGTTTCCTTTAGAAATTTCTCGAATGATTTCTACAAGAACTCCTCCAAGCATTCAATAATTCATCTAAGCATTCCTTAAGGAATTCCCTTAAGGATTCCTTAGAAATTTCTTTATTGCTTATTTTAGTGTTAATTTTAATTATATATTTAGAAATTTCTACAATGACACAATGACTCTTGAATTCCGTTAAGAATTCGTCCCAGGATTCACCAAAGAATTCAACAGAAATCTCCCTGAAGTTTCCTCAAAATTCCTCTAAAGGTTCTTCCAGTGATTCCATCATGATTTTTTTTAAAGAAATTCCGACTAAAATACATTAGAAACGCTTCCATGGATTCTCTAAAGAATTCCTCCAAGGATTTTTCAGGTGAATTTGCAACTATTTCGCATATCTTAGGAAACTTCTCCAAAATTCTCTTTAGCGATTTATTTAAGGATATTTTAAGAATATTTTCGAAATATTTCTTCAAGTATTTAAACACAAACTGACCTAAGAATTTCATAAGAAATGTCCCAAAGGAATTCAGTAGTTCCTCCAAAAATTTCAAATGATTTTATGCAGAAAATCATCTAAGCATTCGTTTATAAATTTCTTCCAACACTTGTGGGGAATTCTTCAATAGATTCCTTTAATAATTGCACCAAGAATACCTCCAATAGTTTCTCAAAGTATGCAAAACAGATCCTCCATAGATACATACCGGAATCCTTTTAATCATACCGAAATTCATTCAAGATTTCTTCCCTAGTATTCCTTCAATGATTCTTGCAGGAATTTCTCTGAGAATTCCTTCTTAAATTTCTTCAAGGATTTTATGAAAAATGTCTTCAAAGATTTATTTAAGAGTTTCTACATCGTAATTACTCCAAAGATTCTTTTAGAAACTCCATTCAGGAACTTCTTCAAGAATTCTTTCTGAAATTTTCTCATGTATTTATCCAGGGATTCCTCCAAAGATTTATCCATAAATTTCTCTACTCGCAAAAGGATTCCACGATCAACACAAAATGGATAACTGGCAGTGAGGAAGATTACAAGTGGTAGTCGAAATACGTGTATCTGTCACAGGATAAGCAACATAGGGCGGAATTAAAAGCTACGAAACTGATTACACCCATTCGAACAAAATTATATTTGAGAAGTGATTATTCCAGATGAATTCTTGCAGAAAAAATCAAAGACATTGAACAATGACGACCCAAATCTTATGTTGGTGTACCTTCAAGAACAATGTTATGAGAAAATTTTCGAAACCCTTCTAGGAGACGTCTTTTTTGAGAAAAAAAATATTGATAAAACTATTGAAGAAACTCAGAAAAAAAGTAAGAAATTAAACAACGCATACTCTTGTGGTAATTCGGTTTCGAAATCAATGGTTGAATAGGATGACTCAAAACATGGAAAAAATGTTGATATACCCATTTTTAATGTCATACTTGAAAAGATGATATGGTCTAACTTTCAGCTTAATCTCGTGGGGATCTTTAATTTTTCTTGAACGCCAATCGGTAATGTAGAACTATAGCCTTGGACGTGTCGAAAAACTTTGCCGAAGGCCGGCACAAGTGGGCAGATGCTTGTGAAATACCCTGTTCCCTGCATTGAGAGAAATGTTGCTTGTTTGCAGTGTTGAAAATTTCATTTCGTCATATCTAAATTCAATCGCCTACAGCTAATTTTAGAAGCTGAACCTGAGAATATGGTATACAGGCTTGATAATCCTCCTCGAAATCAAAAGAGTTTTGCAACATGCTCTAGAGCGGTGTTTTGCTTTTGCCTCGTCGCGAGTGAGCGAACGAACCACAAACCGAGAGGCAATAAAAACTGAGCGAAGAAGAGGGGAACGAAAAAAGAGCCGATGATTATTTCGGGTTTTTGAGTGCGATTTTCGCCTCGAGAGTCTTTCTTTGTATGGGAGTGGAACTCGCGAGAGCTTTTTGAGTGTGAGTGGACGTGAGAATCACAACAAGCAATTATGAGTGTTGGACGGACTCCTCGCTGCGCGGCAAACTCGCGCTCGGTGCTGTTGAGGATTTGCGTTGTGATTTCTGAGTTTTATTTTCACTCATCAGAAAATCGCCGAAATCGCTTCCTCATTTTCTCGCGAGGGAGTTTCTGTCAAGCCTGGGTATATATATGAAAAACTTGCGCGGCTAGACCAGTTCTGCTAGAAAGTCACGGAAAAACTGATATTTTTCGAATATTTAAGGTAAATGTCACGGACCACCTTTGAAAAATGCTAAATGATATTCACCGTGAATATCATTTGGCATTTTTCAAAGGAAGCAATTCAATTTTAATTCTTCTTGGCTTATTTGAAACAAAATAAATGATACTTACTGCATAGACATTGAACCACACATATTTGTTGAAATTTACATACTAAAACTTAACGTAAAGTTGCCTCATTTTTCGAAGCGTGGTAAAATGTGCTAACTTTACATAACATTTTTATATACAAAAATCGTTAAATACGTTAAGTTGAAGACATCAAACGTAAATTTAGTTAATTATCTTTGAAATGAGCCAAAAATAATTAAAATTGAACTATAGATGACGAAGATATCACCAAATCACTTTTCCATGTTTTACGAAAGTGACCCCAAACTTTTGGCCGATACATCATATTGAGGGGTGACCCCAAACTTTTGGTCGATCAAGGATTAATTTACTTAATAACTTTTTTTTCTAGATTTTTTAGCTAAGTTCTGTAAAAAGCAGTTTAAAGCTAATAGAAAATGGGTCATATTACCGCTCTCATCTTAAAATTTGGTCGACCCAACTTCCAGCGACACTGCCGTAAGTTTATATTAATTTTTTAGAAAATTTAGCAACTTTGGGTTAAGTTTACATACAAAATTTTTTGAAATAGTTTCTTTTAATTAATGTTCAAAGTTTCTTTGACTTATTATCTTTTGAATGAAACCTAGGGTTTTGAAATCGGACGCAAATTGGCGGAGATATGGGCCTAAAAAATGACATGTTTTTGAGGGGGTGACCCCAAACTTTTGAACGGGAGTGTATCTACATTGTATTACATATTTTTTAACCTGTCAGAAATTAATAGAAGATGCATGTTTATTTCGAACACAGATTCCATTTGTTTCCAACCTAATGTTTGATTTGTTCCGAACAGTTTTATATTTGTGAACGAATTGACAAAATGTTTGATTTTACCTAAAATAGGGGAAATTGTGTATTTTCGGCAGTTTTATTCTCTTCGTCATGGGGATTTTTTGAAAGCTGTTGAACTCAAACTTGGCCTCAAATCCTTCCCCACCAAGCTGAATTGTATGACTAAGTTTCGGGAAATTTGGCCGAAAAAACCCCCTCATGACGAAGAGAACAAACCTGCCGATAATACCCATCGTCACCCTATTTTCGGTTATATCATATTTTTTTCTTCCTGTTACAGTTTGCAAATCTGTCAAAATTAGTTGTTTTCTCTTGCGATTATTTTCAATGCTTTCTTATAGGTGCAATATTTTAGAACCTTGCGCCTTCTCCTGACTAACCTGGCTACGCCCTTGGAGTAGTACATATATCCATAGCTAAAAAGTAAACCCAAATGATGGAAACATCACTAATATCCGCCACAGCTAGGCAAGGTCGGTATCGCGAAAGCAAAGTTTCATAATCTGAATCGCTTAGCTTAGCTCGCTTAGTCGCGCAACCAGAGAGCGATGATGGGCTTCGCTGTCGCGGAAAAACAAACTGAATCGTACAAACAGGAAAAACTTGTCATCGACAGCATCAACAGCAGTGTAGTGGTCAGTCAGTTCCTACTCTGGCATCTACCATATACCTATCTGTATCTGGTGCAAGGTGAGGCGACATCAGCTATTATAACCACGGCGCTGGCTGACTGATGACGGTGCTACAGCTCAGACTGCTGGTTGTTGGTACTGGGTGATGCCTTCGGGGTAAAAAGATGCATTATCATATGAGTAAAGTAACACAGTCTTCTGGTACGTAGTTACCTACAAACATGCTAACACAGGTCACCTACCAACTCGTTGACTAATGTAGATGCATCACGCTGATAAAGTGGTAACTGTAATCAGTCAGTTTTTATGTGGGAACCAGCAGGTGGGATAAAAGTGTATACTCCTGTGAGACCATTTCACTCAAAGAATTCAAAAACTTTGAAGATTGAGGAAAACTTAATTTCCTTTCCAACATGAAATGACGATTCTCAGAAGTAACTAACAGAACGTAAATCTTCCTCTGGGAGGGAATGTACAGAGCACACTCTACGCACTTCACAACGTGTCGTCAAAACACCTTAAGAGTAGAACATAGAGCTCTATCAGTCACAATCCATCAGTGTGGATTATTATGTAGTTTAGTTCTAATTGGAAATAGATTACAATCTAACAGGTTTGTTGTTCTCATTCATTAGGCTCTCTAGGGCAGAAGCAGCCGGTTGTTCCAAACAAGGTATTCTAGGGAAAAACGGCGTAATAAAAGTATCAATGGTTCTTAGAAATATGTACAAGCGCACAGCTTATGACAACTTTCAACCGAACACGTAGGATTTCAATGCGAAGACAAATCAGTATCCTAGTACTTCGGCTTGGTTTATATTTTCTTTTATATTTTCTTTTATTTTTTTTGTCTCACATTTATTAATCTTTATTAGAATTGCTTCTACGATACAGACTTCTTCAGGAATTTCTCAAGAAATTCTCATATGCATCCCTAAAAATATAGTTGGTTGACACCTCGGAGCTTGTTGAAGGTATTCCTGGAAGAAAAAAAATGTTATCCTGTTGTTATCAACAAGAAGAATTCAAACTATGATCAGCACAGCAGGTGTGGATCATCCTAAATTCGTGGATAAATTGTTGGAATAGTTGTTACTGCAATTTTGATGTAATTCCCAGGGATTTTTTTGATGAAAAAAAAGTAAAAAAAACTCATAATTTTGGAATCCTCAAAGTAGTTTATCAATGATTTTTTTTTAATATTTTCACTTCATTGGTTTATCTTTAAAAAGCTTTAGAAATCACGAAAAGCCTTTCAAGTATTGTTTCAGAGATTTCCTCAAAATTTCCTCCTTAAATTTTAAAGAACTACATCATAAATTCATTCGAAACACATGCAGAGCTTCAACATTGATTGAGTTTTTCCATGTATGAAGAGTTCCTCCACAGTTTTTTTTTCTATTTTTCTTCAAGCTATGCAACGTTTCTTCTTGTAATTGCTTCAGCAATAGACCCAAAATCATTTTTTTTACCCAGCAAAGCTTATTAGCTCCTCAAGAAATTTCGTAAACATTTCCACAATACATACTTTCAAGAAATTTACCAAGGATTTTTTTATGAAATCATTTAGAGTTTTTTTCGTTAATTTTGGAAAATTAATTAGAATTTTTTAATACCTCAAAAAACATCTTTTTTGTCACTTAGCTCAGCAATTAGAAAATTGTGTATTGTACGGACAGGCCGTCTGTTTCATTCGATACAGTAATGACCCGATTTGAAAAGTCCTTGGACAAACCCGAGAACGAATCCCCAAAGAAATTTCAATAAAAATGTCTGAATTCTTAGACGAGTTATTGGATGAATCCCTTGTGGAATTCCTGTGGAAACTCTACAGTGACAGACATTCGTTTAGCCGAGGCCAAAGCAATTTCAAAAAAGTGTTCAGGAAACTCATACAAAAGATTTTATGATAAAACTTTTTTATCGTAGTGATAGTATAACTAGTACTGTTTTTAAAAAAATGTTATTCATCACACTTACATATACACTGAAACAAAAGCGAGGTTAAAAACCCTTCAAATGTCATTTTTTGCCTGGACATTCGTTTAGCCGAATTGTACAATTTTTAGAATTCCATAATAAAAAAAACTAAAAATTTCGAAAAATATTGGGTGATCTAGGTCATCCAAACTACTCTGGAATTCATTTTCTTAAGATCTACAACATCTACCATCATTTGTGTTCATTCTGTTCATAAAGTTTAGTCACGTTGATGTCCATTAGACCTCGCAATGCTATGAGCAACTCGACATTGTGGTAGTTGGACATTCTGTGAAATGGCCTCCAAAATACTTTGAAGCTTGGGTTACGATATCTACATACTGTATCATGCTTTAATTGTAAAAAATATTCGTGGGATGTAGTCTATACTGCTGATGGAGCCTCAGTGCACAACTATAATGCTTTTGGTACATTCATGGGGTATTCCAGGCTTTCCAAACTATTTTGGAATTAGGACCTTCAAGTTCTACAGGCTCTACACTTGTTTCTGTTCACTCTATCGGCATAATTCTTTCACGATTGTGTCTCTAGCACCTCCTAATATTGCGAGTATCTCTATGTGTTGTTATTTGGGTGTCCACTGGTATTCAATGAGATCCAATGTATTTTGAAGTATGGGTCGCAATTTCTGTAAATCTTATGATATTTTTATTGTAGCGAATGTTCGCCGAATATAATCTTCACTACTTTTTGAGCCTCGGAGTGCAATTCTGATAACTTAGCAACATTAACTTGGTGATCTAGGTCATCCAAATTATTCTGGAATTAAGACTTTCAAGCTCCACAAGCTCTACTGAATCTCTTTACTTTATCGGGGTAGCTTCTCCAAAACATCCTTCAGGAATTCTTCCAAGACTTTCGCCAAGAATTCCTCAAATAATCTTTCAAGGTATTCCTCCAATTATTCCTGGAAGAATTCTTCCAGGAATTTTTCAAGAAATTAATCGAAAACTCTTCCAGAGGTTCCTTCAAGTATTCTACCAGAAATTCCTACAAGATTCCCTCAAGTAATCAAGAATTCCACCAGGAATTTCTTCGAGAATTTTTACGAAATTCTCTCTAAAAATTCTGGTAAGAATTCCTCAAAGAATCCCTTTAGGTGTTCTTCCAACAATTTCTACAGGAATTCCTTATAGACTTTGGTCAAGAAATTCTCCAAACATTCCTCCAAGAATTCCTCCAAGAGTTTCTCCAGGAATTCATCAAAGAATTTCTCCAGTATTCCGCAGGTAATCATCCAGAAGTTCTTTCAAAAATTACTCCAGAGATTCATCCGAGATTACTTTCAGGCATTTTTCCAGAAATTCCACCAGGAATTTATGAAGAAATTTTTCAAGGAATTCCAAAAGAAATTACTTCAGGAAATCCTCCAGGAATTTCTCCATTGATTTTTTAGGAAATTTCAAGAGTTTCTCCAGAAATAACTTCATGAATACCTCCAGGATCCTTCAGGGAATCTTTAGTGTCTCCACAAGAAAATACTCCTGAGATTACTCTAAGAATTCGTACGATAATTCTTTCAGAGATATCCTCAGTAATTCTTCCAGAAGTTCTTAAGGAACTACGGCAAAATTCCTCCCAAAATTACTCAAGGAACTCCTTCCAAGAATTCTTCCAGGAATTCCTCCAAAAAAACCCTATTTTTTTTTTTTTTTTTATTCCTGTTCGGGTTTGTCACTGCGACCAGTTTTTGAATCTATTGTGACATTACCCGTATCCTTAGTGTAGTGCATGTCGCATTACTCAATTGCCATTGAGGGGCAATAAAGTATCGATTTTGATACAGTTTTTGTTTTGTTTTCTTAGAAAACAAAACAAGAGTACTGATATTGGCCATGCATCGGAAACCTAGCATCACCCTTGTTTTACTGCTAAATTCTCCCCAGGTTTAGGACCCGGGTTTTAACATTAGCAGCAATATCATTTCAATAATGGGACATGTGTTCAGTAATAAGGATTCTAGTATGTTCCTTGCGTACTAGCACTTCCCAGTCTTCGAAGAGTTAGTACATACATGGATCCCTAACCCAATTTGATTTCCTTTGCATTGAGTTTAGCCTCAGATGGTGAGGTTTTTAACTATATGCAAAGTAAAGTTGGTAAACTTAGTTTTATTCAAAGACTGGAAGTCATCACAACACCAGTAGCAAGGACTAAATACTATAATGCCTATAATTATCAGAACACATATTCCAAAATTGAAAAATAGGACGACACTAGATTTCGGTTTGGTAGATCTAACACCGCAACGCAACCCAAAAAGGCGATCTACCCACGCTACGGGCTCCGTTAAAGATCGAGCATGTTTTAAACCCCCTCAACCATTCATCCCTCAGCACGGGTCGCCTGACACCTTGGATTGGGGTTACCTGTTTGGTGGACTTTTACCCCCGGAACAGGTGGTCCGTAGTGCTATTCTAAGCCGGCAGCTACACGGACAAAAAAAAAACCCTATAGGACCTTTCTTAAGAATTTAACAAGGGTTCCTCAATGATTTCGGCCAAGAATCCCTTCAGGAATCTCTCCACAAATACCTCCAAGGATTTTGTCAAGAAATTTCTTCAAGAATTCATCCAAAAAAATCTAAAACCAACTTCTCCAGGAAACCTTCAGTAATTCTTCTGGGAAAACTACAGGCATTCCTCCGAGTAATTGCTCCGAGACTTCTCCAGAAATTTCTTCCTCCAGGAATTTTTCCAAGAATTTCTTTAGTATTCCTAAAAAAACTTCTGCCAAGAATTTCTCCAAGAATTCCTCCAGAAATTCTTTCAGAAATTCCGACAGTAATTCTGTTAACAATTTCTCCAAAACCTGCTCCAATGCTTCTGTCAAAAATTCCTCCAAGAAATACTCCAGGAATTTGGGCAGGGATTCCTTTATAAATTACTCTAGGAATACTTCTAGGGATTTTTCAATAATTACCTTCAGGAATTCTACCAGGAAATCCTTGTGAAATTTCTCCAGAAATGCCTACAGCAAATTCCCCAGGGATTCTATCAAGAAATCATCCAAGAACTCCTCCAGGAATTCCTCCAACAATCCAGAATTCCTGCCAGAATACCCTTTCATGAATTACTCCAGGATTACCTCCAAGACTTTTTTTAAAAATTCCATCAAGATTTTCTCTTGGAATTTCTTCAGGAATTCCTTGAAAAAATCTTTCTTGAATTCCTCCAAGAATTCCTACAAGATTTCTACCAGGAATTTGTCCACGAATTTCTTGAAGAAATTTCTGTATAAATCCTTCAGGAATTCCTGGAGTACTTTCTGGAAGAAGTCATGTAGTGTGAAGGAATTTTTAAAGAACATCCTGGGGGAATTCTTAGAGGAATTCCTGAAGGATTTACTTGAAGAAGTCCTGAAGGAACTCCTGGAGGAATTTCCGAAGTTATTTTTTTTTTGTCATTTTTATTTCCTGGAGTAATTTCAGGAGAAATTCCTGGAATATTCCTTGAAGGAGTTCTTGGAGTACTTCCTGAAACAAATCTTGGAGGAAATCCTGGAGGAATTCCTGGAGAAAACTTTGGAGTGTTTTCTGGAGAAATTCCCGGAATATTTCTTGTAGGAATTCCTGAAGTATTTCCCGGATTAATTTCTATAGGAATTCCTGAAGTAATTCCAGGAGGAATCGTGGAGTAATTCCAAGAGGAATTCCTGAAGGAATTACTGCTGGACGAATTCCTGGAGGTATTCCTGGTCGGATTCTTGGAGAAATTCTTACGTTTGGACGTTTTGGAGGAATACCTGGCGAAATTTGCTGGAGGAATTTTTGGAGAAATTCTTGGAGAAGTTCCTGATGGGATTCTTGAAATAATTATAGTCAGATGTCTTGGAGGAATACCTGGATGAATACTTGGAGATATTCCTTGGGGAATTCTTGGAGGACTTCCTGGTGGAGTTCCAAGAAGAATTTAATAAGGATTACCTGAAAGAGTTCCTGGAGGAATTCCTGGAATAATTCCCGAAGAAGTTTCTTGAGGAATTTCGGGAGGGATTTTCGGCGTAATTCCTCAACAGTTTTCGGAGGTATTTCTGAGGAAATCCCTGACATATTCTTAGAGCTATGTCAGGAGTTTTTTTTTGAGGAATTACTAATGGTTTCCTGAAGGAGCATAGGGTGTTCGTGGAAGAATTTGTGAAGGAATTTTTGAAAAACTTTCCAAAAAAATCCCTGGAAGAATTCTACGAAGAATTCCTGAAGAAGTTCCTGGAGGATTTCCTGGAATTTCTTGAAAAATTTATTCACGAATTTCTGCAGAAATCCCTGAAAATAATCTCGGATGAACCCCTGGAGTAATTTTTGGAAGATTTTTGGACGATTTCCTGGAGGTTTCGCGAGAAATTCTTTGAGGATTTTCTAGAGAAATTCCTTGACAGCTTCTTGGAAAAAACCATTGAGGAATTCTTGGAGAAATTCCTGGAGAAACTCTTGGAGTAATTTCTGGAGGAATGTTTGAAAAATTTCTCAGCAGAAGTCTATGAGGAATTCCTGGAGAAATTGTTGGAAGAATATTTAAAGGGATTCTTTGAGGAATTCTTGGCAGAATTTTTAGAGAGATATCTGGAGAAATTCTTGAAGAAATTCCTGCTGGGTAGAGATATCGCAAATCTAAGCACATTGTTGGGCCTTTAAGGTCCTAAAATCGCCAGTTTTAGTAGAATAGCGATATTTTTTTTGTCGAATAAAGTTTCATGATTTTTTGGCCCCATACCATTTTTGACAACTTTAGGTCCCTTGAGGGACCACTTAGCCTTGAGATACGGACTTCAAATTTTGACACGATCATTTCTTAAAAAAAAAGGATCATTTTCCACCTACGAACTTATAACATTTCCAATTTCTGCAAAATAAGGGACGGCCTAATGTCCAACTGCCACAATATCGAGTTGCTCGTAGCATTGCGAGGTCTAATAGACATCAACGTGACTGAATTTCATGAACAGAGTGAACACAAATGATGGTAGATGTTGTAGATCTTAAGAAAATGTATTCCAGAGTAATTTGGATGACCTAGATCACCAATTCATGTACCATGAATATTCAAGGAGTACTTTGAGGCTTTCTGAGTACCGTAGACTATGTTCTGTGATGATGTGATGATGGGTTGTAATGCATTGCATACATTGTCAAGGATCAGTGAAAACTATTGGTGATTAGCAAAGATAACATTTGAGTAAAAACATGTAGAATTTATAAAAATTAAAAAACAAAAACAAAGCCATGTATTTTCGGCTACCAGCAAATGGGGGAGGGTGCAAAGGGGGGGGAGGTACCATGCATTTCTTAGCACAACTATTCCCCTTGACTATAAGAAAAATCCAGGGTAAAATGTTTAAAAACGAAGAAGATATTGCATTTCTGCCAAAAGTAGATCGTCCCGGGTGTTTACGGGTTAAATCTACTTCATGTCTTCTTGCAGTATCAACTCCAGCAATTTCGCCACAATCTTCTCCCGCGATCCTCGCAGAATAATTTTCAATAAATCTGTTTTTTAAATTTATCTATTCCGCTGGTAGCCTCATAGTTTTTAAAAGTTTTTTTGTTACTTTTTTGTTGTTCCTTAAGGATTTCCCCAAGAAATTCATCTTAACTTGTATTACGAAACATATTTAAAATCTTTCCACAGGTATTTCATATTTGTTCCAAAGATTCTGCCTCGAATTCATTTAAACTTTTTTAGTATGTTAATGCATTATTATTGAATATTATAACTTATGGGGCAGTGTTTCATCTTATTAACGCTTTTCAACTTCGAAAACAATGACACAAAGCGGTTTTTACGCTTTATCAGTTAATGATACCTGTGCCTTTTCCCCCAAATTGCATATAACGGAAAATCACGATTCGTAAGCACAGCATTCACTTGGCACCATTATTCCATAAACTACTTTTCAATGATGCCACCCAAATTTCAAAGGAAACCATAACATTACGCATTCACCTACCTACGATGCCGTAACGTGTTGCACATTTCCACGGGGAATTCTTCACCCCAATTTGACGAGCTGGGAATTTCATCCACCATCCATTATGTCAATCAATTTGCACCCTCTTCTTCTGATGCGCTGCGCTGGCTGCTGCTTGTTGTAGGCAGCAGACATGCAAAACAGCAAACATTTTCCCAAACGGGGCAATGATTCGCCGACCGACGACGAACCATTTCCGCATTCCTCCTTACATTTTCACCCTTTTGCGGGAAGCCCGTAGATCAGACACCGACACCGCATATGGGCACACGATATAGCGGATGTTATGTCTCTTTGTTGTCTGTCCGAGTGTTGAAATTTTCATGGGCTGGAAAACTTTTTTACGCATTTTACAACCTCCACCTCCAGGACGAATGAAATCAAATAATCTAAGGTCTCTTCTAACAACTAGTGAACGATGACCCGATCTGATGGGGATAACATAGTTTTAACAAACGTTATTTTGTTACAGCACCTTTTTTAAAGCTTGTAGTTTTTTAGTTTTTAGTAGATGAAATAACAAAGATTTCATTCTAACAAAACGCTTCCTTCTAGTAGGTGAATCAGCCTGTGGCTAGAAGCCTCACTTATAAAGAAATAATAATAATAATCTTCTTTCTCCAAGGATAAAGTTTCTAAATATGAAAAACTCCTAGAATTTTCTAAAAAAAACAACCAGCTTCCGTTGAAACTAAAGTACATGGTTATATGTAGGTTTTGTAAGGTATCAATTCGTTTCATGTTCAAATTTGCATTTGTAAGGATCCCATTTCGGTCTCAGTGAATATTCGGTAATATTACAAGGAATTTTGTCACAATTATGTTATGTGATTCTGATCGGGCATTGCAGCAAACCCCACTCCTCTACGTTCTCGTGAAAACAACTTGTGGCAGATGGGGGGCAGACTGTGTAGAAAAAGAAGGCAGCGGAGGTGGAGGCATATCATTACCTATCCTTTGTATATTGCCTACCGACGACCGATTCACCTCTCTTGCCCCCTTGTCAAGCGGCGGCCCCATTCATGCTTGGTGAACCATTGAAAGGGATTCCCCGTCGCCGTCCTCAGCCGGCTGCCACCCTCTCGAAGCAGCAGCAGGAACAGGTTGTTTTTTTTTTGTTTGCTTCCGCAGAAATCAGAGTGTGGAGTGGATCCACTTTGGGGGTGGGGGTCGAGATGATGTCGGATTCTGCGCAGATCCGGCGATGAGTCATCGCCGCCGTTTTCATCGGCAATGATGATGCCGGCTTTTACTAACGTATACGAAGTTTAGTTTGGTAGTGTAGGTGTATTGATGCTGCACTGAAGAGAAAAGGATGAGAAATTAACGTATGTGTTGAAAAAAATCTTTAAATTTCTAGAACTCTTGATCTCATGTAAAGTAACAGCTTTGCTTTGCTTTTGTTGTTTACAATAAAACAACAAATTACAAAAAAATGGATTCTGAATAAATACACTTCATAAACATTTGTTGTCTCATCAACGCTTGTAATGTACTATGGGGTACGATTTGCTGAAATTTACTGGAAATTCAGGAGGAATTTTTGTCAGTAGAATATTTGCGCACATTTTAAGCAAAATACTCAGAGCCTTTAAGATTGAAATGTTCTACAAAATTGAAACTCAATGCTTATTATTGCATGAGTTTCTGGCAAAGTAAAATCTGTAGATGCAGTGGATTTTGTAAGAAAATATTTTACAATCTTCACTGTTTGAAAGTTCATGTCTGGTTTCATTCTCGTAGAAATTTATGGCGAATATTTTGTTATCAGTTTTTGAAAAACAAAACTGTCGTGTGTATGATAATTGTGGGTATTACAGTTGGTTAACGTTGTATGGAAAAAACTAAAATTTGATCGCATCATCCCGGAACAAAGTTTTTTCAATCTATATTAGCATCCAAAACAACTGTGCAAAATTTGGAAGCGGTTGGTTGCGTCCCCGTATTTCGCATTGCGATTGAAATTTGTATGGAATTTAGTACTTTTTTGCATTTTTCTCATAATTTTTTTTTTTGTCTAAAACGATCTTACTAAAGCCTAGGGTATGCCGAAAAACTTTGCCGAAGACCGCAAGGTGATCCGACACTTGTGACAGAAGTTATTACGTTCAGATCGCCTGATAGTGTTTAACATTTAACATGTAAAGGAATAACATCAATAATAAAATCTCTATTTTTGGCCTAAGTTCCCAAGCGAATAACTTTTTTCTCAAGCATCGGATCACTTTGCTGTCTTCGGCAAAATTTTCGACATATCCTAGACTATACTTCAACGTCATTAGTTACATGGTTTTAGACAAAAAAAAAACAATTCATGAGGGGAATGGGTATATGATCTTGATCATCAAAATACAAAACTATACTAAAAGTCATGCTTGACTACACAGATCGAAAAAGGAGTATAAAATTCTGTGACATATGATGCACATAATTGGAGCGTGAGTTATCACAGAAGTTTACATGACATATCATGTAAAGTTCATGAAATATCATGTAAACTTCCATTATATGTCATGTAATTCAGCATGACTCTGAGTGTTTACATGACATATAACACTAATTTACATGATATATCATGTAAACCATCATAACATTAAGTTTACATGACTAAAAATAAGTTTACATGACGTGTAAATCTCATTATATTTATCTGTGTACTAGCTGTCCTGGCAAACTTTGTCTTGCCAAGCTGTGGTGGTTTGACAACTGTTGAGGTCATCGCAGCAACGCACTCTAGATTGATTTAATTTTGATCACGCTGAATTTCTTCCCGGCTTATGAGAAATCTGTACTTTATTATTTTTCTTTACTTTTCCAGTGGATTTTCGTAACTTTTTGTACATATAAACACAGCCACCACGAATACGAATCGAAACATGCAAGAGTCATGCCGATCGGTCCACCCGTTCTTGAGTTTTGTTGCCTCAAAGGAACTTCAAACTCATTTTTATATATCTGTGTATAAGAAACACAGATCAATAAAAGAGTGTAAAATTCTGTGGCATATGATGCACATAATTGGAGCGTGAGTTATCACAGAAGTTTACATGACATATCATGTAAAGTTCATGAAATATCATGTATACTTCCATTATATGTCATGTAATTCAGCATGACTCTGAGAGTTTACATGACATATAACACAAATTTACATGATATATAATGTAAACCATCATAACATTAAGTTTACATGACTAAAATGAAGTTTACATGACTTGTAAATCTCATTATTTTTATCTGTGAACATTCATGTATGACTGTGACATGCCCGAACATGGCAAAATATTCTTTGAATTGGCCTATTTTATAAAAAAAATGCATTTTCAGCAAACATTGAGCATGGTACTGAGCCACTTGTTTTGGGTGCTGGTGTTTTGGGCAGGTTTTCGCTATAATTCAATCATTTCAAAATCAATTGATTTGAAATGTTGTGCACGACTAGATACTATATGTATCTCACGTTCCAAAAATTGTGCCATTTGGTTCAAAATTGACTGAGTTGTAGCAGAAAAGTGTCCAAAATAGAAGCCCTACTAAGATGTCACACTTCCGTATAAAAGTTTGTAATCATTCTTTAGCATTAATGAGCATAAAGGTTCGTTTTTCAATAATTGCTGGAAAAGTCTGAACAAATCCTTGCAGGAATTGAGGAATTTGGGTAGTGATTGGTAACGTATCTCCCGCAAAAATTTGTGCACGAACTCATCCCTATTCATTTGCTAAAATAGCTCATCATATATTTTTGTGGACTTTCCAGTAACTTACAAACTTTTTAGTTGCTCAGTAACTCTTCAGAGATTTTTCAGGACAAATTTGTGATAGATTTCCTCTAGATATACTCAAAGAAAAGTCTGGCAGAGTAAATGCACGACATAATTTATAGAACAAGGATAACTGCATTTGCATAAGAAATGATGAAGAAATTTATTATGAAAATTATGTCGCAATATTCGAATAATCCGGGAATTGCTCGTAGACATCTGAAGTGCAAAATAACCTTAAAAACTATAGAATAATTTCTACCAGGGCTTTACAAGGTATTTTTGTAATATTTCTGAAAAAAAAAACATTCCGAGTCCGAGTATTCCAATTTATTCCGTAGTAAACCATTTTTCAGACATAATGTTTGTAGAAAATGAAGGCAAATTATTTGTAAAATTTCTGAACTGTTTCATCTGCCAAGAGATTCTACTGCAACAATGAGTCCCTGAGAAAGGTCCCAAATGTAACACCAAAACGTCGGACAGGATGAAATGACAAATAACAATACAGTATTTGAGTTTTGCCAAGACTGAAAAAGCCAGTTTTTCTTTAACCTTTCGTTAATCGTGCTGTTGTACTTTGTACAACGCATGAGAATCTTCTGCTATTACTTTGAAACCAACTTTTCTATTGGCGCCACAGCCTAATGTATTCTACAAAAATCTTATTTGGAATATTTTAAAATCTTTTTTAAAAACAGTATAACTCCTTATAATGCGGAAAGTTCATATTCGCATTATGATGAATGCACTATTTATAAGATTGAATAGACACTAGACAGTTAAATGTAAATTAGTATATTACAAAATCCTTATGATCTAGAAATATGGTGTCTTTGACAAAGTTACTTGGGATATTAAGAGCCTACGCTAGGTGACCTGAGTAGTTCAGATTTCAACCAATGGGCGTCGCTAGTGATCATGTAAGTTTTATATCTCATATAACTTAGGATCCTTAGTACTTAGAAATATGGTGTCTTCGGCAAAGTTGTTTGGTTAGCATTCTAATTTCATAACTCATATCTCAAGATTCTGATTATTTAGAAAGATGGTGTCTTTGGCAAAGCTGTTTTGTAGGTCAAACACTAACTAATGGAGTGCCGTATAGTTTGAAACTCCACGTCTAGGTGGCGCTAGTGAGCGTTTAAATTTTATAACCCATATATCTCAGAATCCTTATTACTTAGAAAGATGGTGTCTTCGGTAAAGTTGTTTGGTAGGTCAAAGACCAACTTATGGTTAGCCGTATGTTTTGAAAATCCACATCTAGGTGGCGCTTTTGGGCATTCAATTTTTATAATTGATATATATCAGAATCCATAATACTAGAAAAGATTATGTCTTCGACATATTTGTTTGGTAGATAAAGGGGTTACAGTTGATGTTCCGTTTGGTGCGGGACTCCACTACAAGGTGACGCAAAATATTGATTGAGTAAAACACAAATGCATGAAATTTCTAAAAATGTTTTCATCAAGCTGTATTTTTTTCTGTCGTTTATATTTCAATCGAATCCAATGTATTTCAAAGCTCAATATGTTAGTTGACCTTCCGTTCATCGCGTCACCACGCGACGACATGAGTAGTTCATATTTCTACTGAAGATATAAAATTTATGTGCTCACTAGTGCCGCCTAGCGGTGAAATTTCAAATTGAACGGCAAATCATCTGTAAGTCCTTGACCTACCGAACAACTTTGTCGAAGACACTGCCATTCTAAGTAATCAGGATCCTGAGATATGTAAGATATAAAATTTATGTGCTCACTAGCGCCGCCTAGTGGTGTAAGTCCTGACCTACTAAACAACTTTGTCGAAGACACTGCCTTTCTAAGTAATCAGGATCCTGAGATATGTATGATATAAAATCATCTGTAAGTCCTTGACTTATCAAACAACTTTGCCGAAGAAATCATCTTTCTAAGTCATCAGAATCCTGAGATATACGATATAAAATGTGCATGCTCACTAACGCCGCCTAGCGGACGTATTACGAGTCAACTTTATCCGAATCAAGTAGCTCATGATACTCGCGTTACAAAAATTGGCGTGAGTACTGAAAGGTTAAATTCTATCTATGTCGAAACCAAAATCTAACTCCAGAAAAAAATCCTAAAATCCTTCTTAAATGTCTTTTGTAAATCTAAGGTATTTCTGTAACGTATTTTCTAAATTGATAGGTGAATCAAAACTCACGCAATCCGTAAAACGAGGAGTCTTAGGAAGTATTCCATTGGTGGTGGCGGGACTCACACTGCAAATTGTCGAGATTAACAGATGTGTTGGATAGGATCCATGGTTGGGGTCTCCAGTTAGGGGCTGTTCATAAACCACGTAGACCAAATTTTGTCCATCTCAGACCCCCCCCCCTCCCCCCTCGTAGACTTTTGTCCATACAAAAATTTTGAAATTTGTATGGAGCGTAGACTTTGGCCAGACCCCCCCCCCCTCCCCCCAAAAAGTCTACGTGGTTTATGAACGGCCCCTTAGCCTAGTGGTTAAGGCTTTGGATCGCCAATCCGGAGACGGCGGGTTCGATTCCCGTTCCGGTCGGGAAAATTTTCTCGACTCCCTGGGCATAGTGTATCATTGTGCTTACCTCACAATATACCAATTTATGCAATCCCGAGCAGAAGAAAATAACAAGCGAATAACATATCAAGGTATTTATCTTAACCCTTCAGCGCGCGCGCTGTTGTAAAAAGTACAACACTACCAAAAAACCTCGCTTTTCGTATACAGCGCGAGCGCGGTGCAGTTTCGGTTGCTTGATGGCGCGCGTTCTGGAAGGTTAAATACTATCATACCTTGATATGCCCTTCATTAGGTGGTAATAAGAGGCAAAATAACAAAAACGAATACCAAAATTTTGTATAAATAACACCTAGAAAATAATAGGTCTTGTTATTTCAATAATGATTGCATACCTTAAATTTCAAGTGCTGTATTTGTTATTCCAAAGTTATTGAATAACAAACTCATAACATTTCTTGTTATTAAATGTTTCATTTGTTCAATGACTTCATGATGTAATAGCAAATCTTGTTCTTTGGTTATTTTCACTGCTAATCCAACAAATACTACATCAATACTAAACTTTGCTCAAATATCTCCAACTGTTATAGTGGTGTTCTCATAACATTTCGTAGAATAACGCAGCAATTACAATTTTAGGTATTAGAGCACATGTTGCTCTTCGCATGGTATTTGTAAGGTATGCCCTTCTGTTCGGGATGGCTGGCAAAGAATGCCCTCCAATTAATAACTGTGGAAGAGCTCAAAAAACACTGAGTTGGAGAGAGGCAAGCCAAGTTCCAGTGTGGGAACGTAGAGCCATACAGAAGAAGAAGGATCCATGGTACGAACGTCGAGAGGTTATCATACCATTCACCAGAGTTGCGGCAACACACGCAAGCTGGGAACAGCTTTCAGCGTGATGGGTGATGTGCAGAGGTGCGTGATCGTTCGGTGGCCGATCGACGAATGAATGTGCAGGTTGAGGATCAAGGGCCGATTCTCCAACATGAGCATGATAAACGTGCACAGCACACACTCCGGATGAACTGATGATGACAAGGACACATTCTATGCGCAGCTCGAACGCGAGTACGACCGCTGCCCAAGCCACGACGTCAAGATCATCATAGGATCATCATGTTTCAAATTTCTCGCCAAAGTCGCCTAAGAACCACTTTTAGAGCTTCCAAAAACTCGCATTTTCGTGCGCTGAGAATGTTGCTACGTCATTCCGTTCAAAAGATGATTTTCTAGAAAAATTAGACACTATTCAAGTATTTTTCACTTGAGTTAGGGGCCGTCCATATACCACGTGGACAACTTAGAGGGGGGAGGGGGTTTGAGAAATGTCCATGCTTGTCCATGGGGAGGGGGGTAGGGGTCTGCCAAATGTCCACGTGGACAGCAATCACTTAAGAAATAAAAAGGATTCATTAACGAAAGAAATTTTGCTGTATTATTGACTTGATTTTCCTTCAAAACAGTTCCCTATTAGATTTTTTCAAAAACTTTACTTGTTTTAGTTGGCAACGGCTATTTCAAAAATGAAGTCACAGCTTTACATACCAATTTTTATTTACTGTAGCAAAATTTCTTGAAAAATTATCAGAATTACGAAATTCCTATTAAAAATACTAAGTAAAATTCTGGAGTTTCAAAAATGTAGATCTTAACAGTGTTTTTATTTGAGCTTTTGTTGATATTTTGAATGAATTCTTCGAAGCTTCATACCAATTTTAAAAAGTACTTCGAAGGTTTATAATATCTATAGAAACTTTGAATTAATGATATTTTATGAAACTCAACATATCTATACATGAAAAAGATGGATAAATTATTAGTGAAATTGGTTGAGTTTCATTAAATATCATTAATTGACCACACGGATTCATATCCCGAAGACTTTACCCTTAAGGCGAAACTGGAAGCATTTCCTCACTTTTTGGATTTTGATTTTTTATTAACCCTCGAGCGATCGCGCTGTTGTATTTTGTACAACACGCTGAAAAAATCTCGCTTTTTGTACTCAGCTTTAGCGTGGTGCTGACGCAGGTAGCCAACAGCGCGAGTTACGGAAGGTTAAATAACGAAGCAATATTTTCAAAATCGGCTTTCGTGCAGATGTCGAGTATGGATCAAGGTATCTTCTGATTTTTTTTTTGTCGTGGAAAATATTTTTCATTTTTGCAGAAACCATTTTTGAACAAAATTTCACAAAAAAAATGGTTTCTGCAAAAATGGAAAACATTTTCCACCACAAAAATTTCAGAGGATACCTTGGGGTCTCCAGTTAGTCTAGTGGTTAAGGCTATGGATCGCCAATCCGGAGACGGCGGGTTCGATTCCTGTTCCGGTCGGGAAAATTTTCTCGACTCCCTGGGCATAGTGTATTATCGTACTTACCTCACAATATACAATTTCATGCAATGGCAGGCAAAGAAAGCCCTTCAATTAATAACTGAGGAAGTGCTCTAAGAACACTAAGTTGAAGAGAGGCAGGCCAAGTTCCAATGCGAACGTCGAGCCATAAAAAAGAAGAAGAACCTTGATCCATCTGTACGAAAACCGATTTTGAAAATATTGCTTCGTTATTTAATAAAAAATCAAAAACCAAAAAAAAACGAGTAAATGCTACCAGTTTCGCCTTACGTCAAGTCGTTTAAATTCATGTCAAGATACTTTGCAATTACAACAAAAATGTTGTCTTGTAATTTCTTCTAAAGCTTGAGATACTTTATGAGACACTGCAATGCACTGTACTGCCATTTTGGTGGTTGTGGTTGCTTGACAATTTTTATGTGGTCATTTCAGTACTCAGTCTAGATTGGTTTTCTTGCAATCGTTTTAACTTCTTCCCCGCGCCTAGCAATCTCATTAATGTAATAATATAGTTTCCAATATCAGTTGAATTTCGTAACTTTTTCTACATATAAACATAGTCGCACTAAAGATGGATTGAACCGTGCAAAAATCATGCTGATCGGTTCATCCGTTCGAGAGTTTTGTTGCCTCAAAGATACATCAAACATATAGATAGAGTAAAGTGAACGGAAGAGCAACTTAGTGCAAATCGCACATTCAAAAAGTGGCAAATTTCATCCTTGAGGTCTCCTTAATATTTTTTTCGTTCTTGCGCATTAAATTTTGATCGTGTAATTAGACGACTAGTAAACCGGTATAAATGTTTTGAAATGTCCGTTGGTCACAGTCAATTATTCTTAATGCGAAATTCGATTTTGTTGAATGAATGCATGGTACATTTTCAGTAACTTTGTTGAAATCCTTCTGTGATAAACGATGTAGTATTTTTGAAATCATCCATTGAATACATATTTAAGAGTTTATGGGACCATTTTTCAATTCAATGTTATAATTGTTATAAGGACCGTTCATTAAAGAAAGTGGACACCTGTTTTTCAATAGAAAATATTTATTTTCGAACAAATTCATAAGTTTATTTTTTATTTAATACAATCAACATACATGTGGCCGAATTCACGAGAGTTTGAACATTTACTTCGCATTTCTGAAGAACGCTCGGACTTTCCTCTTGATACCTCCCATTAGATTCTGCACAACTTTCTCCGTAACATTTCGTTGTGCCGCAGACCAAATTTTCTTTAAGCAATCAACAGAGCTTGCTTCTCTTCCATCTTTCTTGAGATGCCGCTTAATTATTGTCCAGTATCTTTTCACAGGACGCAGTTCAGGGAAGTTTGGTGGATTTTGCCATTTCTCGACAAAATCGACTTTTTCCGTCTTGAGCATCTCTAGTGTAGAAGAAACGTAATGAGCGGATGCCAGATCCAGCCAAAACAATGGAGGATCCGTATGTATTCGATAGATGGGTAGAAGTCGTTTTTTGATGCATTCCTTTATGTTATTTTCACCGTTGATTGTTCCTGTTGTGAAATACGAAGAACTGTTTAAGCCGCATGAACAACTGGCTTGCCACACCTAAAACTTTTCCCCAAATTTTTCGGTTTTGATGTACCCTACATCATCCAGCACATCTGTCCCCTGCTCAGCGTTGAAATATTGCGGTACCGGAAGTGTACTAGTATGCCAATTCTCAAAACGATAACTTTTTGGAACACCATTTGTGCAGAATTTATCTGCTAGTCGCTAAGCAAATCCAACCCATTGCTCAAAATTTCTCACTTTTTTCGTTTTCTTTGAATGTGTTGCCAAAGTGAACAATGTTTTTACACACTGAACAAAAATTCACAATTTCTTGTTTAGTTTTAACTCTAAACTAGTGGTAAACAGAAACAGTCCTTACTATAAAGTCGACTATCCCAAGGGGAATGACATATCCTTTCTTAACCGGGGAATCCGCATTTTTCCGTTCCTCACCGCCGCTAACTGAGCAGCAGTTAAACACGGTTAACGACAGTTAGCAACGGATAATTGCGGATTTTTCCGGATGGCAAAGGAAGTGTCATTCCCCCTGGACTGTCCGCATGTCGATGTTCTTCATCTCGATATCTCCTATCTCGATAGTTCGGTCGGTTCCTTCAATTTGCATATATGTTATCTATCTGTATGTCGATATCTTTCTATTTCGATGCGATCTCGTTCGATTATGTTCTAGATTTTCTCTCCATATGTCGATTAGTTCATTTTTATAGAAGGCTAGACTGCTTGACGGATTTTTTTTTGCCAAGAAAGGGGCTTCATTGCACTAGATTGCATTTCGAAATGGTTCTTCTTTCGATCTCTCTCTATCTCAACTATAACCCTATCTATAGTCAACTGTAAAAGCACAGAAAAACAGACGAAGTGGAGTGGACCTAGTGTGATGGTTAGAACACTTGACTATCATGCCGAGGACTTGGGATCGAATCCCGGCGTATCCCGGATCTAACTTTTTTTTTCTAGTCTTTGGCTGTATAGACCACTGTTTACGCAGTTTTGCGTTAATCACGAAAAACATTTTTTTTCTACCATGGAGCCGTTTGGTTGTAGAGGAAGTAAAATTGTTTGAAGTTTATATTTTATCTGAACATAGTTCGAATTATCATCAAATTACTGACAATTTATTTTAATCCTTATTCTGGTAAGAGGCTTTCACTAAGTCACGTGGTCGTAGGGGAGCGAAAAGAGGTCGGGTGATTACCTGATGATCACAGCTCTATTAACTATTCATTTTATTCATTTTTTTGCCAAAAAAACAAGAAGATTCCTAGAATTCCAAGGAGTTTTTGTTGTAATTTCAAATGAAAGTTTCCGGAGGAATCACAAAAAGAACTCCTAAATGAACCCCAGAACTCTTGAAGTAACTTCAGAAAGAACTTCTGGAGAAATCCCAGAAGGAAATCCTCAAAGAATTTCAGATTCCTCGCCGCGCAGATGTCGAATTCGTTTCGACATCGATTTTGACTTTGACAGTTTTATTTTAGGTTAATTTTGCCCCAACCAGTGAACACCCAATCATCAGCTCGTCTAACGAGCTCCCAACGAGTGAAACAGCACTGTAAATTACGAACAGAAAGGTCAAAGCCACCCTTATTTAAGGGCAAGTGCATTACAATGCGTTTGATTTTCACAATTTACTGCTGAAATTATTATCCCATCTAACTGCATATAAAAAGAAAATTTAAGTTCATGACTCTGTTCAGATTCAAATCGACCATATAATCAGGAAATTCTAGAACAAAGCAAACGAACAGTTTAGGGTTCATTCAAATATTACGTATAGCAAAATTATTTGACAATTTTAGACCCCCTTCCTCCCCAACGTAACAACTTTTGTATGAGAAATTTTTATATTTTGTATGAAGCGTAACGAAGCTGTAGACCCCCTATCTCCCTCTTTGCGTTACGTAATGTTTGAATGCACCCTTATCCGTGAAAATGAAATTTGATCATGTTCAAACATATGTTTACAAAATCTGTCTGCATTGCAAACGGTTTTCTCAGTTTCGGCCCGCATTATTGGGGATGGCCTGTTATTGCTCTTTGTTCCTCATAGCTATACCACTTTCAAAACGTCAACAACTACGACCGCCAATGAAAACATCAGCAAGGTAGACAAATAGGAGTAACATGATTGTATTGGTGGAAAACATTATCTGTGAAACCAACAAGATGACGTAAACTTCGTCGATGGTAAAACTGCATTTGAATAGAAACACGTTTGTGTTTATTTGCGGGGATTTCTGCGTACATCATGATTTGTTTTCACCTCATAATAAAGCCGCTCTGTATTCAATCAGATGCTGAACTGTATTAACCCTACTAGCAGTATTTAACGACCAAGATACATAACATCAAGTGAAGAATTTTCAGTTCGATGAAAAGTTTCCTCCAACTGGATCGGAAATCGATCTCACACTCCACTTACGAAATAGCTTAACGGCTGACACCAGTTCGGCCACAAAATTAAAAATTAAAACCAATTGCATAAAAACTGTTTTATCTTGTGACTTGCGGAAAGCATCTGAAAGTCCAACTGAATTAAATTTTCAGAGCATTCGAGAAGACTTTTCAAGTATGGGTTTATGAATTGCATCATTTTTTGTTTATTGTGACAGAATGTTTCATGTTTGTTTTCCAATTGCGATTCAAATCCTATGTCGTGTCTTCAGCCGTAATTTATAGTATTTTACTTCATTCTTAGCCGCCGAGTACACGGGGTCAAATATTCAACAAAGAATGAACTAAAGGGCCAACATTTGTCTGACACTAATGAAAATCTGATCGTGCCAAAACATGTTTTAGCAAAGCATTGATTTGTTTTTTGGTAATTTAACATTTCGTCAGGGTCAACTATCCCTGTGTACTAGCGGATTAATGGGAGATAACATTGCAGAGTTTCCTCAAGGTGGATATTCCTTTTCAAGTGGGTTTATCACGTGTACTTTCGTAAGAAGCGGTTTGGAATCTTTACAAGGGCCGCGCGGTACGTTTTCCGTCCCGAAACCATTATGATACGGAAATATCGATTATATTCAACTCTACTAGTACAAAACCAATCGTCTAAGGCCGTTACAAATATTTATTTCACTTTTTTTCCCACCACTCCTTGGCTGGTGGAGGGGGGGGACAAAAATAATAAAGCATTTAATCTGAAAAATATTAAAAACTCATCGGATTTGTTAAAGAGTTTTTAGCAAAACCCGATATTTTGATAAATATTTTTTTATCTGCTCCCTCAAAATGCCAAATCCTGCCAAAATTTTTTGAAGGGGGGGGTGGGGAGACAAAAAGTCAAAATTAAATTTGTATCCGCCTAATTACAGTTTAACTAAAATTGTATCGAAAAACAGTTTTGCCGGATTTCCGCCAGAGACTAAGTCCATGTAAACAAGTTCGCTGAACTGTCAGTGCACGGCTTCGTGACATCTTCTTTCGGTATCCTTTTAGTTTTAGGAGCATCCATAAATTACGTCACGCAAAAATTGTTCATTTTCAACCCCCCTCCCCCATATGTGACACTTTTTTATATGAGACCTCTGATTTTTTGTATGGGTCGTCACACTTTGTTGATCCCCTTCCCTCTCATATCGTGACGTAATTTATGGACGTTCCCTTTCGCCAAAACTTACGTATTTTTTATCTCACAAATCAAAATACGAAAATATTTATCACTGCGCACCTTTATGTTGATACCTTGTTAATGTATACCAGCTGGTCTAAAAAAGTGTATAAAAATTTATAATTTTCCGTGTAAAAAGCGTGATTTCAACCGCAAGGTGGCGCACCGATCAGCGTTGAAAATTTGCCACTTTCTGATACTGAACATGCACTTCCTTTCCTTGAACTTCCTTCCAACTCATATCACTATGAGTGAGTTTTGGAATTATGGACTATCAAAATCACACTAATTCTTATTTTTCTTGGCAAATTCTTAATAAAAAGAATAAAAAACTGTCATATCGTAGAACAAGTCATCTAAAAATATGAGACAACCATGGATTAAACAAACATCAGGGACATGGAAACCTGTGTTGACATTTTAACATCAATTGATAATTCTGTAATACGAAAGCTATGGAATATTTGTAATACAAAAAAATATGAACATGTTAAATGTAGGACATAATTCTCTAAAATAAAAAAAAAACATAAAAAAAAAATAAAAAAAAGTTTTTTTTTTTCTTTGAAGTCTACGTGGACATTAGGGGACGGGGGTAGGGGTCAGTGAAAAGTCCACGCTTGTCCACGGGGAGGGAGGAGGGGGTCAAAACCACGATTTTTCTGTCCACGTGGTATATGGACGGCCCCTTACAAAAATAACACCCCTCTAATTTTTTGATATGTTTTATAACAAAATTTCTTCTTTTGAATGCGGGCAAAAGATATTTTTTATGTTTGCCCCAACCCGTCATAACACCTTTTTAAAAAAACTATGATTTTTTTAAGAAAAATGCCTGTAACTGTTGGACCAAAAGAGATAACGACCATCTCAGCGCACAAAACGACGCGTCTTCAAATGCTCTACAAGTGTTTCCTAGGCGGCTTCGATGAAAAATCAAAACTGAAAAAGTTTACGCCAGAAAACCGGTTTTTATTGAACCACCCTAAGCTTATTAAGAAAAATATCTCGGTCGGTCAATTTTAAAGCTACATAAAAAGTGTCTTCAGCAAACTTGCTCAAAATTGATAGATCTACAACTTTCCCGAAGAATGTATTCAGTTATTCTTGCAAATAAAAAAGTTTGGTTACCAATTTCTTTGAAAATATGGACCACCCTAATTTTCATGCACATTTTAAAGAGGGCCTTATTATTAGGGACAACTTTGTAGAAGACCATATTTGCCTAAAAACTTGACGTTGAATGCATCTTTCCTCGTAAATCTGGTTCGTGGACCACTGTGCAATGGGTAAAGGGAGGGAGTCTAGCGCTGTGTTACGCTTCATACAAAATTTCAAAATCTTCCATCATAAGTTGTTACGTGGGGGAGGGAGGGGGTCTAAAAATGTCATATTTTGTGTTACGTAATATTTGAATGAACCCCTACCAGCTGCTCGCTCACCCTCTCTCGATGTGGCCCTCTAGAGGACTGCTGGAAGACCACGGTCCTTACAAATTAAAAAAAATGTAGGAACGTAATACCATGGGTGGGTGGGGGGGGCGTATCTGGTGGTCGTGTTGAGGTTTGATGTTCGAAATCTCCCAAAAAATAACCACGTGGTTTATGGACAGCCCCAAAACAGCTGGTAAGGATGGTATCGAAACTGAACTCATCATGATGGACCCAGAAAAGTTGACCACCATCTGCACCGGTTGATAGGCAGGATTGTGGAAGGAAAGGCTAATCAGTCCCATTCACAAGAATGGCGACCATTTAGAATGTGAGCGGTCACCATTTTAAATGTTGCCTACAAAGTGCTACCCCACATTATCTTCCATCGTCTGTCACCTAAAACAAATGAGATCGTGGGAACTTATCAAGCCGACCTCATCGACGGCCGGTCGACAACGGACACGATCTTCACCGTACGGCAAATCCTCCAGAAATGTGGCTTCAAGGCGGCTTGCGAAAGTATCCACCGCACAGAACTATGGAAAGGCATGGACGGAAACGGCTTTCCTGAGAAGCTGACCAGAGTACTCAAAGCAATGATGGACAGTGCAAAACTGCCTACTCTTCAACTTCATTCTGGAATGCGTAATGTGATGATCCGGGCTCATCAACCGGGGCACGATCTTCACAAAATCCAGCCAATTTGTGTGCTTCGCGGACGACATGGACATTTTCGCCAGAACATTTGGAACAGTGTCAGAGTTGAACAACCGCCTGAAATGCGAAGCAGCTAAGGACTGGTGGTAAATTCGCCAGCAACAAAGTAGATTCTGGTAGGTGGAACCGAACACGACCGGATCCGTCTAGCTAGTAATCCTGAGTAGCGCACATGTTCTACATAAATACAGGGTGTTAGGTTCATGAGTGCAAACTTTTTAAAGGGTGATAGAGGACCATAAATGGTGAAAAAAATTGTTCTACGCATATGGTCAAATCTCAACCGTTACGTAGTTATTGAACACCCCATGTTTTTAACTCTTATTGCCTTAACTGGCCATAACTTTGAAATGGTCTAACTTATCGCAGTTTTTTTGCCCTTATTCGAAAGATTATTGAATTTTCTAACAAATGGCATCTTTGAGTCGATTGGTTTAGTTAAATAACTAAGTTTTCTAGAGCAAAATAGCTAAAAATAGCGTGTTTTAATTTGTTTATGTCAATTATCTTTGAAACATGCGTAATAAATTAAAATTCTTTCTTTGGCAAAGTTTTGGCCCTTGTTCCACTCTACAATTCGTTCTTTGACGCCAAACTTCTAACTCTTATCGTTTTCTTACAATTTTGATTTAAATGTGCGGCAAAGTGCGCAAAAAAGTGCTTACCATGACGATTGCAAATTTATGATCTAAAATGCGACATTTAAATCGAAATTTCAAGAAAACGATGAGAGATAGAAGTTTGATGTCAAAGAACGAATTGTAGAGTGGATCAGGGGCCACAACTTTGCCAAAGAAAGAATTTTAAGTTATTACGCATTTTTCAAAGATAATTGGCAAAAACAAATTAAAACACACAACTTTTAAGCTATTTGCTGTAGAAAACTTAGTTATTTAACTAAACCAATCGGTTCAAAGATGCCATTTGTTAGAAAATTCAATAATCTTTCGAATAAGGGCAAAAAAACTGCGATAAGTTTGACCATTTCAAAGTTATAGCCAGTTAAGGCAATAAGAGTTAAAAACATGGGGTGTTCAATAACTACGTAACGGTTGAGATTTGACCATATGCGTAGAACAATTTTTTTCACCATTTATGGTCCTCTATCACCCTTTAAAAAGTTTGCACTCACGAACCTAACACCCTGTATACAGGAGATACTCAAAATAACTGGGACAGGTTAAATTATCACTTTTCAAAAAATGTTCAACTAGCTGTGTACCAATTATGGCTATA
Source organism: Aedes albopictus (assembly GCF_035046485.1). NCBI lineage: Eukaryota > Metazoa > Arthropoda > Insecta > Diptera > Culicidae > Aedes > Aedes albopictus. Next base: position 470,657,243 of record NC_085137.1, on the reverse strand, counting down.
ATACCAATTATTCGCCATAGTTAATTTTCACAAGGAACCGAAGTTAAAAAATGTAACCATAACTGGTACAAGGTTCCTATTATTGGCACACGCTGTAATCAATACTAAAAGTAGTTTTGGCTCCGTTTCTAATTTTTTTCTGTAAATTATGGAAACTAAGCTGTCTTTTAACTTATTGATGACAATCGTTGGTCTTCTCGTTATTTTTGTATAAATAGCTTTCCTTAGGTAGTGCCATAATTGGTACACGCACCCTATTCTCAAATCAGTGGCTCAATTTTGGAAAAGATCGGGCTATTCTACACGAAGTTATAAAGGTTCTAGAAAAAGTTATAATTATTCGATAGCCAACTTTGAGCTGTTATATCTCCGGAATCAATGAACCGAATGCAATCAATCCATTTTGATTATTTATTACTTATATAATGAGCTATTAAAAACATTTGACTAAACTTAAAATTCTTTACATGAAAGAAAATTATAACGATTAGATTATTTTTCTAATATAACACCAATTTATCCAAAACTTCATCATCGTTTCAAAACTCGAGATAGTAATTATAGTTCATTCAAATTCCCTCTAATTGACTTGAATATATTTATGTTTCAAAGGAAAGCAACCAAATAGCCGGCATTAAATTGAAAAAGTAATGGGATGCATATGAAAAATAGATATATTTACTAAAAAAAACATAAAATAAATGAAATCGCTATAACTTTTTTTTCTTATTAATAATTTCAAATTAAGGCAACTGTTCTTTAAAGTTCATTATATAAGTCATAAATGATCAAAATTTCATTGCATTCGGTTCAATGAATCCGGAGATATAACAGCTCAAAGTTGGCTAACCACGAGCTCGCTGCACTGCCCGCAGAACTCTTTAAAACCTGCTATCGGGATAGTAATGCCCCTCTGCTGGGCAATTGCCACCATCAGCTGTCATCAGGTGAATAATTGATCCGTCGTCCAATTTCATTTCCCTTAATGGCATGCCATTCGACACATAAAGTCGGACGACGGGACACTGTCGTGACTAGCGCAAAGATTGGGAAATTTGAGTCAATGCTATTTGACCTTCTCCTGGCTGACTGCAGGGTCCCAACAGATGATTGTCGATGTTGCAAACCTACCAAGTTTGCACAGATCAACCAACATCGCATCGTCGTCGTCGTGATGGATTTTCTCCCGCCTCCTATCGCGCGTCGCCGTAGTTAATCAATCAACTTTCACTTGCCGGTCGTCGTCGTACCTAAACCTCTATCTCGCGGATGAACAAAGCTCCAATCTAGGCCCCCCTAAAGGGTTTGTTGCACGGACGCCACCGCCGCAACACCTGCACGCTTTTGGGTTGGGTGTTTTATTTACCAATTCGAGTGTTTGCTTTACAACCCTCCTCTTCCTAGACACAGGTGGGTAGAGGTGTTGTGCCTGGCACTGACATTGACCTCCTCGCTTGTTCGCGGGCGGCGGCTGTCGGCTGGCTGGCTGGCTGGCTGGCTGGCTGGCTGGTCGTCTGACGCGGTTGATCGATCGATCGTATCGTGAAGCGTGCCCGCCGCCGACTCAGGAGAGTTTCGCGAACGTTAAATATTTAGAACAACGTACTCGTAAAGTGAACATCGCCGCGGCACTGACTGCGCCCCATATAATTAGTTAAACGGCTTCGTCGATTTTTATGAGTTTCGTGTCTTTGAAAGAACCTTAACCGGGGACTTTGCTTCCTATCGGTCACGAGTGTAAGATTTATGACCGCGGTCGACGAAAATCGAACAAACGAACTAGGGGTTCCTTTCGGTCATTAAGGTTAGACTGTAACCCAATGATACACTTAGTAATCAAGAGGTGGAATGGTACAGTAGGTATATAGGTTATCGTAACATGTTCTATTGTTGGTTTATGGCGGGAAGGTGTAGTTTAACGAGGTACATATGTTAATAATGACAACAGTAAAGCTGCCATTTGGTTCTCTTGGGAGTCTTTGTGGGTACTCAAATTCGATAACATTTTGAACTTCTCGAAGCCTGTGCTAGATAGTGAGACATTATTGTAATCTGAGCCATTCCAATTCGAAATCAGCTAATGTTATGTATTTTCTCTCTTTTTTCAGGTAATGCAGCATTTAGAGAAACCGCACGCTAGGCAAGACCACACAGCCCTGGTGCTGGTTGAACTTTCTAAAGCCAAACAAACACGTTGCTTTGTAAGATGTTTTCACCAGGTCAAAACCATAAATCACTGTCTAATTTTCACTAATGATGAATTGATGAACTAAGAAAGTGGTCTAGGTATAGCTGAGTTATTTTATAGTTGATTTCTCCTAAGCATGAGCATGGGTATTTGAGTCTTTAAAAAACCGTTTCAACGCTATTCAAAACTAGATTCAAAGCTTGAGTTTATTGTATCTGCAGTCGTCTAGATGTGCCAAGACTAATCTAACCCTCTAAGACACTTCGTCAACTGGTTGAAAAGCAATGTTTTCCAAAATAATTCCCATATCTGACTTTAAACTAAACATTGCTCGCATCGGGGGGCAAAATTTGTTATGACATCCAACTCGTAACTAAGTAAGTTATCATACTTATTATGTGAACATATTTACTTTGTTTCACAAGCCCGCCAATAACACGAGTTTCACCACTCTGACGTAAGAAATATTGTCATATGATCGTAAAATACTTTATTCAGTTTTTAATTTATTCTTCACTGCACTATGTTGTGGTTCACTACAACGCAAGATAACTGAACTTTAGTAATTTCCATTTTTTTAAATAATACGAGCTTCAATTTTCAGCTGTAGTTGATAAACTGTTCTACTTTAATTGTTTTCGGAGCACGGTCTTGACACCAACACGTAATTATACTTGAAAAAGTTTGGTCGTCGATAGCAGTTTGTGACTTTCATTTTGTTGAAACATAAGGCGAAACTGGAAGCATTTCCTCACTTTTTGGTTTTTGATTTTTTTTTATTAAATAACGAAGCAATATTTTCAAAATCGGTTTTCGTACACAGTTAGAGGAAGAATCAAGGTATTTCCTGATTTTTTTTTTCAGGAGGAGAATGTTTTTCAGTTTTAAGGGAACCATTTTTGAATATAACTTCAAAAAAATATTGTTTTTTAAAAATTGGTAAAAGTTTTACACCTGAAAAAAATCCAGGAGATAGCTCGATCCTTATTCTAACTGCGTATGAAAAACGATTTTGAAAATATTGCTTCGTTATTTGATAAAAAATCAAAAACCAAGAAAAATGAGGAAATGCGTCCAGTTTCATTGTTTAGAATGCTCAACAGTTTTGCAGAACATCTTAGGAATATTTGAAATATATCATTAATTATTACGGTTTTTCTGATACCTTCGTTTTAATTGCTCCGTTTTATCCCTGGATTCAAGAATTATGTCGAAAATTCCTCCTGGATTCTACAAGGATTCCTCCAAAAATTTTGCTAGAATTTTTCCTGAACTTCCTCTGATGATTCCTACACGAATTTCTGCAAGATGTTTCCTAAAATTTCTTCATCGTTTTCTTTAAGGATCCCGTCAGAAATTCCTTCTACGTTTATCAAGGGACTTCTCTGAAGATTTTTTTCCTTTAAATCTTCCAGAAGTTCGTCGACAGATTTCGTCATAAACTTTTCCATAAAAAACTCCGAAAATCTTCCAAAAGTTCCTCCGAGATTTCTTCCACGGAATCTTTTACGGATTCCTCAAAGACTCCTCTAGAAATTCCTCCAGAATTCTGCATAGAATCCCTTCAAGGATTTCTTCAGAAGTTCCTGTGATCATTTGTACCGAAGTTCATCTTAAGATTTCTTTGATTTTTGTTTTTTGAGGATTTTAACAGGAATATTTTCGAAAAATTCCAGAAGTTATTCTTAAGATGCTGTCAATAATTTAAAAAATTGCTCAGAAGAATTACTTTTGGAATTTCTTCGAAGATTGCGCCAGGAGTTCTTTTGAAGACTTCTCCAGGGATTTATCGGCTTCCTCCAGAAGTTCCAAGTTTTTATCCCAGTATTAATTAAGGATTTCTTCAGAGGATTCGTCAGCAATTTTCTTTTCAACTGAATACAAAAATGCAATTAAACAAAGAGACAGGTCAGAGTTGTCGAATTTTTGGTTTGATATCAAAACTTGTTATTGTTGTATTATTGTTATTAAGTTGATCAATAGTAGAACAATAACAAAACTTGTACTTAAAAACATATTATTGAAATGTTATTTAACGAATGTATATCAACAGCTTGATTATAACATAATAAGATTGTGCAACAATATTTGTTATGGAAAAGCTATGCAATGATAATTTAAAAACTACAAAACAAGATATAAAACAGCTTATGTGGTTTAGTAGTTACTAATTTGCTATTCTCCTCCGCTACGGCCCGAGCAACACGCATGTCATATAAGAGTTACGGTAGCGCCACTTTTGGTTGTATAGAAGTTTATTGGACGTTATCTAACACAATGCTAGAATAGCGTTAAAAAAATTCCTATAAAACTAAAACTTGCGCTGCCGTAACTCTTATATGAAATGCGTGTTACTTGGGCGGGTACAGCTGGTGCGGAATTTGCATTTTTTTTCTCTGCGGATTTATCCTTATATTTTCATACTTCTGGCTTCTGGAGACTTTTGCAAGAAGAACACTGCCCCCACTCGCATAACAGTCCCATCTTTGCTGGGATTCCTATTCATATGGGACAGTTATGCGAGTGGAGGCAGAACACCAGCTATGTTTTTCGATTTTTTTCGCTTAATATCTCCTGAAACTTATTACGAGTTCCTTCTGGAATTGCAATGGGGGATTTCACTCGAATTCATTCAAAATTAAACTCTTTCCAGAACTTCTCTCGGTTTTCTTGTCACATTTTCTCTCAGTATTCTTCTGATAAAAAATTAAAGAGAATTTTTGATAGGAATCTTGGGAAAAGTACTGTTTTTTACCCAAATAGTTCTCAAAGTAATCCCGCAAGGAATTTCGGTAGTAACTATTGACCAAATGTCGGCAGACGCTCTGATAGACATTCTTGAAATAAGTAAGTGAAATTACGGAAGAGATTCCTGGGGGATCTTTGTGTGACAAACTTCTGGATAGCACTTCTGGAAAAATCCAGCGAAGGACACCTGGAGAAAACTTGGAAAACCTTCAACAAAAAATCCGGGAAAAATTATGGAAAACTAAAAAATCTTAAGAAATGATGAGAAAACTCTCAGAAAGACTACCACAAAATTTTTGGAAAAATTCCAAGAAATCCTCTAAGAAAAACAATATGAGAAACTTTTGGAAAAATCCCGGGACAATTTCTGATGAAAACCCGAGAATCCTCTAAAGTATCAGGTAGGGTATCGGGATGCTTCGTTGGCATAGTCCCCCCGTTCGGCCTATCTCAACGTAAACCAAAAACTCAATCAAACACGCATAACTGGATATTGGAAAAGCTATGCGCCAAACAACTGTAACATTTCGTTACAATTTTAGCACTTTGGAACATTAAAATTGAATGAAAATGTCACTTTGTTTAACTTTTGTAGACGCCATGATTCTTCGGCTTAGTAGGTAGTCTATACACATAATCATAAATGGCATGATTCTGGAAAATTTTTAACTGACTTTTCAATAACTGAACATTTGATGCGACGGTCAAAGATGCTATATTGAACTTGTGTATTTGTTTTCAACGAATAATAACTATTTTACAAATTGAATGTGGGCCGAATATTGAGGACATTTTTTTCACTATGTACCCAAATCTTGGCCCATCCGTAAAGTGACGTCAAAAACACCGATAAAAAGACGTCAACAACATTTCGTTCGTAAGAACCAGAAAGAACGAACAGGAAGAGAGATTTTGTGTGCGGTGACTGTAAAAATATAACACAATAATAGGGTTGCATTGTTTTCGTTAATAAATTAAGAAAGAACTTTAGTTTAAGTGCTTTATTTATAGTTTTTTGAAAATTTGGCTCCAAAAATGTAATTTAAAAGTAAGATTGGTGAACAAACAGAGATAATACTTCAGCAGAAATATTGAAAAAATGAGATAATTTGTGGTTCTAGTGCATGGAAAGCAATAGGCCAATGCTGTATCCACTAATAGGCCAATTTTTGTACCATAGACCAACGTTGCATACCATCGCATCGAATCTTTTCAACATAATTAAGTAAATTCTTGAATGATGATTAACCTGGGCTTGTTAGGGGAATATCTGTAAATAAAAAGAAAATCGGGTTAAGTACGGTTCCTTTGAATTCCACTAAGAATTTGCATCCTTTGACAGATACGTATTTCGACCTCAACTGTAAGGTCGTCTTCAGTGTCTTGTACTTGACTCGACTTGAGTCGAGTCAAGTACAAGACACTGAAGACGACCTTACAGTTGAGGTCGAAATACGTATCTGTCAAAGGATGCAAATTCTTAGTGGAATTCAAAGGAACCGTACTTAACCCGATTTTCTTTTTATTTAAATTCTTGAATATTTACGTTAGTTTACTTCCAATTGGTGGAACATGCATTGCCTAGAGTGCGTAATAGGGTCAACATATTATTTCTAGTGCTATTAATTCATGAGTTATGGTCAAAATTGTCAAGGCGGCTTGCAAATTAGGCCAAGGAATGGTACATATACCCTATCAGTAGGTCGGCTCCAGAAATTCCACCAGAAGGAAATTTTTCAGTAATTCTTGCAGTTTTTTTTAGGAACTCCTTCAAGAGGAGTTGCTTCAGAGATTACTCCAACTGGAGGCCTTTGAGGAATCCTTTCGAGATTCCTCCAGCGGCATTTTCAGGAACTCATCCATGGATTTCTCCAAGACTTCTATACGGCCCGTGCGCGTAACTACAACTAATTTGGCCCCTCAGCTCCAATGTTAAGCACGCTGGCTGTAATCCATAACAAGCGTGCACGATATTGAAGCTGAAAGAGGCCAAAAGCGCTGTAGTTACTCGCATGATCATGGAAAACTTCTTGAAAAAACTTCTGCTAAAATCCCAAAAATCGTTTGAATATAAAACCTGGGAGAAAATTTTGGAAAAATCTCGGAATAAGTTCTGGACAAATCCTGGGAAACCTCCAAGGGAAGAATCTTTGGGAGCTCCTTGAGTATTTGTCGGAAAACTTCTCTAAAAATAACCTTGAGAAACTTCAGATTTTTCAGCGGAAGAACTTTGAGAAATCCTCTCGGAATTCCTCCAGCAGGATTTTTAGGGATTCCTCCACAAATTTTTCAAGAGATCTGTCCCACGGGAAACTTCTAGAAAAACTGCTACGAAACCCCCAAGAAATCGTCTGGAAAAAAAACCGGGAGAAACTTTTGGAAACAAAAAACAAGGAAGAAATTCTGGAGAAACCCAGGGGATCCTCTAAGGAAAGTTTTTAAAGTATCTTTAAGAGCAACCCAACAAAGAGCTCCTTGAACATATCTCGGAGAATTCCTCTAAACTCTTGAGAAACTTCTGCAGGAATCCCGAAAGAAAATCCAAGTGAAATCCCGGCAAAACTTCTGGGAGAAGTCCTGATCCTCATGAAACATTTCCAAAACTCCAATATTTTTAGTATTTTTCCCAAGATTATGCGAGATTCTCCATGAGCTGTCAGAGATTTCTCCAGATGGAATTTCGTAAGAAATGTTTTAAGGATGAGTTCCACCAGAAGAAAATTTCTCAAGAATTCTTGCAGCTGGAGTTTTTCTAGGAATTCCTCCAAGAGGAGTTGTTTCAGAGAGTCCTCCAACCGGATGCCTTTGAGGATTTTTTCCGGGATTTCTCCAGGTTTTCATGGATTCTTCCAGGGTTTTTAAAAAGTTCTATCACGGGAAACTTCTAAAAAAAAAAATGCTGCGAAATCCTAAGAAACCCGGAGAGACTTTTGGAAAAATCTCGGGATAAGTTCTGGAGAAATCCGGCGAAACAGAGGCGAAGTTTTGAAAGTATCTTTTGGAGCAATCTCGCGATGAACTCGTTGAACATTTCTAGGGAAACTTCTCCTAAAAACCCTTGAGGAATTCCTTCAGAAATCCCAGGAGAACTTGTAGGAGAAGTCCTGGTAGGGTAAGTGTACCAATTATGGTTATAGTACCAATTATTCGCCATAGTTAATTTTCACCCTTTAACGATGTAAATCAACAAGAAAAAAAATTGTGAACAACAGATCACGTTCACAAAAGATAGTCGCACTTATTTAATTTCCACATTTTCCTCAAATCATGGTAGAAGTAATTCATTTTCTTTAAAATTTCTACTTCCTTGCACCCATTTTCGGCATAGTGTACCAGTTATGGCTAACCCCATAAGGATTGCATGCAAATAGTGCGAAAAGGAACCGAAGTTAAAAAATATAACCATAACTGGTACAGGGTTCCTATCATTGGCACACGCTTTAATCAATACTAAAAGTAGTTTTGGCTCCGTTTCTATATTTTTCCTGTAAAGTATGGAAACTAAGCTGTCTTTTAACTTATTGATGATATTCGTTGGTTTTCTCGTTATTTTTGTATAAATAGCTTTCCTTAGGTAGTGCCATAATTGGTACACCCACCCTATGTATCTCATGAAAAATTTACAAAAAATTCCATATTTTGAATAGGTATTGAGCAGGTATATGCAATATGTACATTTGATGGAGGATGTTTTACAAATTGTTTTTGGAAACTTCACACTTCCAGAAATATGAAAATTTGCTCCCTATTTAATCAGTTTTCCCAAGTTTATGCGAAACTTTTTAGTGATAGTCAATTTTTCCATGAGTTTGTTTCTATAAATTCCTTCAGGAGATTCTCTAGCAGCAGTTTCGCCAGAGAGTTCTCCAGAATGAGTTCCTTAGAAGATTCTTTAAGGATGAGTCTCTTCAGGAATTCCACCAGAAGGAAAAAAATCAGGAATTCTTGCTGGTAGTTTTTTTAGGATTTTCTCCAGGAGGAGTTGCTTTACAGATTTCTCCAGCCGGAGACCTTTTAGGAATCCTTTCGGGATTCCTCCAGCAGGAATTTCGGGGATTCCTCCAGAGATTTCTCCAAGAATTCTATCAGTGATTCTTTACAGAAGTTTTGTCAGAAACTCTTCCAAGAGTTTCATCAGCGATTCCTTCATGAGTTTCATCAAGTTGTTTCTTTTAAAACTTAATCTATATTTCGTGTAGAAGTTCTTGCAGTTGCTACAGTAAAGAATTTCTACTGCGAAGCCCAACCTAAAGTTCTGCAGAGAAGTACTCAAAGAGTTCCAGAACTGCAGCCAGGATTTTCTCCAAAAAATCTTTCTAGAGTTCCTGCATGAATTCCCTCAAAAGGTTCTTTAACAGTTCCTTTAGGAATTCCTTTGGAAAACTCGCAGAGGAATTCTCGGATGAACTGCTGAAGGAACTTTTGGAGAATTTCTGGAAGAACTCATGGGAAAATATCCGAAGGTATACTCTGAAGGCATCGTTGCAGGAAGTTTTCGAGGAACTAATGAAGAAATTTCATGAAAATCTAAGCAGGAGCTGGCAAGCTTTTTGATTAGTTTCATTATTAGATTTTTTGGCTATGTTAAATTGGAATAAGTTTATTATGATATCAAAAGCTGCTATAGTTTCATCTAATATGACAATATGAATGAGACCGTAGATTGCTCCCATCATGATCTTCTTGATGAAATGTGCAGCAGTGGAGGATTATTTCCCATATGTACTGCAACCTGATTAACTCATCAATCAGTGTGAATTTCCGTCCAATCGGATGCAGCTCATCTTCCGTCCTTGCTGGACTATTGTCTATAATTAGGAAAATCACCTGTCCACAAAATACCTCATTCGGTAATGTTCCTTCCCTGGCGAACTATGCACATTGCAAAATCATGCCTCCAAAATCAGCCGGAACTATTTACCAAAAAAAGTCACTGGTAACTCCAATCATCCGCATCATCACCAACACACAAAAAAATCCTATCTTGTTACGAAAATTGCACGATGATGCTAATCAACTGCGATAATTAGCCAATTTATATCTCATTTGCTCGCGAACGAACGCGAACGGTACCCTCTCGCTTGGGCTCAACTCGTCGCGTTTGTCGTTCGTTGGCTGGCTGGTGCTGCCTATGCCTAACCAACCTTCCAACGCCGTTGGGGAGCATGGTTGCTTTTTTAATAGAATCAAACGTAATTGTTACTGGCTGCGGCTGATTAAGTTACCTTCTGCAGAACAACCACAGCGCAGTTTGCTGAAGCTGTGGATGTTGTTGATGCAGTTGCATCCAAATGTTGTTAGACAAATAGATTTCACATTATGCTTCATTTTATTTTTGCTAATCATTTCAAAACATCTCGTTGAAATATTGGTAAAGCCTTGAAGGTTTTTCTGAAACTATACCTGAATTTCGTACACGGTTTGTATGAGTAGGTTTTTTGAAGCTGATAAATGTATAGCTTTCAAATGATATTTGTCGACATTTAAAAGGATTTTTTGAATCTTCCTTCACACAGAAAAAAAAATATTACATGCCATGTGAAATTCATTAGAGTCATTATCATGTAAATTTATGTCAATAATCATCATGACTCATACTGCGCCAATGTGAAATCGCACTCTGCAATCTTGTACATAATAAATCATTGAAATTTACACGTTTATTTCGATTTGTGTGGATTTGTGTACATTTCCTAAAACAGAAAAAAAATATCTATGTAAAATTCGACGAGAAATTATGCACATAAGGGGAAATCTAGAATTAGTGAACATTTACAGTCGAGTCCATGATGGAATACGCGATGTTTGGTGGAAATTTACATGATCATGATGTAATTCTACATGATATCTCATGTAAATGCGCATTAATTCTAGCATCTGCATTATCTCTCGCTGAAATTTACATGAATATTTTTTCTGTGTATAGTAATTTGTACTGAAACATCGGGATACATTTCGTGAAACATCATAAATTTCATTCAGGATCAATTGGTACCTTGTTGATATTATGCAAGATCATTAATTATATAGCAAGGCTGGCTTAACTGCAGTTCAATCACAAAGTCATGTATCTTCACAGATAATTTTAACAGAAATTTCTTCGTCAAATGATTTCTAAACATTACTGTAGCCGCGTCGGAAGGCATACGGCGACGATCCCCGCACACTCAAGCGGTAGTGCCATCCATTGACACCTTGGACTTCCAAGGTGACCAATTTGTCGCTGGTTACAGCAGCTTCATTATAGGACAGACTTATTTCGACAGTTTTTCAGTCCGGCAGACAATTAGAACAGTTGTACCGGCCCCAGATGTTAGGCTATACGAATATTCTTCATTCAATGGCAGCCCTTTGCGTAGACTACTACACAGAAAGAAAAATGTTGGTCATTGTCATGAACATTTCCGTTATATGTTATTTAGTATAAGTTTAGTGTGATAACATGACACGTATCATTGCGAGTGTAATTATGTGTCGTGTAAATTCACATAATTTAAATAAAGCATATATTGTATGCAACATGTTTTCTGTGTAAACTATGTAAGTATGAAACCATAACTATGCTCGAGCGAAAACAAATTACAACACCCCAATCGGAATGACGAGCGAATAAACATCAAAATACGAATCGATGGCTTCTTATTACAACGCACTCAGATCCACCTCAAGATCCACCAGAAACAAATTAGACGGGGCTGTACAATAATAGCAATTTTACCCATTGTATCCGCAGCTGTTTGAGTCAAGTATCATCCGTCCGCGAAGGACGGAAGCGCCGCCGAGATGTAATACCACGTAACACAAGGTTTCTCGACAGCCCATCTTCACAGCCTCTTCTGCCTGATCAGTAGTAAAGTGATCGACCTATCGTTTCGTTCGTGTTCAATTGATGATCTGAATGTTTACCTGCGTTGATGGTAGGTTGCTCTCTTCACTACACTTCACTACAGTCAGTCAATAAGGCAGTCAGTCAGTCAGTCAGTTTGTATGGCGGCGCAACTTCTTTAGGTTACCACATTACGGAACATATTGATGCACAAATATTTGCTCTAGAGGTGTGAGCGTTTGAAGAAGATTAATACTTGTGAATTGTTGGGAGCTTGCAATGCAAGGAGGGATCATTACAAGAATGGAGATGAGCAAAACATCTTGTATAATGTATGTATGTATGTATGTAAAGGTAACCACTTATTGTTGCAGGGCACAGCCGTTAGACAATAGACTGTCCTCTCTACATGTGTGGATCCAGCTGAACTGCAGATTTTATTCAATCATCAATGTATAAAATGATTATGACCTCAAGCCTGCTGTTCATCCAGCCATCACACCATATAAAAGGATGTCTCAATAAGTGGGAAAGGACTCTGCCTTGCTCCGCAATATGTTGAAGATAAGAAGCTGGCAATTCCACTCTTCCCTTCCATATTACTTCACTCAGGCATCCTGTTAAATATATTTATTTATGGAATATGTTTCTATGATAATATTTGAAGTAGAAGACACTTACCATTATCTTTATGTTCATAAAAATATAAGACAATCTTACCTTTTGTGACATTTATTGATTTTACTTAGTATTTATGCTTTCAAAATTGTATTATTACCTCCCAATACATTAATCCGATTGAAACCGACGGTGGTGTACTTCAAACCTGGTTTCAGAAAGCCGCTACCCCTCTCACTAAGTTTCATTCCTTCTTTTCCTTTTCCAATGCTTGTATGTTTTGTCATTACTATCCTCATCTGATTCCCCATCCGAAATTTCACTATCCTCTTTTTAGTTTTAGATCTTCAAAGCTGTCCCTATTCATGTTTTCATATTTAAGAAAATCCTGTTCTAATGATTTTAGCCATGTCTGAGAGGGCCGTCCCTCTTTCTTTTTCCTATGATTTAGTTTAAAAGCTAACTTGAGAGGGTGGTTTCTTTCTCTACGCATCACGTGGCCAAAGTAGCTTATTCTTCCTACTCTAATTCTTCTGTTTATAGTTTTTCCGTCTAATAACTTTCTCGCGTTGAATTTTAGGTGCTTTGGTTTTCTGCAATATTGGTAAATGTTTCTAAGAATTAACTTTTCATAATTAGCTATTGACACCCTACTTTTCTTTGTTAATACTGATACTTTTGTTCCATACAACAACTATGGTCCTATTACTGTTTTGTACATCCCAACTTGGTTTGAATGACTTACAAAATTCTGTTATAATTCTAGAAGATTTAACTGTGTTCAAACATCTTTGCTTACAAGTTAATTTTCTGTTAAGAGTGGCTGTCAGACAAATTCCCAAATAAGTTATGCTATCACGGTGTGCCAGAAACCGTTATTAACAAATAAAAATGTCCACCCAAATGGGACCCGGCATTCGAAAGATATACTATTCTAGTATCTCCTCTGAAAATTTGAAAATGTTTCATCGAGGGAAACTAAAGTTTTTGTTATTTGAAGATTTTGATCCATTTCTATAGGATTTTCTTATATGAGTAAACATGCGCGCATGGTGTGTCTGAAACCACTATTAACAAATAAAAATGTACACCAAACTGACACCCGGCATTCGAAAGATATACTATTATAGCATCACCTCCGAAAATTTGATTTTTTTTTTGTCGAGGGAAACAAAAGTTTTTACTGTTTGAAGATTTTCCTTTTTTGTATAGAATTATTTCATATAAGAGAATATTGTCATACGGTGCTCTTCATATCATAAACAAATAATAACACTGCTCGACAAATTTTACAAAAATCGTGTTATGGTATGTGAAAAAAAAGAACGGGATTTTGGAACCCTAGAAGTGTCATAAAGAAAGAATTTTCGAAAAATATTGGAACGGGACTTCACAGTTTATGATCGAAGCTGGAATTTAGAACTTGGAACATTAGGGTCCCAACCCTATTTCTTTTTTTTCTCATCCCATAACGCAACTTAGTGTTGAACGGTGTGATGAGTTTTACAAATTTCAAAAGTACAATATTCAAGCAACTTCTCTAAAAATTTCACAACATTTCATTGAGAGGAATGTTAATTACCGTGGTTTGGGAATCTAAATTATATTTCATAGTTCTACCTGTTACTCGAATACAAATAAAAATGTGGCACGCCGTGACCGTTGATTACATAAACTTTCTAAGAGTTTGGCACTTTTTTTTTTGTTTTCAAGCACGTGTTATGTTGGTATCTTGTCGGTAAACTTGAAAACGTTTCATGGTGAAACGAGAGTTAAAGTGAATTCACAGTCCAAGGTTTTGGTATTCCTAGGAGGCTTTGTAAATCGTTGTTATAATGTTTATGATATTGAAGCTCTTAAAGTAAACCTAAATGTTAATCGTTTCCCTAGCCAGCTTTATACGTCATGTTACCAACGTGTTTTCCGGGAATTTATAAATATTTCATTTTAAAGATCATCAGTAACAATGATTTTAAGCTTTGATTCCAATTTCATTGAAGATATGCAAACTATCGCTTTGTCTATAAAGACGTTAAAAACGCCTACTGAGTTTTGTAACAGTATCGCAAAAAATGTGATATATAACCAAAGTTCTAGATGAGGCACAAAAGATATGTTCATTGCGAGGAATGATTAAAATGTGAAATTTTAAGAATATTCTATGAAATAACTAACATTTTCAATATACTTTATCATATCTTATATTTTCAAACCACTGTAATTTGCGATTGTTTCAATGAAATGTTGTCGAATTTTCAGAGAAATTGTTTGAATGTTGTATTTTTGGAATGGTATTTGTGAAACTATATCAGTTGTTTATGATTTGAAGAGCCAATAAAACACTATGACAATATTGCCATATACAGTCGGGTCTCCTATTAGACGCTGCCGCACCCTTTACGCCCACCACGTTTTCCAGGCTGTCTTCCAACCAATTTAGTTCATTTTTTGTATGTGATATAGACTAACCGCACTAAAAATAAGCTGGATTGAGAAGACAGCTGAGAAATTGTGGTGGGCGTCAAGTGGGTGGCTGCGTCTAATAGGAGTATTGACTGTATGAGCTAATTCTATGAAAATAGAGGAAAATTTTCAAACAGTAAAACCTTTCGTTTCCCTCGATGAAACATTTTCAATTTTCGTAGGTAATGAGATAATAGTTTATCTTTCGAATGCCGGGTGTCAATATGGTGTATATATTTATTTGTTAAAAGTGGTTTCAAGCACACCGTGCGCGCTTGTTTACTCATATAGGAAAATTCTATAGAAATGGCTCAAAACCTTCAAATCACAAAAACTTTAGTTTCCCTCGATGAAACATTTTCAAAATTTCAGAGGAGATACTAGAACACTATATCTTTCGAATGCCGGGTGCCATTTGGGCGGACACCTTTATTTGTTAATAACGGTTTTTAGCACACCGTGGCTATCACTAACCTTAAAAATTTTATTATTTAATACAATCTCTTTTGGGTGTTGTGCTTTATCGTTGGGATACCTGATCAAAACCTAACTTTTTTCACAATTGATTTCTAGTCCTACTTTTTCCAGCTGAAGTTCTATCTGCTCTAGGATTTTTCCTAATTCCGCTTTCGATCTAACTATTATGAGAATGTCGCAAGATGAGCAAAACATCTTGTATAATATACTAAAATAAAAAAAAGGCACACACTTCCAGTAAGCTATTCACATTCACTCTTTGTAGGAAGCACGACACTAGACAACGTACTAGCATGTAAGGATCTTGCATATCTACGTACGTCTTTGCTTTATTTCTTACTTTCCTATTAACCTACTTACATTATTATTTACTTATGACTTCAAATTGTTTAATATATTCACGTAAACTGGTTCACTAGTAGAGCTTTTACCCTACATTGCTTATTACAAGAATTCGAAATTGATTATAAGTAACAGATTTCCACCATGTCTTCCATGACTAACTGGAGTTTTTTTTTTTCAGTAATTAATCATACAGTTTAGATCTCTATTCCTCAGATGTATTGTACATCCTTGCCGGAATTTGCATAATCCTATAGAAATGTCAATTGACTCTATCCCCGGAATGATTCTTGGAAGAATTCTTGAAGATATTCGCGTAAAAGCCTTGAAACTATCACTGGAGGAAACTCTAGAGGTATCTCTTAAAAAAAATCTGATAGGAATCCCTTGAGAAATTCTTGAAGAACATTCTGGAGGTATTTCCGGAGAACTCTCAAATAAAAGAACTCTTGGAAAAATCCTTGAATCCTGAAGGAAATCCTGGACGAATCACTGGAATGTATTCAAAAAGAAATGTCTGGAAGGATTTAAGAATGAATTCCTAGAGGAATTCCTGGTGCTTTTCCTAGAGAAATTCCAAGGAGAAACCCTGAGATAATTCCGAAAGAGTCTTCCTTGGGTGATTTCCTGTACGATTCCCTGGAGAAATGTCTGAAAGCGCTTCTAGCGTGTAAGCACTTATATGTTTAAAGTAAGTCACAGTAATTCTGCGCAACCAAAACCTGCGCTGTCGTGACTTTTCGGTGACATGTATGCTGTTTAGAGGCATTACTAGAGGACTAGTTGAAATAATTCCTGAAGGAATCCCTGGTTTACTCTTCAAGAGACTTGATCGAGTTTAGGTCACCGTCTTATGTTATATTATTCAATTGTTATTGTTTTCGGTTTCACCAAAAATAATCAACTACCAAAATATATCTTGAAGAAACTGCTAGACGAATTTCTGAAGAAATAACTGGATTTTTACTAGGAAACCTCTTTGAGACATTCCAAGAGAAATTCAAAAAGATATTTCTGGAGTAATCCCTACACACAATTCGGAAGGAAATCCGTGGTGAAATTTCCGAAGAAATCCTAGGATACTCCCCCGAAACAATCATTGGAGACAACCCATGAGGCGATTCCGGTTGAATTTCTGAAAGGAGTCTCTTGAGTCTCTTGGAGTCTTGTGGAAGAATCCTAGGATGGCTTTCTAAAGGAATGTCCTCAAAACATCCCTGTAAAATTCTGAAGAAGTTCCTGGAAAAATCAATTTATAACTTCTTGAAGAGTTCTTGGAGAAAAAAATCTCAGGATATATTCCTAAAAATGCAGAACGAAGGAATTCCTTGCAGGAGCTGCAGGGGGGTGTCTGGCCATTTGGCCGAATGCCATCTGGTCGAAAGGGTCATTTGGCCGAATGCCGTTTGGCAGAATCGTGATCAAAAGGAAGTTTTTGACATTCTAACTGCCAAAATAATCATGAGAAATATTTCCTTCTTTTAATCATAGGCTATTCCCATATAGCCGAGGCGGTAAACGCACGGGTATTCAGCATGACCATGCTGAGGGTGACGGGTTCGATTCCCGGTCGGTCCAGGATCTTTTCGTAAAGGAAATTTCCTTGACTTCCTTGGGCATAGAGTATCTTCGTGCCTGCCACACGATATACACATGCAAAATGGTCATTGGCAGAGGAAGCTCTCAGTTAATAACTGTGGAAGCTGAGAAGCAGGCTTTGTCCCAGTGAGGACGTTACGCCATGAAGAGAAGAGAAGAGAGAGATACTTTCTAGTTTGGACATTCAGAGTATAGTTGGCGTTGAAACAGCCTATATTTTATCACAGATTTTTCCTTCTTTGAGTCATAGGCTGTTCTTTCAAGTTATGCTGAAGCGGGGAACAGTGGTATGGCCACTTAAGTACATCATTCATTTTTCGGCCAAACGGCATTCGGCCAAATGACCCTTTCGGCCGAATGGCGTTCGGCCAAACGGCATTCGGCCAACGGCATTCGGCCAAACGGCATTCGGTCAAACGGCATTCGGCCAAATGGCGTTCGGCAAAATGACCCGGAACCCTGCAGGGGTATTCTTGGAGGAATTCATGTATGGATTCCTGAACAAATCCGTGGATGAACTCCTAAAAGATTCCTTGCAGATAAAACTGCAATATTTTTTTGTCTCTAGCAAATTTATGTGTCTCTGACAGATTTTGGGCCGCTGAACCCGAATCTGGGCTCAGATTTGCTGTCATAATTTTGAGATATACCTCAATTTATAGGGCAAAATATGCGATTTTGGGCTTTTTTGACCGCCAGCCATTAAGCATGGATATATTTTTTAAGCAATCGAAAGGTAAATTGGTCAACTAACATCTAAATTAACGACTCATGCAAAATATTTCGTTTTACCAAATCGAATTTGATAGTTTTAAGCGATTTATATTAGGTACGATTTTTCCTATACGAGTCACCCTCCAAAAGTTGCATGCAAGTTTACTTACTAACATAATGCTTAAATCTATAAAATTAGATTTGGTAAAACAAAATATTTTGCATGAGTCGTTAATTTAGAGGTTAATTGACCAAATCTGAGCTCGGATTCGGATTCAGCGGCCCAAAATCTGTCAGAGACACTTATGTTTGCTCTTGAGACAGATCAAAAGTTATTTTTTGTCACGCTGTGTAATTGTGAAAGAATTCCTTCTTTTGGAATTGCCTGGCTCCTCTAAAATTATCTTAAAGAATTCCAATACAAATCGCTGGAAGGATTCCTATAGAAATCCCTGGAAAAGATGATGGAAGGTTTTCTAAAATGAAATTTCTTAAATTTCTAAAATTTGATCCCCTGAACAAATGTTTGAAGAGATTCCGAGAGCAATTTCTGAAGGAATCACTAGAGAAATTCCTTTAAGAATTTCCGGAGCAATCCGTGGAGGAGTTTTGGAGAAATCTCTATAGGAATTCCTGGATGAATCCCTGAAGGAATTCCTGCAGGAAAGCCTGGAGGAATTCCTGGAGAAATCCTTTAGGGAATATGAAAGTATACATGGATTGATTGATTGATTGATTTGTCTTTATTAAAGAGAGATCTATACATGGAGGAATTCCTAGAGAAATTGCTGGAAGAATCCCTATAGGAATTCTGGGAGGAATCCCTAAAGAAATCTCTCGAGGAATTCCTGGAGAAATTCCCGGATCTATGGGGAATCCTTGGAGAAATTCCTGGAGGAATCAATGAAGCAATTCCTGAAGAAATCTCTGGAGGAGTGCCTGGAGGAACTTCTGGACAAAAACTGGCGGATTCCCTAGAGAAATTCTTGGAGGAATCCGTGGAGGAATTTCCAAAGGTATACATGAAAAAAATTCCTGCATGTATTGCTGAAGGAATCTCTAGAGGAATTCTGATAGAAATCCCTGGAAATATTTTTGAAGTATTACTTGGGAAATTCCTAAAGGAATTTCTCGAGGAATTATTACAAGTTTTATTTTTGTGTTAAATGGACCTATTTTAACTTGTAAACATTTTTCCAAATTTAATGCACATTTATAGTGCCCTGAACCATGAGATCTCAGCAAACTCATTTCTGAAGGCCTACTTCCAGGTCATTTCGTGCCAAATCAACTATCAGATAAGGGAATTGTTCCCTAACAGGTACATCAAAATGTAAACGTCTCGTATCAAAACCAGAATTAGGATGCCCCTTAGGATTAGAAATTCCTAGGCAAAATTCAAGCTATGAAAGCAACTAACGTTGCGAACAATAGGCAACCCGAGCAAAGTTTGATAACAATCGGATAACTTCCATTGTTGTTGTCGACGATGGTGCCCCTATTTTGACAGTTAATGGTAACATAAACTTACAAGTTGATAACACAAAATTGTCAAATGAGTTCTGAAGCAAACGCTAGTTGCTCGGGAACCTGGCAAAGAAAATACGATTACAGTATTGACTGCTGGGCCAACAACAATCATGAAACCTCGTCATTCTGTCTTCGAAAATTGTTATGCACTTGGGTAACAGGGCAAAATATATGTTCTGTTTTGTCTATGTCCATATGTGATGTCTATTTGATTATGCATTTGTAGTGTTCCACTACAATATATAATATTGTAATATGCAGTTGTAGTGCTTCCATATGTTTTCGCAATAATTCTTAGAGGAATTTATGGATGAATTCCTGGAGGAACTCCTGAAGATATTCGTGGAGGAATTCCTGGAGGAGAATCTCTGGAAGAAACCGTGGAAGAATTCCTGAGGAATCCCTGAAGAAATTCCTGGAGGAATTCCTGAAGAATCTTCAAGAGAATTCTTAAAAGTATACAGTTTTTGAGTGAAGTAAAAGATTTGTTTCTGGAGGAGTTCCTGAAAGAATTCCAGGAGGAATTCCTGAAGAAATCGCAGAAAGAGTTCCTGGAGGCATTTTTGGAAGAATTTTCAAAATAGTTCCAGGAGTTGTTCCTGAAAGAATCACAAAGGGAATTCCAGGAGGAATTGCTGGAGGAATATCTGGAGGAAGAAACACCATGAGGAATCCAGGAAGCAATCCCATGAAGAGTTTCTTAGGAAACCCCAGAAGAGCTTTCTTAACGAATTCCTGGAGAGCTTCTTGAAGTAATCCGTGAAAAAAGCATCGGAAAAATCACTAGAGAATTCTCTAAAAATATCCCAGGACAAACTCCAGTAGGAATGTCTGGTGAAATCCCTAGAGGTGTTTTTGAAATAATCACTGGAGGAATCCAAGATGGGATCACTGAAGGAAGCTATTTCTGGAGGCATTCGTCGATGCACCTTTGCAGAAGTATCTGTAAAAAATACTGAAGGAATTGTGGTAGGAATTCCTGAAGCACTTCTCGGAACAAACCTTGAAATAATCTCTATATGAACCCCGCAAGACATATATGGAGGAATTCACGAATGAGAAATAATTGGAAAAGTCCCTTGAGAAATTTCTGAAGGTGTTCCTGAAGGAATTTATAAAGAAATTCCAGGTTTTTTGCTCATACCATGATGTTTGTTTGAATTGAATACCAGTGAATTGACTTGATAATTTATGGGACTTTTTGGCGCTATATCGGTGTTCAGGTTTCTTTAAAAACAACCGGTTAGGTTGAAAGCCGACGTTTCGAATGTTTATTCATTCATCCTCAGGGCAAAACCAAACAGTTATTTAATAATATTAGCATTATTGCATCACAATGTCAAACAATGCTCTGCACTTAGAATTGTAGAACATTCGAATTGCCTATCTAACGTCGAATATGAGATATTAGCTTTATTTGAATCTGCATAATCAGTGTTGATACCTAGTAGGGTAGAAGCTTCAGTTTTGGCCATAGTGCGGTATTGAGCCTGTTGCGATCTAAATCGGCGTAAATTTATTTTTTACTAGTAGATCCTAATACAATATGATGATTACAGCTGTGAAAACCACACGTTTTGATTAAAAACTAGAAGAAAAAAATATAATTCCTTAAAAAATCAGCTCCCATATATCTATTTTGGCCAGGGTGCTTCTAATTTGGCCACTCCCATAAGAAATACACGTGATTGGCCAAAATAGAAACCAAACTGGCCAAAACCGGTGCCCGCACCCTATAAGAATTATGCCAAATATTTCTGTGTTATGAAATGATACGAAAAATGTTAATGCGCTTCTACATAATCTTAACTGAACATTCAATTTCGACATTTTGGCTCAAAGCCGTATTGATCGATGTTTGATTTTATGCAGTGTTGCCAGCTGCAGAGATAATTTCAAAGAACCAAATTTCACAGATAATAGTAGTCAACGTAAATCTGGTTGGCTTGCTGATAATGTGATACGCTCATTCAAATTTTGGTACATGTGAACTATCCCAATTTAAGTAAATTACATATTATGATTTTTATTTTCAGTTCAGTGTTGCCGGCCTTCAGAAACAAAAACTTTCTATTTATGCTATGCAACATGAAATAGAATTTGACTGAGAATTCACTGGTTGGTCTTTGTTGTCCTTTAAAATTTTACTAATTACGTATTACATGTCAATATTTAGGCAATTATTCAAGATATAGAATAATGATTGAAATGGATGTAAAATTTTGGACGAAAAAAGTTTTACCATAGATAACAGACGTTCATGCTAACTTACGAAATGTGTGTATTCCCTTTCAATAGTGAATTCAATAAGGAAACCTTACTAGCAACCATTTAGTTTTGGCGCAACGATCGGATTCACAACGCTTGAGTGCAAATGTCAAACGCAAATAATCCCTGTTAGATAGCAATTACTGGTAGCATATTGTTATATAGATGGAGGAAGTGAGCAACGTTTTTGGTTTTTGCAGTTTTTACACAGGTTTTGAGTTGAATTATGTTCTAGGATAAACATCGTTTATCTGTGTTATCATATTTTCACGTCCACAATTTAAATACATTCGGCATAAAATAAACGGATATAAAATAAGGTTGGAGTGTATAACTCTAACAATTCGACAATAGTTTTTATTGAGGGCCTGACTGTCTTGGTCGAAAAAAAAATTAAATACGTTTTCTGTAACAACCCATAGAAAGTATTGACGAAGAGAAATCAATCAAATCAGTTTGGCCCAAATGAAAAATTATTCTCGAATTTCCTCCATAGATTTTGAAAATCTTCAAATAGTCTCATTGCATTTCTAACAGAACTTTCATCGGTCGATCACAAATTTTCGGCAATACTACCCAAGTAACATTTTTCAGACAAATTGACTAGACGAGGTTCTCAGAACCACCATAAAACCAAAATAAAATTAATAGGTTTTATGACGGTTCTTAAAACCTCTACAAGACTAATAGGTCATTAAAATGTTACTTGGGTAAACAACCTTCAACCAAAGAGCAATCCGCAATCAGACGACAATTCGTTACCGTACCATAAAAAATGCAACACCTTCTGCATTCACCCTCTACAAATTGTTTGAAGTCGTTCCAGTTTCGATCGCTGCTACTTCGAAAACCCAATTGAATCAACATTGCATTGTTGCTTCAATTTTGTCGCTTTTCCCAACACCATGGGAACGTTTTTCTAATTATTTGGACAAATCGCACCGAGCCTTCTCGCGAGTGTTCATGAAAACAAAACGAATATGTCATGATCACCGCCATCGTTGCATCGCATAGGTTGCATTCTGCGCTGACCAATAATTGTCCAAAAGTCATCTTGCCACAACCAACCGTACGTTTTCTGGGTTAACATCGGTTAATTCGTTGCACTGTGTGCAGTAAACACATTGAAATGAAGCCACCACCGACCGCCGTTCCTCTGCTCTGGTGAAAGGCAGGCGTGTACAATTAATGTTTCACATGTGTTTTTCATACACCAGATGATCTTGTGTACCGCCGCCGCCCGCCATTGCCGGATTGCTTGCCAATTGCAACCGAACGACCGGACCCGCACGCCCCAAGTTGATGATCATCCGTCACCTCATGGTTGGGGTGAGATGGGCACTCCAAATCAGTGCTGAAAAATTCATTTCGACATACCTTAGTTCAACCACCTACAGCTCATTTTAGAAGCTGAATCTGAGAATACGGTACATGAAAAACTTGTGCGGCTAGACCAGTTCTGCAAGAAAGTCACGGAAAAACCGCTATTTTTCGAATATTTAAGGTAAATGTCACGGACTACCTGTGAAAAATGCCAAATGATATTCACCGTGAATATCATTGGGATTTTTCGAAGGTAGTCCGTGACATTTACCTTAAATATTCGAAAAATAGCGGTTTTTCCGTGACTTTCTTGCAGAACTGGTCTAGCCGCACAAGTTTTTCATATACCATATTCTCAGGTTCGGCTTCTTAAATGAGCTGTAGGTGATTGAATTTAAATATGACGAAATGAATTTTTCAGCACTGCTCCAAATGTGCGGAAAAGTGAGTGTAAAATCCTGTAAGTTTCACCTTGGAACAATCATTAAACAAAATTAATGATCTTTGGTTTCATTCCGGTTTTGACAACATCTTTAAAACTATTGGCCTTCAAATTGTTGCTTTGGCTGTTAATAATGTATTGCATCGAGAAAGTTATTTCTCGAATATGAAAATTTTCAGTAAATACCATAATGTAGGTTTGATTTTAATCATTTATTTTAGGTGGGCTCATGCGTCATCAGGCATAACGGAGCCCATGTCATGTTTTTGTAACATCTAATCGTTTTAATACAATCGAGTTATTTTGACGATTCAAGTTTTCTAACTATCATCTCTCTTACAATGTTTATGCTAAAAATTCTAACACTACCCATCTCACCCACCTTCCCCCCTGATGGAGGTTTCTGTCATGGGGCATCATGAATGAGATGAACGAGCTGCAACAATCCGCAAATTGTTTTGTCGATGATGTGCAATTAATTAGGTTCCCGCAAGCACCACAAAACGATCTCACACTTATCCTATTAGAGCAAAAAAAAAATAAAAAAAAAAATTGAGAGCATGCAAACTGAATGCTCGCGAAGGTGCAAGAGTTTGTTGCTCTTAACCTCGCTTTTACCGTACGAGAGCTCAGCCAGAGCTGGCTTCGCGAGCGCGTACCTACGTAACGAAACGATTGAGTCATACGACAACGCGGCGAAGAGCTTCTCAGCAAGCAAAGATGTTTTGCCAAAAATGTGTGCGACTAACAATGAACACACAAAAAGCCGGTAAGTTTAAAGATCATCGTTTTTGCATAACTTTGCCACATTAGTTAGTCTTTCTTGAAGCAAAAGCAGCAAGTCAGCTTGGTGTTTGCAGCTTCCGGCGATTCCATATTCAGAGGCGTTTATATGAATAGAAAAAAATATCTTCTGATGAACAGTTTGCTATTTTTCGTACCTATGAAATCGACAGTTTACCCAAGAGTTTACCTCATTTCTGTGGGAACATTTATACTGTTAAACATAAAGCTTAAAATACCAGTATGCTTTCACGATATCGTAATCAACCTTGTGTAAAAGAGTCACAGTGGACTTACTAGATTGGTAGGCATGTTAGTTCACATGAAGAGGCACGTTGGCCAGATGAACATCACGAATGTGGTGATCCACAATGCGTTCTAAGCATTTCAGACTGATAGGTCTGAAACTCTTTGCTTCTTCATACGACACACAAACCACTTCCGAAATAAACTACACAGTAATATCCCGCTAAGATTTGGGAATATACCCTGTTGGGAGCATCACCTTTGCATGGATTAACACCTATTGACAGCAGCATTTCGGTTATGCAGCTTCAATGCTGTAATATATATTTATTTGTTAACAAACAATTTTCTATTTACATTGTTTACAACTTACATTTAAGTGCACAAATCCGCCGTTTGCAAAGGGATTCTACTTCCAAACTGCTCACTTCATCGCCTTCTTTCTACTACTTTCCAATTTGTGCAGTGTTTCCAGTTTCACTACAAAACCGCCTCAACATACCCTGTAGCAAAACTGCAAACAGGTATTTTTTTCAAAACATGTTCTAAATAATCAAATCCCTTCTGAAGCAAAATAGGATAAATCACATCTGCCCCAGAAGATTTGATAGGAGCAAAGCCAGTGAATCAAAATTCAACCATCGCGCAACAATAATGACAATGTCGCAACCTGTATTTGTTGCGACAAAGCAACCCATGCGACATACGTTTGTCCCAACTTGAAAATAATGGGATTAACATCGTACACCAAGAATTTAGAGATTTTTAAGCCTTGCATTGCGATTTTCGAACGGTAACTTCGAGTCGGTAAACACTGCAACTCTGGTGAAGCTCCATCATCAAACAGTTTCGACTTTGGGTTGGTAATAATTGATTATTCACGAGTTGAAAAGTACGCAACAAATTCAGCTTCCGTTTTGTCTGCAACAAAAAAAATCGAGATCATGTCATTATCTGTCACCAGTAGGGATAAAGAGTAATCGTCGCACCTTCTTTGTTGCTTGTTTTGTGCCTCTTTTGTCTGACAATTCTCTTCACTGAGCAAAGCTATTAAGTGTCCACTCAATCGATTCTATAGTTACACACAATACTCCGTTACATAACTACAAGAAAAGACATCAGGTTCAACCGATGATGTAATATCCACACGGATCCAGGGAAGTGTGTGCTGAATAATCTTTCCAGAACTTCCTCATCAGAGGAAGCTTGATCGCCATTTGGCAAACGAAGTTCGTTCACTCGGAAATCCTTAGATTTTGCAAGGATTTTGTTTATCGGACTGACTTCACTCAAACTGGAAACTTTTGTACAAAGATTTTTCCAGCTGGATCGTTCAGCAGACCGCAGCAGCTTTCCTGTAGGCCTTGCGAGCCGACCTGAAAGCCTCCGAACCAGCCGAACGTCGCCTGGTTTAACTTTTTCTACATTGTTTCTTGAGTTTCGTCAGATCAGAGTTCCACCAAGGGGTTGCTCTTGTGATCTTCACAGACCGTAGAGGGCATGCTTCTTCAAAAGCTTCCATGATGAAGGTCGTTGTAGTATCAACGGTATCATCTAAATCACTTGGAGTATCAATGGATGATGAGTATCCATGAAATTTGGCCGCAACCAAATCAGTAAAGAGATCCCAGTTTGTTGACCGAGGTTTTCTGAAACGCAAAGTTTGCGAAGTAACATTTAAATGATCAAAAAAGATATAGCGATGGTCAGATGAAGATTCTGACGAGGGGTCAATTAGTCTGACACATGCTTATTAGTCAGATCGTGACTAATTCTACTAGAGCAAAGCGTTATGTCTAACACTTCCTCTCTAGCAGATACCATGAAGATTAGGCGGTTGTCTATGTTAAGTAATGCAAGATCTGTACTACATAAGTATTCCATCAAACTAGAGCCCCTCAAGTTAATGTCTGAGCTGTCCCAGATGATATCGTGAGCATTAGCATCACTGCCAGCAATTAGCGGAAGGCATTTTGAAGTGCAGTATGCGATGACTTGTTTGAAAGCATACGTATGGGATGGATCATCATGCGGTAAATAAACCGAACAATAGACATATTTCCTGTTGAGGTTTCCAACAGATACATCAATTGTGATAGCACATACATCTCTGGTGGTCAGTTCAAAGATGAGTGTAGCAACAATTGCGTTGTTGACAAGCACACAGGCTCGAGGCATGACACGCGAGTTTGCCATTTCGTGTTTACTGAAAGTAGCAAGATATTACAGGGAGCTTTGGTAGCGTTTATGACATGTTCATTGAGTATTCAGTGGGGTTTCCAATTAGTTTCAAGGCGTTTCCGTGGATTTCAGGAAGTGAAATGGAATTTCAAAGCAATCTTAGGAGATTTTATGAGCGGTTCCACAGTGTTCCCGTACATTTCAGGAGGCTTAAATAGATTTAAACCTTCACGTACCCGACTCCCGACAACTCATTTTGAAATTGCTGGCATTTCGCCATTATTATTTCGTTTTTTTTAAGTCGCCCTCAATCGATCATAAATTGGTACTAGTTTATTACATTCAAGTGACCATGCAATATCCGGAACCATTCCGGCGATATTTCGGATTGTGCTGGAGTCAGAAGGTTGATTATTTCGTGTGTTATTGTGTTTGAACCATTGATTTTCAGTATTTTTTTTTGTTGCGAACAGTGAAACACAACTGCGATAACCAGATTTCAATAAGTTGGCCCATCCGGATCTCCATGACAGGTTCCGCGGGGCCTTATTGGGGACACTTCTGGTTCTTCAGTAATTTCTCCCGGGATTTCTTCTGTGATTATTTCAGGAGTTCCTGCCGGGTTTCCAGCCGAGATTCCTCTCATGGTTTTCCAGATACTCCTCTTAAAATTTATGAGTATGAAAGAATATACATTTCTGCCTAGATTCCCTAAGGCATTCGTGTCGAAATTCCTCATTAGGTTACCTTCGACAAATCTTCCCTAGTATTTTTTGGAGATTTCTTCAATAATTCTTTCAGGGATTCCTGCTCAGCTTTCAGCCAGGATTCTTACTGTGATTCCCCTAAGGATTCCATCAGGTATTCTCTACGGGACTCCTTCAGGAATTACAGGGATTTCTGCCGAAATTGCTTCAGAAAATCTTGAAAGGATTCTTTCAGCGATTTTTGGCATTCCTTCAGAGATTCATGCTGGGATTACTTCACGGATCTTGCTGGTATTCTTTTAAAGATTTCTGCCTAGATATATTCAGAGAATCCAAGTGGAATTCTCTTAGGTATACGTGCGGAATTCCTGTTGGTATTCCTTGAAAGATTCCTTCCGAGATTTCTTTAGTAATTACTCCCGGGATTTCTTCTGTGATTTTTCAAGAATTCCTGCCGGGCTTCCAGTCTAGGTTCCTCTCATGGTTTTTCCAGATACTCCTCTCAGAATTTCTGTAGGGAATCCTCCAGGAATTCCTTCAAAGATTTCTGTGCGGATTGCTTTAGAAATCTTTTGTATGGAACATTTAGACATTTTATATGAAGAGTATCACTGTTGTAGACCCATTTCCTGGTTAAATAGCGTTACATAGTTTATGAATAATGTCTGAGTGATTTGAGCAGAGAAAAAAAAGTTAGACCAGAGAAACAGAGCGTGAGTTAGAGCTCATGAGAGTGGGAGAATAAAAAAAAATAGAGAAAGGTTTTTTGATACACCTAGATATCTCTAGTAAACCAAGATGTCATCTGACAGCCATTTTCTTATTCTTCTTAGGGAGCATCCATTAAGTAGGTCACGCTTAAATTGGAAAGCGTGCAAGCGAACTCGCATAGCATCAAATGGAATCATAATATTGCGTACTGTGATAATTATACGACTTCAGTTGGTTCTTTTCTTATTGTGTCAATTAAACTCGCATTAGTGTACGAATGAAATCGCATAAATGTAAAAATTTACTCGTAAAGTGTTCATACAAACTTGCATGAGCTAGAATCGTTTCCGTCCGTGGACATAATGCTATTTGATATGTGATAACAATGAAAGAGGTACTGTTGAACCGCGTATACAGTGCCAAAAAGCTACAAAAAAGTGAACAACCATCATTTGGGTTACGAAGCAAGTTTCAGTCATAATTTTTGTCTTGTGGGTCTGATAAACAACAACGGCTGGCGCTAGCCAGAGAGGAGTAGTGAAATCACGCTCCGTCGATTTCAACTCCAGATAGCCTGCCAAACACGCTCAGTCCAGGTGAACCAAGTGTATTTCAACAAACACTGACTGAGGTGAGTTAGAATGTTATGATAATTAATCAACATATTTCATAAGTAGTGTTTAAGTGTAAAGTCTGGCTTGATAATGCAATGGTCATTAGATCAACACTGAGGTGACAAGAATTGTTTTTTTTTTATCGAATATTCTTAAGTCGCATAAGATGCTATATTGCGTCGCAATAATGCACAACGCATATCGTGTAAGACACTGCTTTAAGTCATATAGCGTTATTATTGTCCCACCAATGCACGTATAGCGCCTCCACTTTTGTGCGCATAAGGCATTTTTGATGCATCTTATGCGATGTAACTTACATTATACGTGCAAATTGGTTGTCTGGGTAGTATCTGACGTACACTCCCGATCAAAAGTTTGAGGTCACCCCCTCAAAAACATGTCATTTTTTTAGGCCCATATCTCCGCCAATTTGCGTCCGATTTCAAAACCCTAGGTTTCATTCAAAAGATAATATGTCAAAGAAACTTTGAACATGATTTAATAGAAGCTTTTTCAAAAAAAATTGTATGTAAACTTAACCCAAAGTTGCCAAATTTTCTAAAAAATGAATATAAATTTACGGCAGTGTCGCTGGGTCGACCAAATTTTAAGATTAGAGCGGTAATATGACCCATTATCTATTAGATTTTAATTGCTTTTTACAGAACTTAGCTAAAAAATCTAGAAAAAAAGTTATTAAGTAAATTAACTCTTCATGTCATCGACCAAAAGTTTGGGGTCACCCCTCAATATGATGTATCAGCCAAAAGTTTAGGGTCACTATCGTAAAACATGGAACAGTGATTTGGTGATATCTTCGTCATCTATAGTTCAATTTTTTATTCTTTTTGGCTCATTTCAAAGATAATTAACTAAATTTACGTTTGATGTCTTTAATTTAACGTATTTAACGATTTTTGTATATAAAAATGTTATGTAAAGTTTAACCACACTTCAAAAAATGTTATGTAAAGTTTCACCACACTTCAAAAAATGAGGCATCTTTACGTTAAGTTTTAGTATGTAAATTTCAACAAATATGTGTGGTTAAATGTCTATGCAGTAAGTATCATTCATTATGTTTCAAATAAGCCAAGAAGAATTGAAATTGAATGAAAGATGACAAAGATATCACCAAATCACTTTTCCATGTTTTACGATAGTGACCCCAAACTTTTGGCCGATACATCATATTGAGGGGTGACCCCAAACTTTTGGTCGATGACATCAAGGATTATTTTCCTTAATAACTTTTTTTCTAGATTTTTTAGCTAAGTTCTGTAAAAAGCAGTTGAAAGCTAATAGAAAGTGGGTTATATTATCGCTCTCATCTTAAAATTTGGTCGACCCAATTTCCAGCGACACTGCCGTAAGTTTATATTCATTTTTTAGAAAATTTGGCAACTTTGGGATAGGTTTACATACAAAATTTTTTGAAAAAGTGTTCAAAGTTTCTTTGACTTATTATCTTTTGAATGAGACCTAGGGTTTTGAAATCGGACGCAAATTGGCGAAGATATGGGCCAAAAAATGACATGTTTTTGAGGGGGTTACCCCAAACTTTTGATCGGAAGTGTATTACCCCTTGAGTAGTTATTCTCTCTTTTACTCATTATAGATGCATTGTATCTATACTAAGGTGGTTCAAAAAAATCGTTTTTGCTCCACACCGCTTATTCGATTTATAACCAGATTCTATGCCTTCTCCCAAAAATTAGCTGATTTCGTTGAAAATTAAGACTGCAGAAGCCCTTCAAAGTTTGTGTGGGGATTGCTATGAGAGAAGCACGTTTATCATTCAATTGACTTCAGCATTTCCCCAAGTGCCCTAGAGTGTGAGTGTTCGTTGGTCCTTGGTACTCTATCAGCTACAACTTTGTCGTAGACCACATTCAAATCGGACGTCTCATTAATTAGTTATTGATTTACATCCAACTGGAGAAACTTTAACAGTGATCGTTTTTCCTATTTCATTACTTTTATGAAAGTTTATTAAGGAGATTTCTGACACATGGCTCGGTCACACTTACATTTCCATAGAAATAGTAAAAAAAACGTGCAAATGAGTCACAAACATTAAGTTTAATACATTGGAAACGCAGATAAGAAACATAAGGGTATCACCTTTTCTGCTTGCTTTCGTCAATACGAAAGACATCAGCCGTACAAACTTCTGTAGAATGAGAGAACCTCAAAAAGAACCGAAAAAAGCTGCGATAAAAGACCACAAAAAGTTCCAAACCGAAACAGCTGTTTGTTCGTTCATTCGATCTTGAGTATGGTGTGTTTGTACAAGTCAAACTCGATCGTGGAGTGGAACTTTTTCCTCACTATACATCCGAACGGGAGATAGCACAACTACACCCTAGTACTCGAAAAGAAGAGGCAAAGGGTATACATACAGGCTGATAAAAGCAAACGACCGATAAAAGGTAAGGGAAATACATGTGCTCGTCGACGAAAAAAAAGAGAACTTTTCAGCTGTTACTGCAGCTCTGCTAGGGCTCCAGCTCCAGCACCAGCTAATTTCGGGGCAGGAAATGGGCAAGATCCCAACAGCCATGGAGGAAGCAATCATAATCAGACAGGAATTTGGAGTTCGAAAAGCCGAACATTGACCTTGGTTGGATGATGCACCGGAGTGTTTGGATATTTTGTTTGAAAACTAATAATAAACTCTAAATTATGTATTTTGAAAGCTTAACGACACTTTTGTTAGTGAAGATGAAGTTACACTTGAAAATTAGAGTCCTTCCGTATTTTACTGGCAATCCTTGCATTACATTGATTATAACTGCTTGAAACTTTGTATTATTTTTGTTTTAGTATGAGCCTGAAAATCTCGCTAATAATGAAAAATTATAAAACATATCATGCAGTAAGCAAAGTTTCCAGATATGTACTTTACACATTTCCATAGCGTGATGTGCTTGTTTAGAAACTTAAAGTATCCAACATTCCGAAGAGAAACTTATTATTGTTAATCTTTATCATCGATATTTCAGCCCAGTTTAATTTATTGTCTATGTATTTTCAGTTCAGTCGTTATTCAGTTTCTTATGAATATCTACGGTTTCCCTATATTTAGGTCAATTATATCTCTATGCGCCGCATGATAACGAGTCTAGATCAGGTTAATGCGAGGTCAATAGTTATAAACGCACCTATCACTAGTGTCGAGTCGAGTTAAGTGTACATTATGTCACATACATCTCTGTGCATGTTAATGCCCGTTCAACCTTCTTCGCTTCGCACTTCGAGGAGTAGTAGGGCAACCATCCATCTTAACACTGAACCATTTACGGACAGTGAGAAAACATCACTCTTACGTAAACCGGCAGCTCGACTCGATTCCATCAAGTTTAGCCACTCACTCTAACGTTACCGCGGCGAGGTAATTGACTCTCGGTGGCCCATAGAGTCTCTACCATCAGCTAGCATCGCAGGCAGCAAGCAGCGCAGCGCGTAGATGGCGAAGGCCACTTCTGGTTGAAGAGGTGAAAAATAAAACTGTACCTAACTGCATATTTAACGTATAGGTAGCTTATGGGGCTTATGACGGCCACGACGATGACGACTTGGTCTACTGGGAGCACGTGCGTGCGTCAGCAGTTCCTATTTCGTGGTCAAAGCGAGCCAGTTCACTGTGTTTCGTGTCAGGTGGCCAAATATCGATGAAATCAGTTCGATGTCGATCTGATTTGTTTTTGTTGTTTGCCATTCTGCCCTCAATGCTTCTATGAAATGGTTCCCAGAATAGATAATTCGACTTGCGTTACTGCATGAGATTACTTCTGGTAATTCGCGAAAGCTTTAATTAGACTGATTCCTGGACCGACCGGGAATCGAACCCGCCACTCTCATGCTGAATACCCGCGAAAACCTTAACCTCAACACCTCGTCGTGCATGACATTCCATAACATCGGACCCAAGATGGAACCTTGCGGGGCTCCTGAGGTTATGTGAAAGCATTTCTGACCCACCTCTGAATCGATTTGGAAAGTAACTTCCGAGAATCTTTCTGAGAACTCCGTCCGGACCTGGAGCCTAACCTACGGGTTTTGCAATGCCCGGAAAGTCCTCATTGGTGACCCTCCCCTCATCACCAGTCCCATTCCCCAGCGGTCCTACGAAAGGAGACCAAGGATTAGGATTATGACGCAGAAAGAGCCCCAGGATGATCCTCTCCAACATCTCTGGATACTGCTAAGAGCCATCACGTCTCTTGTCTTGGCCGTCACGATCCTGAAGGCATCACCCCAAGGATTTGCATTGGCACTCTGACAGAGACCCTTGCAGACCGTAGTGCTAGCCCTTATCTCGGTCTTCAGCGCGAGTGCCGCGGCGCAGGTTCGCACTCGCTTGAGTGCACTAGTACGCCAGTATCCCATTCCTATGGTTGCTTGGTCGAATTACATGTATATGAGAGTACCGTTACCAGTTCGTCCCCGCTTAGACCGAGTATGTTTCACTTACGGCGGAGCGCCTCCCCAAACACCTCGTTGTTGAAGTATGATCGTCTTCCATCTAAGAAAGTATGACCTTGCCCTGGTAGCCCCTTCTTCTACCCGCTACCTGCTGTTGTGTAGTCGATACTGTAGCAAACCGCCAGGTGTTGACATCGTCTAACCTCCAGTTCGAACTAATTGTTAGGCCTGGACTACGAAAAGTAACGTCGATGATCGACGCCACTCCGTTCCGGCTAAAGGTACTTCTGGTGCCGGAAGAAGCCAGTAGCATGGTTCGCGCTACGGATTCCACATTCCACGACCAAGGCATTGAAGTCACCCGCTATTACCACAGGCCTTCGCCCTGTCAGTACGGTCGCCTTACAGTCCACTGTGTGAACTGCACGAGCGACTACCGTGGAGGCGCATTTCCGAAGAAGAATTCGTTTACCTTGGCGACTACAAAGCCCTCGTAGCAGTGGCGTAGCTAGGGATTTGGGGGCCCGGTGCGGAACCAAATTTGTGGACCCCATGAAAATAACAGATATACATATTTTACAATGATAAATCTATTCTTCTTACTCTTAAATAATCACGTCGTTGTATTTTGTACAAAAAGTTGAAAAATATCTCGACTTTTCTCAACTCAGCATTAGCGTGATGCTGGCAGTGGTGGCCAACTAACTGACGGAAGGTTAAAAATTATTTTCTGTATTCCTTTATGAATTTATTCGGAGATTTCTGCAAGGATACATCCCGGAGTTCCAATGACCGTAAGATTTTGTTCTATGAATTATGTCGACCTTTTTAAACAAATTAGTTAGGAATTGCACCAAGTAATCATTTAGGAATTCCTTCAAAGATTGCTTTACCGTTTTCTTTGAAAAAAAAAAAAACTTTCTTGAATAACAATTTGTCTTCAAGAATCTTTCAAGTGATAAATGCAAGGGTGAATGACATATTTTTTCTAGACACTCTTTCAGGTATTTTTACAGTGTTGTCTCCGAGGATGTTTTCAAAAGTACTTCAAAGTACTTCAATAGATTCTCGCAAAGGCTTCATCGCATATTTGTTCATCTTAATATAAGAGAATTAAGAAATTCTACAAAAAATCACAACAAAAATGTATCCAATTATTTTTCTGTACCAGATATTTTTGCAAGAAATTACATCGGAATTCCGTCAGAGGAAGAGAAGTCCTTCTAGAATTTCTTCAAACATTCCTCCATATAGTTTCTTTCAGGAGATCCTCTAAATATCCCTAGAAATTCCTCCATGGATTCTTTCAAGAACCCTGCAACGTTTTATTTTTATTTTTTTGAAAAATTTCTGCATCGATTCTTTAAAGAGTTTTTCTAAAATTTTATTAAGAGATTGATCCTGGAAATTTCAAAAGAATCCAACGATAATAATTTAAAAAAATCCTCCAAGGATCCATACAGAAGTTCCCCTAAAAATATTCTTAGAGGAACTTCTGCAGGAATTCTTTCCAAAAATACTTCTGAATTTCTTCAACGAATTATTTGATATACATCTACTCTAGGAGTTTCCCCAAGGATTCCTTCAGGAATTTTTACTAGCATTCCTCTAAGAACTCTTCTGAAAATTATCATAGCGACTTTTGATCAGACTCCTAAGAAATTCTTTCGAAAAACCTTTTGAAAAATCATTCTAAGTTAGACATACGTAATGCCTGAAGTTCATAGGCACAATATGTGTTGAAAAATGGACAAATTGAGTGGAAAAATTCCAATTCAATTCAATTTTTCCACTTAATTTGTCCATTTTTCAACACATATTGTGTCTATGAACTTCAGGCATTACGTATGTCTAACATACCATTTCGGTTGGTTATCCGAAAAAAACAACAACATTCGTGTTCATTCTAAGTTGCCATCAAGCATCTCAGTCAAGCATTTCTTCAGGATTTATTATTGATTCCTCTAGAAATTCCTCCGAAAATTCGTTCAAAAAATCTCTGAAAATTCCTGGTAGGGTCAACGTGCCTTATTCATCCTATTCGAAAACAAAGCGATTACCGCACCGATTGATTACGTAATTTTTGCTATCATTCGTGCCCACTTCTAACAAAAATACAAAAAAAGCGCTTCATTCCTTTGAATGAAAATGAAAATGAAAATAGGAGCGTTTATGCTTAAATAGTAAGGGAACAGATGTTTGGTTTGATAAGATAAAATCAAATAATTTCTTCAGAAGTTTCTCCAAGCATTCCTCCTAAGACTGTTTTGTCACTTTCTTCTAGAATTCTTCAATAATGCCTAGAAGTATCTTTTAAGTGATTAATGCAAGTTTAAGATTTCATATAAAATACCCATCGAGAATTCTTCAGGGATCACTTCAAAAATGCATACGGGATTTTTTCCAAGGATTTCTTAAATATTTTTTCAAAAAATCTTTCGAAATAACTTCAAAGATCTTGTTAGGGACCTCTGTGAAGGTTTCGGATAAAGCATTCTTTGATTAATTTATTCAATAATTTCTCCAAGAGCTCTACAGAGCATTACTTTTGGGCTTATTCCAGGGATTGCTTTAGAAATTCCACCAAGAATTTATTCAAAATTCTGAAGAAATTCCTCCCAAACTTCCTTCTGGGATAAAAAAATGTAATAATTCTTTCAAGAATTCTCACAGAAATTCCCCCAAGAACAGTGACAAATAAAAAAAAAAAAAAATTCTGATGGTATTCTTTCAAACATTTTTTGTGATTTTTTTAGGAAAGGGTTTGTGAACTTCCTTTTGTTTTTGGAAATTTCTTAGGTAATTCTCTGAGATTTTCTTCGGCCGTTCCATTGTTAATACTTGTTTTTTTTAAGGGCGGTCCCGTTCGACCGAGGAAATATCCGCCATTTCTGGTAATCTCAGTTTCTACTTCATATTATGGAACAAAAACTTATCATTGTGTATGCTCACTTGCAGTGCATATGCTGATTGTTTTTCAGCCTCTTCTGTGCGATGGAAATCGAGATTACCATCTTCAAAATCGCGAGGCATATTTTTAGGAAGAGAGGAAAGATGGGAAAATTAACACGGCGTCCCGTATCATCTAGAGTGTATCACATAGAATCTCAAAAGTAACAATAGAAGGAATTCCGTAATTCCTTATCAAATGAAATTTTCAGAGGAATTACCAAAGGAATTTTCTGAGGAATTATCGGAGGAATATTTTAAAATTGCCGTCTCACTTTACAAATTAACTGAGGATTTTTCAAAGTACCTGCCGAATGAATTTCGAAAGGAGCTTTTGAAATAATTACAAAAGTAATTGTCAGGTGCATATTAGCAATGGGACTGCCGGTGAAACTGCCTAAGAAATTTCTGCAGGGAATCTCGCAGGGGTTGCCTGAACAATTTCTAAAGCTATTGCCCAAAGAATTTCAAGAAGTAATGCCATAGATATTTTCAAAAATAAAAATCTAAATCAATTTCGAATAATATTGCCCAGAAATTTCCGAATGAGTTACCGAACCAAATTGCTGGAATAGTTTTCAAAAAAAATGTTCAAGAAAACCCCAAAAATAATCTTATAGGAATTTTAGGATCAAATCCAACAAAAATGGCTAAAAGGATTTCCAAATGATTTGCCAAAAAAAATCTCCGCCAAAGGTAATATGAAAGATTTCCACGGGGTAGCTCACAGGAAATTCGCCAAATGCATTTCCAAATTAAGTTATTCCCAAAGTAATTACCAGAGGATTTTTCAAACGAATTTTCCGTAGAAAAAAAAATATTCCGAAGAAGTTCGCAAAGCCATTGCTGAAGCATTGTCGAGAGCTGATCAAAGAAGTTTCCAAAGGAATTGCATTACAATTACTCCAAAGAACTGCCGTAGAAATTTTCGATGCAGCTTGTAACAGAGTTTCCAAAAAAATGTTCTTGATATTTTTACCAAAGGAATTGCGAACACAATAGCTGAGACCAGGGTGCAAAATGTTCATAGTCATTGACTGAAAACAGCACGAATTTGAATGATTCTGCACTGAATATTCAAAACAATCAAATTCATTTTCGCTCTCCCTCTTCACACAGTCAGTCAATTCGTTAGTCATTGAATATGAAGCCGATCGAGAAACATCTTCATAATTACCTACGTTTATGGCTACGATTCCTTCCAAAATCACTCCACAACAATCAAATGGGAAAAGATCTGTGTAAAGCACCGTTAAATGTAATCGAAACGTTAATATTTTATCAGCAATTTAACACTTTGTTATATGTTTACAAATATTCATTGACTTTCATTCAGTTGACAAACGAGTATCGAGCAGCTGAATATGAATATGCAGGCAAGTGAATGAAAATTGCCGCACGGTGAACTTCAGCTCCTCTGCTCGAAAATTTGGCGCCTTGGCTGAGACTATTTTCAAAAGAATTGTCAAAGAATTACTTTACAATTAATGAAGGATAAATTCAGAAAAATTTACTTAAGGAATTACCAAACCAGTTTCCGAAGGAAATTTTCTGAGTAACTGCCGAAGGAGTTTCCAAATAAATTTTCAAACATATTCCCCAATGAATTGCTGCACGGATTTCCAAAGTAATTACTGAAAAAAATCCAGAAGAAATTTCCAAAGAAAAATTATAATAAAAAAATGTAAGATTTCTTTCGCGAATTCTCACTGAAATTTCTCTAACAAATTTTATTGGAATTTTGTCAATTTATTCTTCAGGCCATTAAAGATTACTTAGCGATAACTCCAATTTCGTCCGGATTTTCTTCACGAAGCTTCTTAGAATTTTTTCTAAGGATTTCATCAGGCATTTATTCCAAATGAGGAACTCCAAGAATTCTTTCTTAGATATATTTAACGATTCACCAAGGGCTGAAAGTCTCTTAAATAAAGACAAATCAATCAATCAATTTAACGATTCATCTAGGAAATACTTCAAGGACTTCTTTACAAACTCCTCCAAGCTTTGCTTCGAAAGCTGTTACAGCGATTGCTTCGGGAACTCCTCCAAGTGTCTCTGAAGAAATTTCTTCAGTAATATGTATTCCCAAGAACGCCATGAAGAGTTTCTTAAATAATATTGCAACAAACAATTCCTTTGGGGCTACCCAACATGATCCCCTGAGCAAATTTCCCAGAGAAATCCTTTAGGAATTATTTCAAGATTTGTTTTTAGAAATTTCAGCAAGATTTTTTTTTTGCAATGCCACAGGTGGTTTTTCTTGAAGTCCTTTCAAGGATTTCTTACGAATTGTGAAAGCATTTCAAAGATTTACTCAGAAATTCTTTCAATAATCCCTGTATAAAATCGTCCAAAGATTCCTTAGGCATTTTTATCAATTACTTTTTTACGATTCGTTCATGAATCCTATAAGAAATTCCAGTGAAGACATAATCTTTTTCTTCAAGGATTTTTCAAGCTACGTTACAAAGATTCATTCAGGGATTTCTCAAAGTTTCCTTCAGATAATCCTACAAGGGTGAACACATTCATCCCCAAAGGATTCCTGCGCTAAATTCCCTCAGGGGGCCATAAAGAAATTCCCCCAAGGCTTCCAGCAAAAAAATCTTCACAGAAACCTATAGAAATTCTTTTGCAAATCGACATCAACAATTTTGAGAGGAATTCTTTGGGGTATATGCCATTGATTTCTTTGAAAAATAATCTAGGCATTTAATAATTAATTCTTCCAAAAATCCCTTTGCTTTCAAAATTTCTTCAGGAATCCTTTATGTAATTCCTCATAGTACTTCTGATACTTCTACTACTGCTTGATAATACTGTAGAAATCCGTCAAAAATGTAATCAAAGACATCTCCAAAATCAACCTAATGATTCTTCCCGAAGACATCCAAAAATACCAAAATTACTTCTGGTATTTTCTTGTCCTCATTAATATTAGCAGCATATCAGCTATGATGTGATACAAATATTAAAACGGCCAGGACAACTGTGCAGACTAATGGGTTTAAAGATAATTCAAAAATTTGTGGCAACCAGATTATCCACGTATGAATAACATGGTTGACACACGTTTTAGAATTGGAGGATTGATGAAACGGGGACAACCGTACCAACCGTCTCGTTATCAGGGGAATGAGGATTGGGTACAAGATCGTTGGGGGTGGTGAAGCTAAGAAGGTTAATATGCACTCCATTGGTATGCCTCCTGGGTGGAACACGGGTATTTGATCTATGTCCGGGCTCGAAAGCCTGGGCTTAAGGCGAAACTGGAAGCATTTCCTCATTTTTTTTGGTTTTTGATTTTTTATTAAGGCCGATGCAAATATTTAATTTGTTTTATGTCTCCCCCCCCCCTTCAAAAATCCCAAAATATTGAAGGGGCGAAAAAAAAACATGGCATCCCATGACTTCAATTTCAATAGAAAAAAAGTTTACAAGCAACTATTTTTCAATAGTTGAAAAATATTTTTTCAATAGTTGGTAAAATTTTCAATTTTTCAATAGTTTTTTTTGTTTGTTCCTTATTTATTTTTGTCCCCCCCTCGTACCCGATGAAAGGTCTCGGACATAAAAGATAAATAATATTTGCATCGGCCTAAATATCGAAGCAATATTTTCAAAATCGGTTTTCGTGCACATGTAGAGCATGGATCAAGGTATCTTCTGATTTTTATTTGTGGTGAAAAAAGTTTTCCATTTTTGCAGAAACCAGTTTTTTGTGAAATTATATTCAAAAATGGTTCCTGCAAAAACTAAAAGCATTTTCCACCACGAAAAAAAAAATCAGGAGATACCTTAATCCATACTCTACATGTGAACGAAAACCGATTTTGAAAATATTGCTTCGTTATTTTATAAAAAATCAAAAACCAAAAAGTGAGGAAATGGATCCAGTTTCGCCTCAAGCGCCATTACTCGCTCTCTGAAACGAAAATAAAATAGCATTACAGATCCCCCCTCATACAACCCTTACATTTTTCAAATATTTAATAAGTTAGCATAGCATAGCATAGCATAGAACAGCTATGGCAGATTATGCACGAATACGGATTCCCGGATAAACTGATACGATTGATCAAGGCGATCGATCGATGAAGAGAACTCTCTCATGTTACTTTCGCCCTTATTTAAACTCAATCTAGAAGTATTATTACTAGTATAAAACCCGATTTAATCCACCTATGGTGAACAGAACCCTTCTTACACTTATTGTAATTATTGTTGTATTATTTGTATTTAACATATTTATTTCGTGCTATTGACCAAAAGTTCTAGAAAATATTATGGATTTGGCATCTAGAGGATTGGTTTCCAAAATATCATCATGGACCATGGGTTAACTACCAGAAATGCCAGACACCTCCTAGAATCTTGTATGGAATGTTTATAAATAGCTTGCATATTCTGGAATATTGTATCTTTTGTTAACTGCCAAAAGATCTTGAATCGATTAATAAATGAATATGAAAATCACCGAGATACACCTTGTCTAATATCTCTTAATCAGTCGATTAAATTAGCTCCGAAACACATGAATTATGGTGTAGAAAAGACAAAAATGATATTTCTACTAAGTTAATCAGTTTTGGCATTAGCTAGTTATTTTGGATGTCCGGTTCTTGAATTTTTCCCACAATATATAAATTCAAAGCTTTCATTTAACATATTGTTAGTTTTCATAGAATTCCTGTTTATTTGTAATTTGTTATTTATAATTTTGTTCAAAACAATAACCTGCTATAGTATACACTTTATATGAGGTCAGCATTATTTATTGAAAA
The DNA here is from genome assembly GCF_035046485.1 of Aedes albopictus. Lineage (NCBI taxonomy): Eukaryota > Metazoa > Arthropoda > Insecta > Diptera > Culicidae > Aedes > Aedes albopictus. Next base: position 470,616,296 of record NC_085137.1, on the reverse strand, counting down.
ATAATTTCACATATAATGGTCAAAAATTCATACAAGATAACAAGTGAACATTTGTCCGGTAATAAAATTAAAAAAAAACCCGATTTAATCCACCTATGGTGAACAGAACCCTTCTTACACTTATTAAAATTACACTAGTTTACAAAATAAAATGAAAGTCGTGAACTTCTGTCAACGACCAAAATTTTTGGAGCACAATTTAGCGCTGATTTCGAAACCGACCTTCAAAAAATTTTAAGTAGAACAGTTTTAGAGTTTTAGCTTAATATCGTGTTTTACAACTTTTTGAAATATGGAATTTACTTAAATTCAAATATCTTGCATTTTGTTCAACCAATTTTAAATCTTTTTCCATAAATTAAAAGCTGAATATAATACCATTCGATCATCTGAATGCAGGTTTTGCGTGAGATTGATAAAATTCAAGATATTGGCAAGTTTTAGGGACGATCTCCTTAAATTTTAGCAACATTTCTAAAAATATATGAAGAAATATATTTTTTTCAATTAGAAAAAAAAAACAATTTAAAAATTCTTTTTCAACGTTTATTTGACATATCATATGTTGGCGAGTTACATTGGTGAGTTAATCGGAGCATTGATTACGGAGAATGAGATGTTTGAATTGAGCGACTTTGCTTAAAAATAGAACAAAAATCGATTTCAAATCATCAACATTGTATGGAAAGTCGAAAAAATTTCCGCTCTACTGTAATTTTTTTCCTTCGCGTTTCCGAACTCAGGGCATGATTCCACAACAAAAATGATCATCAGCTTACCGAGTTAAAAATTCTGTAAACTAGTGTTATTGTTGTATTCGAGGTTGTATTATTTGTATTTAACATATTTATTATGTGTAATTGACCAAAAGTTCTAGAAAATATTGTGGATTTGGCATCTAGTGGATTGGTTTCCAAAATAGCATCATGGATCATGGACTAAACTACCAGAAATGCCAGACACCTCCTAGAATGGAATGTTTAAAAAATAGCTTACATATTCTGGAATATTGTATATTTTGTTAACTGCCAAAATATCTTGAATCGATTAACAAATGGGTAAGAAAATCATCGAGAAACACTTTGTCTAATATCTCTTAATCAGTCGATTAAATTAGCTACGAAGTACAGTCCGGATTCGCTGGTTGGGTCACGACTGCGTCCCGATTAGCGAATCGTGTTCGTTCGTTGGGGCAACTGACAACTGATCAAAATGCTCTAGACACACGCAAGTGACGAGAAATGTATCACGAAACACTCACATACTTGCGCAAACGTTCTGTATACAGGAGCTGTGATGCGACGGCGGTCAGACGTAAAACTCGTTTTGACATCTATTTTGACATTGACAATGCTTTTTAGTTGGGTTTTGCCCCAACCAGTGAACATTCAACCATCGAGACAGCCCATCTAACGAGCTCTCAACGAACGAATCGTCACTGTACTAGCAGGTTACTGTTTTCACTTTGTATGAGGTCAGCATTGTTTATTTAAAAATAATTTCCCATAGACTGGTCAAAAACTAATGCAAGATAACAAGTGCATATAATAATAAAAAAGAATTTATTGAAATACTCTTCGTAAGATATCTCAGTAATCAAATGTCGAATCGAAATAAAATTTCAGGGCCTTTTACTAGGATATTGTAGCTTTCATTTGATGCTTAGAGAACCCAAATCGGTTGACAGACGGCTGAGATATTTATTATGGTACCCTTGGTCAAAAATCTCTCAAGAAGTTAACCTGTATTACTCCCAAGAACTCTTTGAAAGATATCTCGGTAACCAAATGTCCAATCCTAATGAAATTGTATAGGGTTCTACTAGAACGTTGTTGCTTTCATTTGGTGCCACGAGAACCGAAATCGGTTGACAGACGGCTAAGATATTTATTATGATTCACTTGGTCAAAAATTTCAAAAGGTTTAGTTATATAAATCCTAAGTACTCTTCGAAAGATATCTCTGTAACCAAATGTTCAATCGAAATAAAATTTCTGGGCGACCTACTAGGATGCTGTAGCTTTCATTTGGTGCCAAGAGAACCCAAATCGATTGACAAACGGCCAAAATATTTATTATGATACACTTGGTCAAAAATCTTAAAAAGTTTAGATGTATGACTCATAAGTACTCTTCGAGAGATATCTCGGTAACCGAACGTCCAATCGAAAAAAAATTCAATAGCGTTCTACTAGGATGTAGTAGCTTTCATTTGCTTCCAAGAGAACTCAAATCGGTTGAAAGACGGCTGAGAAACGTGCGTGACTTTTTTTTGTAACGCACATACACACACACACATACACACATACACACATACACACACACACACATACAGACATTTGCTCAGTTCGTCGAGCTGAGTTCATTGGTATATGAGACTCGGCCCTCCGGGCCTCGGATCGAAAGTCGGTTTTTCGAGCGATATTTATACCCTTCTTATGGGTGTAAGAAGGGTAAAAAACATTTATTGAAATACTCTTCGTAAGATATCTCAGTAATGAAATGTCGAATCGAAATAAAATTTCAGGGCCTTTTACAAGGACATTGCAGCTTTCATTTGGTGCTAAGAGAACCCAAATTAGTTGACAGACGGCTGAGATATTTATTATGGTACCCTTGGTCAAAAATCTCTCTAAAAGTTAACATGTATTACTCCCAAGTACTCTTTGAAACATATCTTGGTAACCAAATGTCCAATCCTAATGAAATTGTATAGGGTTTTACTAGAATGTTGTAGCTTTCATTTGGTGCCCGAAGAACCGAAATCGGTTTACAGACGGCTGAGATATTAATTATGATACACTTGGTCAAAAATCTCAAAAAGATTAGTTTTATAAATCCTAAGTACTCTTCGAAAGATATCTCTGTAACCAAATGTCCAATCGAAATAAAATTTCTGGGCGATCTACTAGGATGCAGTGGCTTTCATTTGGTGCCAAGAGAACTCAAATCGGTTGACAAACAGCAGGGATATTTATTATGATACACTTGGTCAAAAATCTTAAAAAGTTTAGATGTATGACTCATAAGTACTCTCCGAGAGATATCTCGGTAACCAAACGTCCCATCGAAAAAAAATTCAATAGCGTTCTACTAGGATGTAGTAGCTTTCATTTGCTTCCAAGAGAACTCAAATCGGTTGACAGACGGCTGAGAAACGTGCGTGACTTTTTTTTGTAACGCACATACACACACACACACACATACACACATACACACACACACACACATACAGACATTTGCTCAGTTCGTCGAGCTGAGTTCATTGGTATATGAGACTCGGCCCTCCGGGCCTCGGATCGAAAGTCGGTTTTTCGAGCGATATTTATACCCTTCTTATGGGTGTAAGAAGGGTAAAAAGGAAAGATCAAACCTCAATGATGACCTATGTCACCCAAGTGCTGGTTTCCGTTGCAGACTTCTTCACTAAAACTCGCTGTCCCGACTTCAGGTACAATTGGAGCACATGACAGTCGTTCGGCGGGGATCACCGTCGAATTTGGTGTAGCGGTGCGGTGTGGTCTTCTCCTGGCTGGACCGTCGAAAATCACTCGATAGGGGGTTCCGGCCAGATGACGATTTTTGTTGCGGCACGCTTACACTTTATCCAGGACTAAAATTTCTTCCGGAATTAGCAACCGTAGACACTAAAACTTTAAAACGGTTTTCAAGTATTTTGTGAGTTTTGTGAGTTTAACTTAAATCACAAAAAGGCATAAAATTTACGGATCGTAAAAAAAACACGTCCGCTTCCTGGCACAGCACACTTTGATCTCTATGTGGTGGTGACTTCCAGTTTATGAATGAAACTCCAGATGATTCTTCGAGAATTCCCTTAAAAATTCCTCTAAAACTTCCTGCAAGCATTTCTACATTTTTTTTATAAAATCTCACAAGGATCCATTTAGGAGCCATACATAATCAAGCATGAACTCAGAAATTCATCAGCGATATTTTCCATGAGGAACTCCTGCAAGAATCCTTCATGGAGAAGTCTAAAAGAATCCTTGAAGAAATTCCTTAAGGTTCATCTGAAGAATTTTGTGAAGGACTTCATGATATAATCCTTGAAGGACTTTATGAAGGGATTCAAAGAGGTAGGAAGGAGTTCGTAAAAAAATAATCCTTGAAGGAATTTTTGAAGGATTCTTTAGAAGAATTCCTGAACAAGTTACTGAAGCAATATGTATACGAAAAAAGTTCTGAAGTAAATCTTAGAGGAATTTATGTAGAAGTCCTTGAAGTTACTGTTAGATAAATCGTAATACATATTCCCGAAGGTAAGGTTTACCTTGCCCGAAGGAATTCTCGCAGAAACCCTTCAAGGAATACTTGGAAAGAAATACTTGATGAAATCGTTAAATACGTTGATTGCACTTAATTTTCATACGAAAGCAAATAAAACGGCAAACTATTTTTAATACGGTTTTGACCTGACTTGTGTTCAGATCTTAATTTTTTATGAATGCGGCCCCTGAATTTCAGCTGCTACCTCAAGCTAAGTCAACAACAATGTTTCGTCCTGTTATTAGAATATCAGGGACATTTTCACAATGCTCATGAATTTTACTTCCATATCAATACTGAATTTCGTAAAACTCAATTTTAATTCTAACACATTTTTCTTGTAATTTTGGGGCCATCTGTGTGCCCCATTCCAAAAAACTCTTGATAATTGCGAAGCGGCCCCACACCTATCAGCAGTTCTGCGAAGTGTTGAACTTATAGGAATCTTTCGCTAAGAACTTTATTCAAACTTGTGTTAAAAACCTTCCTTGATTCGGAGGCCCCCTAAAATCAGGGGCCCGGTGCGGACCGCACCCATCGCACCCCCCTTGCTACGCCACTGCCTCGTAGGAAGTAGACACAAACTCCTGGATCGCTACCCGGTTGCCGTTACCGGCGGGTACTTGGTATGGGTCCATTATGATGGCGATATCCGTTCCCCACTCAGCAGCTGTTTATTGCGTCACACTGACTGGTTCAAGTTCAGCTGTGTTAAATGTACTGTGACTTGTCTGCTGTGATCCTTCTGAAGGTCGGGCACCTTGGACCTCCCGTTGGTGCTTGTTGTTCGCGGATTTCCCGGAGCAAATCCAGCACGTGGACACCTGGTGGCTCGTGTATGGTCCGTTGTCATACGACTACCCAGGACTACCCATACGCCAAGGACCTCATCCGCCAAACATTTGTAGGTGGCCCTTGCGCATTTTGTCGCGTTCTAGCTCGAGCATCATTTCGCTTGTACGAGTTCGTTTAATACTGCGTTAGGTATCTTCATCGCCTTCATTTCCGAGTACTTAAACGCTTCCGTCTGGATATGACGTACGCGTTGTCCATCTTGCACTTCGCACCTCCTTCCTACGTTTCCTTAGGCCTGCTGTCTCTGTGCTTATGGTTCTCTGACTTTTTCTTCCTCTTTTAATGGTCACAACAGGTTACAACCCCCTGTTCTTTATAATCCAGAACGGCATGTCCTTTTCAGGCCCGGCCTTCCTAGTTTTCCGGGACGCCTGGCTGACTTATCGGCATTACTGCCCTTTACTTTTGGGGTTAAACCTCCTAGCCTTGTGAGCGTCTCCATGTAATTTCTCACCTGACGGCTGCTTCACACGCTTCTGCGATTGCTTGTGGTAAGCAATCACGTTCGGCGTACTCTTAGGACTATCCGCGAAAGCGAAGGCGTCTCCGTCTGGGTAGACTTCGGCACCTACAACTTCACGGGCTCTGCCACTGCCGCAGTTGCCATGAGTTTATCATGGTCCTGTTTAGTCACCGTCGTTGACTTACGACCCAGTCAACCAGTGGTCGTATAAGATGTTCAATAAGATATTAAAGTGGAGCCAATATGCGTACATTTTACATGCGCCTAAATGGAGGCATGCACACATATGGCTTCCACTTCATCATCTTATGCAACATTTTATACGATTACTGGGTTTTCTGGGGAAGTCTTAGCAGATCCCAGTTAAGGTCCTTACTGATGCTAGACTTCGAGGACGCATAGTCGATGATGGAATCAAGCTGCTTCGCAGAAAACCTCCTTCAAAACCATTTGGAGCCGGACAACATAGAAGCGGCTTATAAATTCACACGTTCAGTAAAACAGAATACTGTCTTCGGCAATGTGATTGCTAATTGAGTCCTTTATGAAGGAAAAAGGGGAATATTTGTATTTGAAACTTAACTGACAACCTAGAACATCCTGAACACCATAAAGTTTAGAGAACTAAAAGCTGACTTTGGATATGAGTCACATTCATATGTATTCATTTAAACTTCGTCAAGAATATAAAATGGTGTTTCATATTCTGGGATGTTCTGGGTGTTTCAAACAGTCCTGTGGTAAAGTCCTTCAAATCTACAAGAATAACTTATGTTTTCACCATAAATAATAGTATTGCATACTCTAATTGAAATCTACAATGTCTTCTATAGACACTATAGAGATATTCCAGTTCCGCCAAACTACCTTGGAGCTCAGAGCTTCAGATCTACGCTCGTGACAATAGCCATATCTGATATACTGAGTAACATTGCATAACCAACCGGGGTTACTGGACAAATCTGAAGTCTACTTGATATTATTATAAACCTTTGGGGCATTCAGGGTCGTCTAAACTTTCGCTATAAATAATAGCATTGCATAATCTGCTGGGATCCGTGAAGCTATTGAAATCTCAAATGTCATTCAGAGCCACTACAGGGATATTCTATGCCAGCCAAACTGCCTTGGAGTTCAGATCTTCAGGTCTACACTCGTAACTGAACCCATGAGTCATCCCAAGATATTTCTTATTCTTCTTCTTCTTCTTCTTCTTTATGGCACTACGTCCACACTGGGATTTGGCCTGTCTCGCTTCAACTTAGTGTTATTTGCGCACTTCCACAGTTATAATTGAAGGGCCTTCTTTGCCTGCCATTGCATGAATTTGTATATTGTGAGGCAAGCACTATGATACGCTATGCCCAGGGAGTCGAGAAAATTTTCCCGACCGGAACGGTAATCGAACCCGCCGTCTCCGGATTGGCGATCCATAGCCTTAACCGCTAGGCTAACTGGAGACCCTCATCCCAAGATAGTTTTGAGTTATTCCAGATCCACTAAACTACTTCGTAGACCATAGCTTCGGGTCTCCACTTGTGATGATAGCTTTTGCCACTACCTTAAGTAGTTTACATAATGTACTGTATTTAGCTAAGTATTGTGGATTTACCGGCTACTTGTATTCTACCGGTCGCTTCAGTATGGCCTCCAAAGTAGCCGTTTTATAAAAAGAGTAACTTAAAAATGATTTTAAACATTTTGATTGTATGCGCTATTCCTAGCTACTCAGCGACATTCATTTTTTAATAATCAAGTTGATTTTTATATGAAAACGGCTACTTTGTAACGGCTACTTAAGTAACCGGTGGAATACCAGTAGCCGGTAAATTTACAATAGTTCGAGGAACAATGAGCGTTATTAAATATTTTTGGGATATTATAGGCCATTACTGTTATAGAGCTTAGTTTATGAAAACAACCACTATAACATGAGGTGATTTCGTTTTAGATAGTAACGTTACACAACCAAATAGGATCAATCGATGAACCACGTAACTCTCCTCAAGGGTAACTTCATGATAGTTTTGTGATAATTTAGGTCATCCAATCTTTCATGGACTACGCAACTTTATATCTACATGTGTAATGCTAGCCTGCTAAACTACATAATGATACATAAAGAACCATATTTACTAAAACTCTTCAAAGACTAGTAGGCATTGTTCTGTGCTTGGCTGGTCATAGTCTCTGATTGTATTCTGTGAGCTCTAGTAAGTATAATAAATTATACAACATAACTTCATATAACCAAAACAGAAACTTCAATTGCTGTAGATGCTAGATTTTAAACATCATAATAATTTGGATGACCCCAGCTGATCTTATGATGTCCATTGAATATTTAGGAGATTTGCTGGACATGACAGATTACATATCATAGCTTTGTATAATAAAAAAAAACTGTTACCTGTAGACTTTGGCATCTAAACTCAAGAACAGTTTGGATGACCTAGGATATCCAGAAAAAAAACTATTCTGCACCATATTCTACCCTTTTTATACTGTTGAGCACTAACTCCACTGAAATACGTATGAAAAACTCTATAATATCGCTTGGGAAAAATACTGCTTCAAAGGGTTAAAGAGAGCCCAACTCTATTCTTATTTAAGGCCATCAACCACACTCCATCCATGACCTTTCCCGACAAGCTAGCCGGGATGCAAATGGGGTTCTTTACACTGGAATTTCGTGCTCAGTTGTCTACTCCTGTTTTCGCTATCTTTGAAGGAGACCTAGCTATAACATTTCTTGAACTGCTATGAACGCTACTACTTTTGATTATTGATTAGTAAAGTGCTCGAGCGTTAAGTTAATATTTTGGTCCCACGAGTAGCACGGGGAAAGAGGTCCATCTTGCCATAGCCATGATTAGGAATAAATTCCTATGACGGGTGCCCAGGCGCTAGATCGAGCATCTTTTTTATTCCCTCGATCACTCCTTACTTGGCACGGGTTGCCTGAAACCAAAGATTTTTAATTTATAATATTTGCTGACACCTTTAATTGGGGTTACCCTAGTTGGTGGACTCTTACCACTGGAACATGCCATTCGTAGGTGTTTACGTGCAGGTTTGAAGGTAAATAAGTAATCTATAGGTCACGGAAACAGTTAGCCTCCGACGACAATTGCTGCCAATGTCTGTCATTGGCGAGGCAATGCATCATCAATTTCATCCCTTTTTCGTACATTGATCAGCGTTCTGACTTGACAGACATTAGCTACCTAAAAACAACATATCAACGGGAGTTATACAATTATGATGACGCTAGTACTAAGCAGATATTCGCGTTGATTTGGTGGTTATGGAGTAGCACCTGCAGGAGGTCAATCAAGTTCAAGCAAGCTCAACCTGTAGCTCAAATGTCGAATATTTAAATAACAGCTTGAGCACTTAGCGACAAACACACTGTGATATCACGCTGAAAAAAAAACTGTTGATGCCAGGTTACGAGCAACAGCCTCTGACGCAAAACGCAAGATCAGCTGTTAGTGGACAGGCTGCGTGCGGTCGACTTCAGCGAATTTTAAGTGTAAAACCGCGCACCAATCAGTAAATTAAACGATGGAACTGAACGCACCGGAAAGGAACCCCCCAAAACCGTTGATATTACGAAATCAGATCGCTTGGCGTGGCGTGCGCGCTCGCACACACTCAATCACAAACGATCGCCACGCCGCGCGCTTGACGATCCGGTCGGTGTGGTGGATCGTCTCTGCTGCGTAAATTAATTTGGCTCAAGTGCAAACGCGGTTGCACCACCCAGGCCGCAGCAGCAGCAGCAGTACCGTTCCAAGGAAGCCCGGACCACTGACTGAGCCGTTTAATTGAAAACATCATTTAACAAATAAATATTCATTACGAAGCGGGCCCGGAGTCTCCAATAAGTAGTGCGAGCGCCGCCGAAAAACAGCCCAGAAGTGTTCGATTCCCTCGAAAAGCCCAATTCAGCGAGTTTCTTGTTCGGGGCCGAACTGTTCAGATCGACTTTTTGCACCCCATCATACCCATAGTGTTCGATTTTGCCGGGCCAAGAAAAAGAAACATCTTCAAAGCTGTTGTGTGTGCAACCCAATTTCAGCCACTTGGTTTGTGGCCATTACTGGTCCTAGGTATTTGTTTTGGTTAGCTTTGATGAGTTTATCTTTCTTGCAACGGTCTCTCGAGTCGGAAAATCCCACCTGGAAACTGGCCTTTGCTGGTGGCACTGGCGCTGTTGAAGGCTTGTGCAATATGTGCAAGTATGTAGAACATTTTTTTCAAAGATTTTCATGTGAGGGCACACTATGGGCGGTTTTGAATAAATCTGAAGTTTTTTCGACTAGGGAAGACGTTCCATTTTAGCACGATGGTGCAATTTGAACCATGCTCAAAACTTTTAGAACAATAGCAAAAATTAGGAAAGGATATGTTGCACAAGAAGTTACATCTATGTAAAATCATTCTGACTGCCCTGAACTGTAGTATGAATGTTAGACACTATAACTATGTAGTATAACACAGTAACTTTCGAACGCTGAACAGAATCCGGTTCTTCAGAGTTGCCCTCCGTCAGACCCTCAAAACTGTAATGGTTTGTATGATGAGAAGGTCAATTCTCCGTTTCTGCAAAGAAATGGCGCAAAAATCGTGGGTATTATGATTCCTTGCCTAATTTGATGCTGTTTGAGCAAAACTTTGGATAACTAGGGTCTTGTACCATTTGGGCAGGTGTACCTATTTTGGGCACTTGCCGCTATATCTAAGTCAATTTCAAAGCGATTCATTTGAAATTTTGTCCAGAGTTAGGCACGTGCAGTATCTAGCTATGTATAAAAATTCAAATCAATCGGTTTGAAATTGACTTAGTTACAGCGACAAGTGCCCAAAGTAGGTACACCTACCTTAATGGTACAATACCCTATGTTGTTTATTTCTAAATGGAGAAAAAACAACACTGTTGCCCAAAGTTTTGCTCAAACAGCATCAAATTAGGCAAGGAATCATAATACCCACGCTTTTTGTAACATTTCTTTGCAGAAACGGAGAATTGACCTTCTCACCATACTAAAATTCAGCTCATTACTACAAATCTAGTACTTCATCGATCTGTCCTATTTATAATTCATTATTAGTAGGGACAATGGAAATTCGCGATTTCGCGGAAGCCGCGAAATCCGCGACATTGGACAATGGTCGCGAAATTTAAGAAATCCCGCGAAATGACGCGAAATCTGAGAAAATTTGGAAAATAACCTAAAAATTCTGGCAATTTTAAATATTTAAACATAAATTTGTTGATAACTCTTAACAGTGTAACGTAATTTACGGTTTAGAATCTGGAAAAATAAAAGTTCTACATCTACTTCTTTTTTGATTTTTCATGAAATTTGTTACTGTTTCTGTAAATTTATGATTACACCTCATATAGTGTGAATGATTCATTTAGCATTCAAAATTGTGATTTTCTTCAACGATAAGGTCAAATATATGGTGCCGCGAAATCACCGCGAAATTCGCAATGCGGGCCCGCGAAATTTGAGAAATTTTGGCGCGAATTTCCATTGTCCCTAATTATTAGTAACGATATCACATAAATTATTGGGGACTACGAATGTGACGATTTTGTTTGCGGTTTTCTGTGAGAAAGTGAAGGAGGGAAGATTGTTAGAAAGTGTAGGAGAGAAATCATCAACCTTCGTAGTCGGAACAAAGTTCGTAATGACAAGATGGGGTAGGATGGCCCAACTCATAAAATCATCCCTGAATGTGATTTGCCAATTGTGAATGGTGTCAAGATATGTTTGCATAAAACATCCTTCTAGAAGCCAGGCAGGCAAACGGATGATCTTTTGATTTTTTATTTATTCTTCAATCACTTAACCTAATTTACAGCTCTTTTTGGCCACTAGGGCACTGCGTGGGCGATTCCAATTGGTGGAAGCTGTACTTACAACTTTTTACAGCGCCTAAATGTTTTCTATTCTAATTCTACTGTATCGAACTGGTTGCCGTTGCGCTACCTTCTCTTTATATCCTATCATGGTAGAATGATAAGCTGTTGGTTGTTCCTTTTTCCAGTCCGATTGGGGGTCCATTATGAGTTGCCGTTCGTCGATGTCCCAAGTATCCGGGTCCATTTGAGCTATGGGCTCAGAAGAGAGTCAGTGTCAGCTGTTCTCAGGGGGAAAGAGCAACTGACGAAAATGCCGGGGCTGGGATCGAACCCATGACCATCTGCTTATGAAGCAAACGTGTGACCAATTGCGTCACGGGCCTCGGCAATCTTTCGATTTCCCAATAAAAATTGGCAACTCCCAGTTTTTCTTGCTTGCAATTAAGGTTTACTGATAATTTTATTAGCAGCCAAGTGTTTCCAAGGAGATTAAGAAACATATGGAGGCGCATGGTTATTGATACCTACGCTATCCATGTTGGGGGTCATTCAAATATGACGACCATCATTTAGATGGGTAAAAGTGTGATACTCCATGTATTGAGTATACGAAAAAGCGGGACAGAAGGGGTCTGAAAAGCATGGACATAATTTTTGAATGTTTTCATAAACAGGCATCCTATCCCATGGCAGATCCCTTTTTGCACCACTTCTTTTTTACGAATCAATTTTTTTAATGGGTAAAAATCTATGAAAATACATGACTTTCGTGAATGGTTCTGCTGAAGTATCAAGCAAATATTGTTTATTTGCTGTTACCACTTTGAATGCCTAAAAATAAGGCTATTTATCATTGAAAACGATGAAAGTTTGAAAAATGGCATCATACCCCACTTTCCCCTTCACTTTCAGTTTCGTCCGGACATCAACCATAAGTACGGGTACTAATGAATACATGTCAATATCGTCAATTTTCAAATATTTTCAATTGGAAACACTCAGCTCTTCAGGCTGTGTAGAATATTTCCGAGGTACAGCGTATTAAAGATTAATAGCTCAAAATTGCTTACACAAAATCAAGAGCAATACAGAACCATACTGGAAAACTTGTAATTAAAATAGTGTTGCTAATTGACAGATTGATGTATGAAGTTGTAAAAAAAAACTCGCGTTTTGGTGTCCAGAGGTAACATAAAATATCATGAACATCCCTAGCTACGATCGATAGCAGATCTCGATGAACAAGCGCTCCAGTGCCCTTGCCATGCCTCCAAGAGGGTTGGGGTGTTCGGTAAAGTTATCTAGATTTTTTGGTACTACACTTTTACGACACACTGGTGTTCTCGAAATGCATCATAGAGTGTGGAAGTCTTAGACAAAGTGCTTCATTCCTCTTCGTACTACATTCTTACGTCTTCGGTTCTGGTCTAGATCTGCTTTAACTGATCTAGATCTAGTTGTATCTTTCGATATGGTTATCTAGTGTTCTGGAAATGCATCTTGGACGGTTGGAGATTTTGAAGAAGTGCCTTGGATTGTTTTATGCTACATTTGGAAGCCTTTGATTTTGATCTAGTTTGGCTGTAATTGAACTAGATTTTTTTCTTCTTGTATGTGTGCCCAGGGAACTGCTGTGCCGTTCCCAAGAAACACGGAAGTTCTATCAGAAGCTCAACGCATCCCGCAACGGCTTCGTGCCGCGAGCCGATATATGCAGGGATAAAGACGGAGGCCTCTTGACGGACGGACGTGAGGTGATCGAAAGGTGGAAGCAGCACTTCGATCAGCACCTGAACGGCGTGGAGAACGTAGGCACGGGAGCCCACGGCAACGGAAGAAACGACGACGCCAGTGCAGCGGAGGACGGAAATGAACCAACTCCCACGCTGAGGGAAGTTAAGGATGCCATTCACCAGCTCAAAACCAACAAAGCAGCTGGTAAGGATGGTATCGCAGCTGAACTCTTCAAGATGGGCCCAGAAAAGTTGGCCACCTGTCTGCATCGGCTCATAGTCAGGATCTGGGAAACCGAACAGCTACCGGAGGAGTGGAAGGAAGGGGTAATCTGCCCCATTCACAAGAAAGGCGACCATTTGGAATGTGAGAACTTCAGGGCGATCACTATTTTGAATGCTGCCTACAAAGTGCTATCCCAGATCATCTTCCGTCGTCTGTCACCTAAAACAAATGAGTTCGTGGGAAGTTATCAAGCCGGCTTCATCGACGGCCGGTCGACAACGGACCAGATCTTTACCGTACGGCAAATCCTCCAGAAATGCCGTGAATACCAGGTCCCAACGCATCACCTGTTCATCGACTTCAAAGCGGCATACGACAGTATCGACCGCGCAGAGCTATGGAGAATCATGGACAAAAACGGCTTTCCTGGGAAGCTGACTAGACTGATTAAAAGTTAATTCGTATCTCGCCGGGGACTGCGACAAGGTGACGGACTCTCATGTCTACTCTTCAACATCGCTCTGGAAGGTGTGATGCGACGAGCCGGGCTCAACAGCCGGGGAACGATTTTCACAAAATCCGGTCAATTTGTGTGCTTTGCGGACGACATGGACTGTATGGCCAGAACATTTGGAACGGTGGCAGAGCTGTACACCCGCCTGAAACGCGAAGCAGCAAAGGTCGGACTGGTGGTGAATGCCTCAAAAACAAAGTACATGCTGGTAGGCGGAACCGAAAACGACCGGATTTGTCTGGGTAGTAATGTTACGATAGACGGGGATACTTTCGAGGTGGTGGAGGAATTCGTCTACCTCGGATCCTTACTGACGGCTGACAACAACGTGAGCCGTGAAATTCGGAGGCGCATCATCAGCGGAAGTCGGGCCTACTACGGGCTCCAGAAGAAACTGCGGTCGAAAAAGATTCACCCACGCACCAAATGCACCATGTACAAAACGCTAATAAGACCGGTGATCCTCTACGGGCACGAGACATGGACCATGCTCGAGGAGGACCTACAAGCACTCGGAGTTTTCGAGCGACGCGTGCTAAGAACGATCTTCGGCGGTGTGCAGGAGAACGGCGTGTGGCGGAGAAGGATGAACCACGAGCTCGCTGCACTTTACGGCGAACCCAGCATCCAGAAGGTGGCCAAAGCCGGAAGGATACGGTGGGCAGGGCATGTTGCAAGAATGCCGGACAACAACCCTGCAAAGCTGGTGTTTGCAACTGATCCGGTTGGCACAAGAAGGCGTGGAGCGCAGAGAGCACGATGGGCGGACCAGGTGGAGCGTGACTTGGCGAGCATCGGGCGCGACCGAGGATGGAGAGCGGCAGCCACGAACCGTGTATTATGGAGAAATATTGTTGATTCAGTTTTATCTTGAATTTGATGTAATACTAAATAAATGAAATGAATGTGTGCCCAGTGACAGACAGCTCTTGTTCTTACGATATAACATTCCAGAGCTCTAGATACGCATCTTGGAGGATGGCAGTCCTCGGTAAAATGCTTCGGATTAGTTGTTACTACATTCTTACCTCTTTTGTTTTGAACTAGATCTGATTTTGACCAGGTTCTTAGTGTTAGTTAGACCAGGTGTTCGTTCGACAGCCGTACTAGGCACCGTGTAATCCACAGCATCGCCACAGTTGTCTCGAGAAGGAGTATTTGTTAGTAGGGTAGGCCTCGACTCCCTGGGCATAGTGTATCACTGTACTTGCTCACAATATACAAATTAATACAATGGTAGGCAAAGAATGGAAAGCTAATCGGGACGCAATCGTGACCCAACCAGCGAATCCAGGTGTACTTGTACCTGAAAATCGTCCGTCACTTGAAAATTGTCGAGCAATTCGAGAAAACCGACTGACTCAGGAAACTAGTAGTGCGCTACTGATTCCGCATTTCACACTCGTGTCCCCATCACCCTACCGAGAAAACCGACTGAGCCACGAAACTAGTCGCGCGCTTCTGATTCCACTCTCGCGTCCCCATCACACAACCGAGAAAACCGACTGACGCACGAACCGAGAAGAGTGATTCTCAGAAACTTTTGCAACTAGCCGTCTAGTGGCAGAAACTCGAACCAAATGAAAACCTTTGACCTACCAAACTACTTTGCTGAAGCCAGCTTCTATTTAAGCAGTAAGGATTATCCTAAAATTAATCATAGGTCTCTCATCTGTTAGTTCTTACTTAGGATCCTGATTACTTAGAGTTAACTTTGCCGAAGATACCAAAACTCTAAGTAATCAGGATCCTAAAATATATGGGATGGAAATTTTGATAAAAGGGATTTCAAGGGCTTTTTAATGGGCTTATAAGGTTTGTGGGGCGTTTCGAAGCATTTCAGGGGTGATTAAGGGTTGTTTCAAGGGTTTTTTTTTCAGGAAGGGTGTCAGGAGTTTAAGGGCGTCCAGGGTTATTTCAACGGAATTATGGAGATTACAGGAGCGTTTCGACCCCCTAAAGCGCCCCTGAGTCTCCCTGAAGCGCCCCCGGAACCCGCTTGAAACACCTGAAATGCCCATGATACCTTATCAGACCCCCTGCAATCCCCTGAAACGCCCCTGAGACTGTGATTGCTAACAAGACTGACTCTGAGACCTCCAAGTACATCCAAATACTCTCTGAAACAACCATGACGACTCCAGGCACTACCCTGAATCCCTTTTGATGAACCTGAAACCCCCCCCCCCCCCCCCGCCCCCCTGAAGCCCCCTGAAACGTCTGAAGCGCCCCAGAGACCACCTGGAGCTCCGTTGAAACCTCCTTTGACCCCTGAAACACTATTATTGCTAGTTGAAGACTAATACTACAGTCGACTCTCTACTCTACATCTCGATATTGAAGGGACCATCGAGATAGGGAGAGATCGAAATGCAGAACCAAGTTGTAATGCACACTAGATTGAAAAGGCCTCCATAACTAGGACAAACCAACAACAAACAGTTGTCACTTCGCATTCCCAGAATGTTTGCACCCACGAAACGAGATCTACCAACCTGCAAATGTGGGCATATCGAGATAGGGGTTATCGACATATAGAGAGGTAAAATGTATGTAGGTTTAACGGACCGACCAAACCATCGAGAGAGGGAGAGATATGGAGATGTAGAACATCGACATGTGGAGAGTCGACTGTAATACCCTAAAACGCCTCTGAGACCACTTGAAATGTCCCTGAGCCCTCTGGAACTCCTTGAGACCCTCTGAGCCACTCTGAGACTCCTTGAAACGTCGCTGAGGTCTCCTGGTACAACTGAGACCCCCTTGAAACGCCCCTGAGTTCTCATGGTGATCCCTGAAACACCCCTAGTACTCCTGGAAACTCATTGAAACACCTCTGGCCCCCTTAAGGGTCCCTGTGACCTCCAGTTATCCTTCTGAAAGTCCCTTGGACCCCTCCCAAGCAACACACATGGTTACAGAACAGTGACGGCAGCGTAAGCAAGGGTTGCACAGAACTCACTGTGACTTACTGCGCAACCCTTACATACGCTGCCGTCACTGTTTTGTAACCATGTGTGTTATTTAAGCTTGAGACGTCCCTGAGACACCCCTGAGACCTCTTGGTACCCCATGAGCCCGCTGAAGCCACCTTGACACCCTCTTGAAACGCCTCTGAGATCTCCGGATATCCCCTGAAAGTCCCAATTGAGAAAAAAGTCGATGTGATTTGACACTTGGATATTTGCCTATAAGTATGAGTTGATTTTCTTGGGTGTCCCCTGAAGCGCATCTGAAAGCCCCTGGAGCGCCATGAAAACCTTGAAATGCCTGACTTTTACTTAAACTCCCCTGAGTGTTCCTGGTACCATCTGAAATACCTTTGAGATATCCTGGAACAATCCTCGCACCCCTTGTGACCCGCTATAACGCCCATACCTTTTCTATCCCCTGTACTTATACGCCCCCTGGCTGCCGTTTCCATAGCTCATTGTTGTATCCTTCCAGATTTGGAAGGTTTCTAAATGCTGAAGTGCAACCAAGAACTTTTTTGACCTTATTATTTTGCAGCTTAAAGTAAGAACTACTTTTACTGATGATGTGCCTTCGTATGGCATACTTATGCTGACTCGGTCCAGTTTCATTGCTGTAATTTTTCTTCTGAATTCGATATGCAATACAGATATTATTTTCTCATATAAAACATTCTTCAATTATTGAAGCCCATACTTGAATTATCAATTTTTTCTTCTTTCCATTTCAGGTTGGTATCCACGTGTAAACATTGAACATTGTCCATAATATGTGGAGTAAGTTTAATTCAAAACATCTTCGAGCAAAATTGTACAACCTAATCGATTGGGCTTCAGCGAGGAGCATCTCTCGCATTTTGTCTACCACTTCCTGAGCATTATTCCAATCCACCGAAAAAGCCGGTCGATGTTGCTTGTAAGGTTTGTACATGCATAACTATAGCCACCATAACAACATAACTTTAGCTCTGCTGACTACCAACAACAACATTGATGGCACAACCGCGGCCGGCGAGAGCGATCCGCGGAGAGTCGCGGATTTCCACGGAGAACGTGGAAGTTCATGCGCTCGCTCGCTCTTTTCGGATGAACTGCGGCGCGCTTCTCCGCGGGAAAGATTCCGCCAGAGTCGCTGTCGTCGCGCTCTGTAGAGCCACATGCTTCCCATACTGACTGAACTGAGAATCACGTCGAGCAGAGACGTTCAGTTCGATTCGTTAACTCGGTCCGGTCGGTTCTCAGTCTCTTCCCAAAGCGCAGTTGTCGGTGTACACGGTTACATTGCGGAGCATATCATATCCCGGTTTGCAGTGTTGGAATATACGGGTATCACCGCAATACACCCATATAGCCTATAGCGCACAGCCCTATAGGACATCCTTCGTCGGTGTGTGGTGACTAAAAGGCGCGTCCGAATCGTCTTCGTCCTTCGTCCTGCGTGTGTCTATGTGTGAGTGTTTGTGCAAAATAAGGAATAAGGGTCACCACCCACAAGTTTGCTGGTCGTGAGGCGTAGATTGGCGTAAAACGTACGAGTTTTTTTTTTCACTTACAGTAGAATAATTACAGTTATCCTGTGTCGGTGAAGAAGCGAAGACATCTCAAGTGAATATAATTTCCTTCGTACTAATCTCAAATTAAATAGATTTCTGAAGTGGTCTTAGATCTGAGCACCTTGTTTGTCCGTTTGTATTCGTTTTAGAATAGTTGAAGTGCACCATTTCCTGACTGTGAAAATCTCGAATCCGAATTGGCAGAGTGCAGAAGAAATTTTTGTAGAACACATTGTGACGCATCTGGAATCATTATCTGTGTCATCAATATCGAAAAAAAAACGAACAACTAATCAGTTAGAAATCATTTAAGTGTGTACATAGAGATAGTGAACAGCTGAGGAAAGCGCCAAAGTTATGAGTAGTGTATGTGAATTTCGGCATCGTTTTACGTTGTGCACAACTTCTCCGGTTTTCTTTGCATTATTGTTGTATCCGACTCCTTTTTCGAGTTTGTTTCGTTTTTATGATCCAAAATGCATGCGTCCTTGCCCTCGCTCTTTTTCTTCCTCCGACCGATCCAACCAACGACGACTACGATGATGATGAACAACATCCGCAAAGTTTGTGCAGTTGTTATGCACCCGAGGCTGCTGATGTCGCTTTCATCGGTTGAAGCAACATAGTGACTGTGCTAGTATGGATGTAGAATGTAGGGGATGCGGCGTGTCCTCGTGGTCAGTTTTGCGCTATACGCATAGAGGTATAGCACACGAACTGTGTGATGTGATTACAGTACTGCAGGCTGATGGTTAGGAGGGCACAGCAAACGTGAGTCCTTGGGCATTCCGGACGGATGAGACTGGACGTCTCGTAGTATGGTTGTGTGTATGTGAATCGTTTTTGTGCTGAAAATGTGCAAATCGGTTTTTCAATGCAGAGGCATTTACCGTTTTCGTAAACCGGCTTTTAGAAGGCAGTTTGCTTCAACGCCCCATCCGTCTTGGGGAATCAAAGTTCGTTAGTTTTATTTTTTTTTTATAGTTTAAGGATCTATATAACCTTTAGTTACATCTCAAATCATCAACAGCTGATTTGAACCTTCTGACTGGCTTGTTTTCGAAACTGAGATGTAGCAGATTTTGGAAAACTAATGTTACCTAGTGGCTTACACCAGCTACTCTTGATTTCCTGTAAACCTTTATCTATGATGCCACATTTTATTTCATTGTGAACTCCATGTGACATAGAAATATGATTAAGGTTTTTGAATTTTTCAGATCTTTTCTGGTGTACAAGGATTCCTTCGATTTCATTTGTTTTCCATGGTTGCCAAAAATAAAGCAATCAAGTGGTATAATAAGTTGCTGTTATTCAAATTATATTATCAGGGTGTCTACTACCTAAAATATCTGGAAAACCGGGAATCCTCAGGGAATGTTATTTACCAGTTAAAAGTTTACTGCATTATTGGTAGTATGCATAAAACTGTTCTCTAATATAAAGTGTTTGCTTCTTACGGAAATATGAACTTTTAGTACAAGACTACATTTTTGTAGTAAGAACTGCCGAAACAGATATTTTTCCATAATGCTGAGGGTTCTTACTGAAAGCTTAACCACAAATGCTCGATGAATAGTTAGAAGATTCCTCTGGATGATTATTCGAAAATTAAAGGAAATCAATAATGAATTTGGATAACCGTGCTAGAGAAACAAGAGGAGATATCTATAGCATATATTTCCGACAAGCTGACAATTCCTATAAGATGCGTATAAATCTGGAAGTTAAAACCCATCTTGAAATTCCTATACAAATTTGTTTTATTTCCCAAAAAATCCGTTAGGGTTTATTTTTCGAACTTTTTAGAAGTACCGCTGGGAGTGCCTTCTTCCAGGAGTTCTCACAAGATTCCTTCCTATTTTTTTCACACCATTTTTCATGGTATTCATTTTTGAATTGCTTCCAGAGGTTTTTCCGCATTACTACTGGTATTTTTCCAAGATTAGAACAGTTCTATTCGCGATTCTTCTTCGAGAAGCTTGAAGATTTCTGAATTCCAACCGATTTTTCCTGGAGTTTTTCACGGGGATCCTTCAGAACTTTTCTGTTTTTGTCGGTATCGTATTTTCCCCGGAGTTCCTCCTGCGTTTGCCCAAAGAAATTTTCTTGGGATTTCTTTCAGAATTTATCACGAGATCTCCTCAAGAATTCCTCTCAGGATATATTTCAGATGTTGTCGCGGAATTTTTCCCAGAGTTTCTTTCGGAATTCCTTTGAACATTTTCTGCGATTCCTTTTGGTGTTCTACTTAGGACCAAGCTTGGAACTTCCCCAGGAGATCTTTCCAGGTTTCTCCCAGAATTTCTGCAGGAGTTATTCCTGCGATTTCTATTGAAGCTATTCCAAGGATCTTAAGAAGTTTTTCATAAATTTTATGCATTTCTTCTAAGGCTTCTCCTGTTATCCCTTCATGTAATTTCTATGACATTTCTTTTAGAGTTTATCCCTGGATTTCTACAAGACTTTATCAGGGAGGTTTTCTTAAGGTTGTCGTGGATTTCCCTCGAAGTTTCTCCCTTCCGGTGTAAACTCTGGGATGTCTTAGAAAGTTCTGTTCTCAGTCAGAGTTTTTCTGAATTTATTCTGGAAAATCTCCTTAGCTTGGAACAATCTTGAATGTGATTTCGGAATCCATCCTGAGAAGAACTGTAACTTCTCGGACAGAAGTCCCGCGAAGAAATTCAAGGTGGGACTCTGAAAATCCTTAAGTCATCCCGAGAGAAACTGCCGGAAAATTCCGCGAGGAAATTCAAGAGATAAATCGGAAAACTCTGGAAGTACTCCTTATATGAACTTCTGCAAAATTCTTGCAAAAAATCCGAGAGAAATTGTTGGAAAGCTATCCCGCAAAACCATAGTGCTATGAGAAATACTTGAAGGAACTTTGGAAAGGATCTCCGAGGGCTTACAATGGAGCTGGAAGCTTGGGAAACTTTAAAAGTGGATGCCAATTGGAAAAACACTTGTATAGCGAGGCAGGCAAAACGTTTCATTACTCCGAATGTTAAAATGACTCGCAAAATACTAGAACATTCCAAAAAAGATCTCAGTATATATATTGGTCTAGTTACAGGTCATTGCCCGAGCCGATATCACTTGAAGCTGATTGGAAAACTTCAACATCCTTTTGGCGCTTCTGTGAAGCAGAGATAGAAGACTCGGGGCACTCATTATACCACTATCTAGCAATTTTCAATAATAGAATCAGGTTCTTCGACAAAGGGCTGTTAGAGCCCTTTGAAATATGGATAACAAATCCCAGTACGGTAGTGCACTACATTCAGAACGCAATATCGTGCTGGAGTAATGCTACAAGTCCACCATTGAAAATGTCTTCCAATAGTGCTATGTCATATGGACAAAGCTAAAAACAAATTGGGGAATATTTCATAATAGATCAAAACAATGGTCGCAGTGATGGAAATACCCGACACGGAATAAAAAAAAGAGGAGAGTCCCGCGAGAAGCTCTGGAAGCATACCGGGACACCTCTGGTAGAAATTCCAGAAGGAGACCTCGTGAAATTCTCCTGCAGAATTCTTGAGAGGAGCTCTGGTATAAATTCTAGGAATAACTCTCATAAATCGCGAAGAAATCTCGGAAGCAACTATTTATGAGATCAAAAAACTTTTGAAACACTTAATTTTGTGAGAAACTTCTGGAAGGAAATCAAGTATCAAGGAAATCCAAGTAACTTCGGTACAAATTTGGTATAGATTCCCAATCAATTTTCTAAACAAATCTCTGAAAAATATTCATCGGAAAAGCCAAAATAATCGGTTCCACTGTTTTTCTTCAAAAATGTTGATATGCCATCGTAATTTTCCATTTTCCGTAGGATTTCCTTCGAAATCATTACTTCATCAAAAGCAGCTATACACGAATAATAAAAATCACCACCAGTACGAAGAACAGACTTTCAAGTAGAGTTGAAAATCTGTGCAAGGAATTTAACGGTCCACATGTCTGTGGAATGTATTATTGGACTCCCGCAAGCTTTTTCCAGATTTTTAGATTTTTGGATTTATTGCACAAGAACTATGGGAAAAAACTATAATATATTTCGTGAATTTCAGTTTTTGATTTTTCTAATTTTTATTTTTGAACATTTTTTCCTGGAAGCCTATTTGGGGTACGGATTTTTTGAGATGAAATCATTTTGAGATTGAGAGGTATGTGCTAACACCCCAGGGGAGCGTCCGCCTACGTGATCGCGGACGGTGATGGTCTTGATAAGACAATGCACGATTCAGCAGCCGCCGGGCTTTCGAGTCGAACTACACACAAACGACAACATAAAGGAAAAGAAATCACAAAGAAAACAGAGAAGCGCCAACTGTCTATTGACTCTGCTGATTCCAACAACCAGACACAGGAGAAAAAGCCACAGACGAATGACAATGGAAGCGACGACGACGACGGCAGCATGATCACAATTTCGGATGATTTGCAGAACAATCCGAGCCACATAGGGGATGCGAGGGCCAGAGTGGAAACTTATAGTAAAAGTGAATTAGAGATAATTGATTTTAAGATTGCCACTACCGAAGCAATTAAAGCTTGGAATGACAAAAGAGAACGAATGTCCCGTAAACGAGCAAAAAAGATTGAACGGTTACTTAGTAAGAATAATTAGTCTCTACACTCTGTATCTGTTTTGACTCATCATTACCCTCTGGAGACGAACCAGCCTCGGGCTGAAAGTCTCGATAATAAAGATAAAAAAAAAAAAACATTTTGAGATTTTATAATTATTGTTAAAATATTTTATTTTGAATTTTTTTAGTAGTAAATTTCATTTTCCGTGTAATTTTAAGTAAAATAATTTTAGACTGTATTCGATTTCCTTAAACTATCAAACTAGGGTAGAATGATTTGGGAAAAATTGAAAAAAATGGTAATTGTAGCGATTCAGTACAAAATAAACAATGACTTCTAAAAGGTGACTAAAACATCAATTTTTAAATGATTAAAAAAAATGTAAATACGCTTTAAAATACATCAAAACCCATTTTGAGATATACAAAACAGTCCTTAATATCAGCCAAAAATATAAAAATTTCGAAACAAAAAATGCTCAAACTATACCCTGTCTAAAGGCGGGGTTCCTCAATTTTTCTTGAAAATTTTGGAAATCCTGAAATTCTCCAGAAATAGTACTATTAATCAAGAATTGTTTGGTTGTAAGGGATTTTATTTAAGGTAAAGTTATGTCAAAGCCACACCTCGAATTTTCAAGATCATAAATCTGAAGAACCAAGTGTTGGTTTGCGCTGAAATGTTGACCGATTGGTTTTCCTCTGGCGGTGACCAATTGATCAACTTTTCAGTGCAAACTGATGTTCGGTTCTTAAGATTTGTGCTCTTGAAAATTCAGGGTGTAGCTTCGTCATATCTTCTCCTTAAAAATTCATATCCCAAGATTTTAAAGTCTATTTTTGTAATTATGATTATATTTTTTCTAAGTTTATTAAAAAATATATGTGGAGCTCTCGAGATTTTTTCACTTTCTGGTGGGTTTTAAAAAAATCTAAAAGCGCAATAAAAATTTTTAAAATATTTTTGAAAGTTTTGTTATGCAGAATTCCAGTTACTATTTTTCAAGAACTCCTCGAAAACGATCCTCGGAATAGATGGAGTATGAATTACCAAATGTCATAACTAAGAATTATCCTACAGAAATTTAATCCGAGTTAGAAAAAAATTTGGGGTTGGCACTAATATATAGGAGTTCCAGCTCCAGTAATTCTGATGGAGTTCTACATGTTTTTCGTCTGATTCCTTGGTTGTATGATCCCCTACGAGAAATCTTTTGAGCAATGTATGAGACTACTTTTGTAGTCTCTTCTGAACAACATTTTCCGAAGAAAAGGCCGAATTTCAGAAAAAATATGAAAAGAAAGAACGATAGAAAAGGTTATAGCGGATTTTTAGAAGAAATTTTCCAAGTTAAACTCATC
Source organism: Aedes albopictus (assembly GCF_035046485.1). NCBI lineage: Eukaryota > Metazoa > Arthropoda > Insecta > Diptera > Culicidae > Aedes > Aedes albopictus. Next base: position 470,591,852 of record NC_085137.1, on the reverse strand, counting down.
GAGACATTTTTGACGAAATCCCCTGATCTCCGAAATTATTGATAGCTTTCCTGAGCACATACTTGCAGTGGCACCTTGTGACCTCTCTTTTTTCTATTCCACGCTCCTAACAATTGGGTTCCAATTTGTTTCGGAAATTTAAACATTTTTTCATAGCTTTCAGAGGAAATGGTGCAGAAAATGTGCAAAAGTTACCCTCTCTGGAACAAAATCCTTGATTGTGTGAAGAGTTAGCATTGTCAACTAATGCTAAACATTTTTTGATCACGAAATAAAACAAATTTAAAAAAAGTATCCTAGATTGTTACGACATTCTAAAGGTAACATTAGGCAAAAGACTGTTTTCGGACGCGTCATTTTCACTTTGATTTTGATCCTAAAATGGCTGCAATTGTTAGGAGCGTAGAATTGGAAAAAAGTGAGATCACAAGGTGCCACTGCAAGTATGTGCTCGGGAAAGCTATCACAAATTTCGGAAATTACGATATTTTGCATTAGTTTCTGGTTAAACTTCTGAGCTGAATTTGTTGCAGCTATATATATTTTTTTAAGAAAACAGTGGCAAATTTTTGGGCAAATACCAGGCAGGAGCAATGTATGAAGTTTACAGAAACAGCTAGATAGATAGAACGGGAATCCAACAATCCAAATAGGGGAAATTACCTATTCTCGGCCGTTTTGTTCTCTTCGTCTTTGGGGGTTTTTTGAAACCTATTGAACTCAGAGTTGGTATCAAATCCTTCCCAACGAAGTTGAATGATATGGCCAACTTTCAGGCAATTTGGCTGACAAAAACCCCCCATGACGAAGAGATCAAACCTGCCGATAATACCCATTGTCACCCTATTCCCTGAAAGAATTTCTGAAATCCTAGAAAAAGCTGGAGAAATTCTGGAGAGTCCTGATGCCAGCAGCATTTCTGTTCTCTTCCTCATGCGATGTTTTCAATATACTTCTGGGTATCCGCCTGACCTATAAAAATTAACAGTACAATTCGATGACAGTACAGGTTTTTTTTTGGAAATTTTTGACTCACTGAGGAATCCCTAAGAGAGCATAGTGTAATGGTTTTGGTACAAACATCAGGTTTTGTCAAGCATATCTTTGAGAGGAAGCAGTCACACAAGTTTTATTTAAAATCCTAGTTTAATGCTTGATAAAATTCTTACTCTTTCAGGTTAGAAATCCTAAATGATTACAGAACAGAGTTTAGAAAAGGATATAATATTTAGGATATTTCAATTCGTAGAAATGATTCCGACAGAGCTTTCAATACTCATCCAAACTCGTAATGCCTAACAGAACCCTAATTTAACCCTCTTCAGGAAACCTTAAATGATGGTCCATTTCGGAAACCTGGGGTCCATTTGGACTCCAAATTCGTTCTTCTGTATCGCATGATCCTGATTTATTAGAATATCGGTGTCTTCAGTAAAGTTGCTGGGTTGGTCAAGGACTTACAGATGCTGGACCGTTTGATTCGAAATTTCATATATAGGTGGCGCTAGTGAGCATGTAAGTATTCATTAAATTCAGAAAATTTTAAACAAGCTATAACTTCTTATTTAGTGCACCAAATTTTGACTGCAAGATCTTCAACTAGTTAGCTATAATTGGTACAAATTTGGGCATGATTGGTTAACTATACGTGAAGTTGAAGTGTTTCTAGTAAAATTCTTCTAATTTCACTGCAGTCCAATAAACTACACTAACTTACAGCTTGTTGAATACATTTTTATAAATTTTAATCATTTGCAAACTATTTGTAACCTATTTGTAACTAAATTTGTAACTAGCACCGCCTAGGGATGAAATTTTGCATTATAAAACTGTAAGCTATTAACTTACCAAACAGTTTTGCCGTGGAAACCATCTTTCTAAGTAATCAGCGTCCTACGATTATAAAAATATAGGCTCTTTAGTGCCACCTATTAGTGAAATTTCGAATCAAATGGCCCATCAACTGTTAGTCCTCGACCAGCTTAACAGTATTGCCGAGCACACCAACCGTTCATATAATTAAAACCCTGAGATAAATGGGTGAGAAATTGTGTTATTGTTGTGCCTGTTTGTCTCTGATCTCAAAAGATGTGATGTCTCTTAGCTTTTTTTGGGATCCACTGGTATGCATTTGGTTCAACAAAATATTTGAACAGCGTGTGCACTGAGTGGTGAGTGGTGTTTTTTTTTCTGAGTGCGCGCAGAAATTGTGCATTGGGATTATGACTTGCAGGCTCTTGTGCTATATGAGATATACAAATTGCATGCCCACTGACGCCACCTAAAGGGTGATACGGTCAAAATTTGGTCACACAATTTGTTTCATAAATTAAGACTGCGTACACCAAAACAGCTGATTTTTGGACCAGTATTGGTACATTATATGTAGCTTATACCATAAAATTTTCATCAAAATCGGTTTAGTATTTGCGGAGATATTGTGAATCCTGAAAACTGCAATTTTAAAATTTTGTACAAAGAGGATTGAAAAATAAGAACACATTTTTACTCTTTTATTCATAGAGCCAGAAATACTGAACCAATTTCAATGAAAAATTTTTTGTGTGTAAAGTATACATATCAAAATGTTGTGTAAAAATTTCATTCAATTTGATCCAGCCGTTACAAAAGTATATTTATTTAGGTGGTCCAATTTTGTCAAATTTTGCCGAGTCAAGTCAAATTTCGGTCACACAATTTTTTTCATAACTTTAGATTTCGTACACCAAAACAGCTGATTTTTGGATCAGTAATGGTACATTATATGTAGCTTGTACCATAAAATTTTCATCAAAATCGGTATAGTATTTGCGGAGATATTGTTGAACCCTGAGATCCGCAATTTTAAAATTTTGTGCAAAGAGGATTCTCACATTTTTACTGTTTTATTTATAGAACCAGAGATACTTAACCGATTTCGATGAAAATTTTTCTGTATGTGAAGTATGCATATCAAAATGTTATGTAAAAATTTCATTCAATTAGATCCAGCCGTTACAAAGTTAAATTTGCTTAAGTGGCACCCGGTCAGTTTTTTTCATATTCAAACTGCTACAACTTTGAAAGCATTCATACAAAATGGCTCAAAATTTTACTAAGAACGTATTTTCATAATAGTACTATACTGTAAAATTTTGATAAAAATCAGAGCAGTATTGGTAGTTCTATAATCAAAATTGTATTTTATTGACCTTAAATTTCTGAGAATTTACTATGAAGCGCCTTTGTACAAAATTTTAAAAAGGTGAGTCGATGGTTTTGTCTATATATCAACCAATACTCAATCGATTTTGATGAAAATTTTATGGTATAAGCTACATATAATGTAGCATTACTGGTCCAAAAATCAGCTGTTTTGGTGTACGCAGTCTAAAGTTATGAAAAAAATTATGTGACCAAATTTTGACCGTATCACCCTTTATGAACAAAATTCAGGTAAATGACTCATCATTTATAAGTGTTCGCAACTTACTTGCAGAATCTTCAATTTTACTAAATAATCTGAATCCTTGTATGCTCACTAGCGTCATCTAATCACAGAGGTTCGAATCAAACGGTCCATTATCTGTAAATGCTTGCCTTACCAAATATCTTTGCTAAAGATAGTAGAAACGGTAAGAGAATGATTAGGACCCTGTGTAGATTTCCGAATCAAATTTTGCATCATCTGTAAGTTCTTGACCTATGAAACAATTTTGCCGAACACACCATCTTTCTATGTGATCAGGATCATGAGATACATGAGATGTAAAATTTGTATGCTCATTAGCGCCACCTATGTGTGGAGTTTCAAATCAAACGGCCCATTATCTGGAAGTAATTGACGAACACAACAACTATCTCGAAGGCGTCATCTTTCTAAGTGATATGGATCTAGTGATATATGAGATACACAATTTACATGCTCACTGGCACCACCCCTTGGTGCAATTTCGAATCAATCGGTCCATTATCTGTGAGCGCTCGACTTCCTGAGCAACTTTCCCGAAGACGTGACGCATCTACAAGCTATAGATCTTCCGATAATTTCGTTTGAAGACATTATATTACTAAATTGTTTATGCCAAATAGCATTATCTAGTGAGGAAATTTCAAATTATTGAATTCACCGCCTGATGGCGCATGACTTACCGAAAAAAAAGGCCGAAGACGTGAATGTTCTAAAACATCAGAATCAAAAGATATAGAGAGACCCCAGGTATACAAAATTACCCGGTTCAACTTTGGCATGGAATAAAAAACAAAGTATGCCATGAAATCAACTTTATTAATCCTCTAATGGACCCCAGGTATCCATTAGAGGGTTAAGTAAGATATGTTCTAACTGCCGATCAATATTTAGCTTCCCGTGTTCTAGTGTTGGACAAAACAATAAGACCACCAGTCCTATTTCATACGAAATGGCCAAGTTCGGTATCTGTAACTTTTGATGTAGTGAACGGAACTCAATCAATTAAATACAAATCAAAATCCACGTAACTCCATGGCGACTGTCAAAATTTCAGCCAAATCGGTTCACTAAAAACCAAGCTTCACATCGTCAAACTTGGCCATTTTGTATAAAAAAATGACTGGTGATCCTATTGTTTTGTCCGACACTGTACATGAGATAATTATGCGTATTACGACAGTTTATTGCTACTTTGATTTCGAACATTCAGAAACATTTTCTAGTTAGAAATGCAATTGCTAATAATACCTAATGACGACAAGTGTTACACAGATATGTCTCGCCATGGGATCATCCCATGCCTCAAGGAAAAAATCCCATTGATGTTGCGACGACGAAAAAAAACTGACTCAACCACTATCAACGAGTTGTTCGCTCCTAATGACTTTCACTGCACCATCGAACGGCTATGTACGTGAACCACGTGAAGACGCGACACAACACCACTGTTCGATACGGTCGGTGTCTACCGACAGTTGATGAAAAAAAAGATACGTCAGGAAATTGATCCAATAGTTTATGGTGCACTAGGCACATATCGCGGATGGCTATCAGAGACAGCATAAGTCGCAGGTGATACGACGACCATCATCAGTGTTCCCTTCCACCATTACTGCACAGAGAGCTGGGTTTTCGAGCATTGATGACGCGTTTCGTGCTACCGATTGCCTTTTTTGTCAATCTGTATCAGCTTCCTGACTTTCTTCCTGTTGACTTTGCGCGGTGGTGTTGGGAAAACAAGTGTAATGATAGATAATATGTAAGAAGCGTATTGACTGAAGACGACGTGGTTGCCATTTTTAGCACGCCGGGTGCTATTCCTTCCGGTTCATGTTTTTAATGCGCCAGGCAAAGGAAATACCTACGAATCTATCAGTCGTTAATGTACATTATTTTTGGGTTGTGTCAAATCACAAGCTAATACCAGAAACTTTTGCCCAGAACCTATGTGGATTGTAATTGTCGAAATTAAAATTGCTTAACGAGACAGTTGTTGTTCTACAGTAGAAACGAAATGTGGATCTAAACGAATTGAGCTGATGCGGTAGACCCGTGGTTGCAGTTATTGAGCGTGACCATACTGAAGGTTTCTGGAGTGGAGTTGAAGTCCGATATGGCTCAAAATATCGTTCTTGCAATACCACAGACGAAGGTAAATATGATCAGCTGCAGGAAAAGTTCTTAGTTGATAACTGTAAAAGCGTGAAACGAACATTCATTTGAAAAGCATACTCTTTCCCAGTTGGGACGTAGGCCAAGGGAAGGAAGAATATTTCACTTGGTTGACATCCAAGTTTACTCCCAACGCTCCATGTTTGCAATCCGTTTTGTACATACACAGCAGCTCACACATAACTTACAATTATTGATCCGTTCGTTTCTGAATGCTGTATTTCTACTGCAACAGACGTTTCCCTTAAAAAAGTTCTTCTTGGTAGGCTCGCGCTTACAGTACCAAATGCTTTAATAAAGTTAGCCCCGTGTGGATGAGAGACCATACGCCGGTCTCATAAAATTTACCTCGTAGGCTATAAAGCAGACTTCGACAGTAGCAGCCAAACAGTATTCTTAAAGTGGAATTCAACTAAGACGGCACATTTTAGCACGATGGCGATTGGCGACCGCCGCCAATGATGGCGCGTAGACGACAAGTTCATCAAATATAGATGACTTGTCGGCATTGTTGCTGCACTGACGGGCAGCTGGATCCAGGAACTGGAAGGGTTGGAAGGCTGAAACAGTTGAAAACTGATGCTCTATATTCTGTAGCAAGCAGCGTCATCGTTAGGAAACGAAGGATGTTAGAATGCGGGAAACGTGTTCTGTTCCTGTATTACTGTGGTATCTTTTGCTTTTCATACAGACATTTGAAATGACGCAACGGTCACAGTGATGCGGCTCCATACAAAAGGTGGCGAAAAGTCTTAACATGAATTATATACCTTCACAGCTTATCAAACTTAGTTATTTATTAGAATTAGTTACCAAGAAGACATTTTGACATCCCATGAGTCACATTGGCCACTTTTAGGACTCTTCCGGAATCCTGGTTCCTCCGGGGAACAGGACAATTTTTGGATATTTTAGAACCCATCTTGCGACACGCCATTTTTCATGATTTTGAAAAATATTTCCAGTAGAAGTCATTTCCGAACTTTTGGGCGAGATTGGCCACTTTCAGGACCGTTCCGGAATCCTGGTTCCCTTGGGGAAGAGGACAATATTTTGATGTTTTTAAAACCCATCTTGCGACACATCATTTTTCATGATTTTTCAAACACGTTCCATTAGAAGTCATTTCCGGAATTTTTAGCTAGATTGGCCACTTTCAAGACAATTTTCGGATATTTTTGAAACCCATCTTGCGACACATTAATTTTCATGAATTTGAAAAATAGGTCCAGTAAAAGTCATTTCCGGAATTTTGGGCCAGATTGGCCACATTCAGGACCGTTGCGGAATCCTGGTTCCCTCGGGGAAGAGAACATTTTTTGGATGTTTTCAAACTCCATCTTGTGACACACCATTGTTCATGAATTTTAAAAATATGTCCATTAGTAGTCATTTCAGCACCTTTTCTAGATGGCCATCTAGAAAACATGACTCTACTCAAAAGTCAAACGAATGAACATGTGCATGTATACGGAACCGTCTAAGATTATTTTCTTAGATCGCGGCTTTATAAAACAATTGTTTATATTTGTGTTATATTGAGCAAAAACTAAAATTGATTATTAAAAATTATTGAAATATGATTCAGTTGGTGTGCTATAAATTAGTTCCTCAAATTGCTCAATATGTCATTACAACAATAACATTTAAATTAGTTATACATTTCGTTTGATCAGTAATTATGTTCAAACCACAGACAAACAGACGTAACACCTTGAACGATATGCATGGAAATCCATCGCCCACCTCACACTACCATCACCTGGTGGAAAAGTTGCACGAATCACTGTGTTGTGCAATACCGTCAACAGAAGGCGCTAGTGTGAAACGTCAAACGCATAGAAAAACGATGCGCGCGCCTCTGGTTGTGAAGGCCACAACTGTGAAAATTTAAAATGATCGTTAAAAGCGTGGTCGATGGAAATTTCGCAAGTGTTACGTCTGTTTGTCTGTGTTCAAACTATTAATTCTTCTTTTTGACTTATCCTTATAAAAAAACAGAAAAAAAAGAATAATATTCATTTAATATCCATGGGTGAATCGATTGCCAACGGCGATGATAATTATAAAGAATTTTGTTGAATATTTCACAAACATTTTAATGACAAAAGGTTGTAGGACAAAAGATCGAATGGATAAAAGGTTAAATGGACTAAGGGTAGAAAAGGCAAAAGGTACTACATTGCAATTCGAAACTGCAACCATATTACTGGAAAGGTAGCCTATGCATTAAAGAAAGAAGATTTGATTGAAATATTGCCATTTTAAATTCCAACCATTACTATGACAAAGAGTGTCGTAGGACAGGCTATGAATTAAAGAAGGATAAATCTCTGGCTGATATATCAACAAACAAAACGAAATCAGATATGGTAATAAAGTATAATGTGGAGGAACTGCTCTTTTTTGGATTTTTTTTTCTATCTGTATTAACGAGATTTTTAGCCCTAGGCTAGTTAATCTCGGGACCCACGCTTTACTTCCCTTCCGAAGGAAGAACTCACATTTTTGTGAGTTTGTCGGGAGTAGGATTCGATCCCAGGTGCTCGGCGTGATAGTCAAGTGTTCTAACCATCACACCAGGTCCGCTCCACAAGTTTTGGAAATATTGACAGACCAATTAAAATAATCTCTGGGACAATATAGCTTGACAGAATGACGAATTTTTTAAGATTAAAAATATAAGAAACAAATGTATTATTCGTAAGTACGCAAATTATTTTCTAGCATTACTAGAAAGGATATTATTCAAAAGAATGTACACACTCAAAACAGATTTGCGGGCTCGGCAAAAACGCGCACAGCCGTCTGCTCAGTAAAACTATCAGCTGATATCCCAGCAAAAAGTGACATTTGTTAGCTGACTCTCAGCAAAACGATTGCCGAAGCTCAGCAATGAACTGTCAAAATTGCTGAGATCTCAGCAAAATTGTTGTTTGCTGATTACTCGGCTGTGCAAATCTCGGCAAAAGAATGGAAAAATGCTGATATCCCGGCAATCTGAATTAAGTGTGTAGAATACTATAAAAAAAAGTATTAGTAATCACGACAATAATTGTAAAAACAAGTTACTCGAGAGAACAGCCATCGTTGAAAAGAGGTATAAGTTCTTCGAAACACTTATACCAGGTAAACACGAACTATTATAATAAGCCCAGATTAGAGGTTCGATTCCTATCAGAAAAAATTGTCGACTTACTGGATATAGTGTGGTATTATGCTTATTATGCAATATACAATACAATACAATGGAAAGCAAAAGAAACCCTGCATTTAATAATTGTGGAAGTGCTAAAAGAACTCTAAGTTGAAGAGATGCAGGTCGTCAAGTTGCAGGGAGAACATGAAGCAGGAAAAAAGATGGTCGCATCGGCATTGTTTCTCTTCTTTATGTTGTCAATTCAACATTCGTCCTTCTGTCCTTTCAACTTTCTGTACTATTTTTTTTTGTTTCGACCGTTTGCCCAATCGACCTTTTATCCATTCGACCTTTTGTCCATTCGACCTTTTGCCCATTCGACCTTTAGTCCATTCGCCCTTCTGTCCTTTCGACCTTTTGTCCTAGTTATTTCATTTGTTTCGACCTTTCGACCTTTTGACCTTCGACCTTCGACCTTTTGATCTTTGACCTTTTGTCCTACAACCCCCTGAGAGCATATTTTACTATTTTTTTATTCATTCGACCTTTTGTCTATTCAGCCTTTTGTCCATTCGTCCATTTGTCAACTTGTCCATTCGACCTTTTGTTCATTCGACCTTCTGTCCATTCGACCTTTTGTCCATAGACCTTCGACCTTTTGTCTTCAGACGTTCTGTACTTCGACCTTTCTTCCTAAATCTCATCCGTTCAGGCACAACCCGAAGAACATTCATAAAACATCACACGAAAGAGCTGTTACACGCCATGTTTTGACGTTACTACATACATGTTTCTTGCCACAAGTTCCCCGGGGCACCACGAAACGTCCGAAAATTTTCGGACTCGCTATCGATGATTTGTCCAGGTTTCAGCCAGCAGAATACACTATGGGATCAAAACATAATTTTTAACTTTACTAAAAACCAGGTGTCCTATAGAACTTAAATGGTTGAAGATGCGGTAAGTGTTGTGGTTTACATGATATGCTTTGTAGTCGATTCCCGGTGATCATTGTACCACAAATATTTTTTTTTACTTCAACATTTAGTTCTTAACAAAATTTTCAATCGAATGATATATAAAATGGTGTTGTTTCGTTGAAATGTCACTGGGTAAGGGTTTGATTTTCCGCGTTTATATATGACCCTAGTGTATTATTTGTAAGAGTTTTGTTCAGCTCGTACGGTTTATGCTTTATCGAAAATGTTGATGCCATTTTATGTTACCCCAGAATAATAAGTCTCCGTGCATAAATAAATAAGGTGTGCCTGATTTATATTCGAATTTGGGTCATATTGACCCTAGTATACTAATAGAGTTAACGACTTAACGCTGCCTTCATTCGAGCTGCATGTACGGCTCCGTTAAACTCTAGGACGTGTGAGCTTGGACCAGGGATGAGAAATGTACTGAAAAAAACGGTTACCGGTTGTACATTTGACATTTTTCCACACGAACATCATAGGCCCAGCCAAACTCAAACTGTTCGAAAAATAAATGTCATAACATTTTTTTTCCTGCAGCCTTCTTCCTCGAAACGGTTTCCAAGTGCGAGAGCGCCAGTACTCGAGCACAACGACGACAAAAATTTCTGTCTTTCCCGTTTTCGCATTTTTATGCATTTCAAACCGCTTCTAGACAAACTTCTTTACATGCATCACAAAGCTAGGAGTGTGCTCTAGCTATTTGTGCAAATCGAATTAAATTATTTATCAAAACAAGTGAGTTATTTGCAGTTGAAAATATTTGACATTTTTCGCAATCACCCGCCTCAGCATGACTGCTCATAAATATTTTCGTGGGGAGGCGAAAACCATCAAGCGTCTGCTTGACTGCCGTCGGCGCGGCGACGGCAGTCGCTGTTTTGTTTTTATGCTGCCGTTGTTTTGTTTTTATTTTACTGCCAGTATCGATGAACGGAAAAGAGAAAAAAGTATTTTTGCCATCCCTGGCTTGGACGGCTCAAGTGAATAACACAAAAATGCAATGAAATCGTTTAAGCATCGCCAATCTCAGCTACAAATGAAAAAAAAGAACCCATTCTAACAGATGCTTTTACCCTGACTACAATGATATGCATACCAAGTCCAGGACGGTATTATTTTGTAATGAATATTGTATCATACTCTATGTTCAAGGGACTTTAAACATATGTTGCGCAACTTTGCGCAAGATGACCCATTGATTTTCTGAAAGACGACATAAAAATCTTCAAAATAAGCATAGGGTGAAATGTGTCCAACTGCGTCCTCATATTTGAAAACTTAGTTGATTTTTTTTTCGTTTCCCCATACATTTTACAAAGAAACTAAAAATGCAACACTTTTCAACACATACTTTGTAATGCTGTAAACAAATCAATTTCGGTCCAATCTTGTTGAAGCTTTGGTAATAAGCTCTCGAAATATATAGAAATAGTTCAAAAATAATACAGGACCCATATCTGAAAATTGATTTTTTGACTTTTCGCCGCCCTCGCATCACTGTGGGTGAGCCGAAATCATATCGGCAATCCGCATACGATAACGAACCTGAGCCACAGTAACCATAATTCCTATATCCAAGAAAAGTATTCTTTGGTATTCTTGCAGACATACACAATATTAGTTCCCATCAAATAGCAAGAAAGTCACACCGGAGCCGCGGGGCATTTCTGCAACATCTCAAAATAATTGATGAATTTCGATTGCCTCTTATGAACCATTATCCAACTTTGTTCGGTTTCCACCTAGTCTATCGCTCCTATCAGTGGCCCACCGTTCGCTCTGTTTCGCTTACCACCATTCATATCTAGCCTGGCTATTACCTTCTCATCGACCTGACTTAACATCTCCTCTCACCTTGACTGCTCTTCATCATTGCTTCGCCGTATCGTCATCGTTATTATAGTTTACGTTTCGTGTTGTTGGTTGCTACCATATCTTCGTTATCTGTCTTGAATTTTGTAACGCGATCGACCCGGTCGTGGTCCCCTCTGTCTAAGCCTAGTTTTAAGTTTTATTGGCAAATTCCAAGTTTGATCATTTTTTTTTCTTGTTTTTTTTTGCCGCTGCTATGTGTTTTGATGCGCGGAAAAGGCAGCTGCAACAGCAACAGCAGCAGCACAATCACTGCAATCACGATTTGGCTCCGTTCGAAAGTCAGGGTTGGTCTCCTCAATAGAGCTAGAGGCGAGAAGGTTGCTCATTACCCACGGACGGAAGCACAGTCTTTGAGGGTAGCTCTATAGCTACACCCATCATCGGGTCCTGTTTTAACTCAGGCGGAGTCTAGGCCCCTCCGGGATCAAAATAAGCTAGTTCGTTCACATTGCGGCAGGTGTGGATAAATTTTCGCAAAATTTGCGGTTCGTGGAGAGAGACGTGAGGAATGGTGCGCAGATATCGGGTCCCATTAACTCGTCATGCATCTTTGCCTTTCTCTCCGTATTAGGTTTGGGATCAATAATTTGGACATTTTACGAATGGCTGTTAATTTTTATTTGTTAGATGATTTGGATGTTGTTGCAAACTTTTTGGCTGGTTAGCTGACCCGGCTGCAAAGCCCGGTGGTTGTTGAATCTATTTTGAAGCATTAAGTTGGACAGAAGTCATTGACCCCCTAACACACAAGATGTCATACAATTCGAATCCTACAATAATAATCATGATCCATTAAAACAAATATAGTTTTACAAATGAAACGGAACTAGATGATGAGGCCATGTGAGTCCTCAACATCTGGGAACTTATTGAGACCGTATTTTGGCACAAATTTCATATCATTGCTATTATCTTGCCACAGAGATGCGAAATATCTATTAACAAATGAAGCAGACACTGCGCTGGTTCTATGTACCTTAACCCTCTAATACCCAAATTTTTGATTTTGATCTTAATGTCATTTTTCGTCATCTAAAATCAATTTAAACATGTGTTGGAAGATGATTCTTTTTTATTCTCGTTTTTGTGAATTTCATTTTTTGATTTTTCTAATTTTTATTTTTGAACATCCCCACAGTTTTATATTTTTCCTGGAAGCCTATTTGGGGTACGGATTTTTTGAGATGAAAACATTTTGAGATTTTTTGATTATTTTTGAAATATTTTTATTTTAAACTTTTTTTATTGAAAATTTTATTTTCCGTGTAATTTTAAGGAAAATAATTTTAGAGTGTAATCGATTCCCTTAAACTATAAAACTAGGCTAGAATGATTCGGAAAAAATTTAAAATATGTTAATTGTAGCGATTAAATACAAAATAAACAATGACTTCTAGAAGGTGACTAAAACATCAATTTTTCAATGATTTTCAAAAAATGTACTTACGCTTTAAAATATACCAAAAACCATTTTGAGATATACAAAACAGTCCTAAATATCAGCCAAAAATATAAAAATTTTGATTTCCGACGAAACAAAAATTACAAAAATGTTCAAACTATACCCCGTCTAAAGATGGGGTTGGGTATTAGAGGGTTAAAGAAAAATAAACATAGGGTAATCGTTTTCTTCATTGTGGTAGTACCTGGTGTTGCTCCAGGTTGCTGTCCATGTTGCTGAGATTCCTCCAGAATGCTTAGAAATCTGAGAAAAATTCCCCTGAATCCTGATAAAATTCTTCCAGAATCCCTAAAACGAATTCCTTCAGAACCTAGGAAGGAACGTTCTCAGATACCTGAGAGATTCTCCTAGAATTCTGAGTGACATTTTCCTAGAATCTTTAAAAGAGTTCTTCTAGAATCCTGGGAGGGATTTACCTCAAAATCCTGAGATGGATTATACTAGAATCCTGCGAGGCATCTGTCCAAAATGCTATCAGAAATTTCCCCAGAACTGTAGGGGGAATTCTCTCACAGTCATGTGAAGGATTCTCCCAGAATCCTGATAGAGATTCCTGAGTGAAATCCTCTTAGAATTCTGATAGGGATTAACTCGTAAAACTTAAATTGATTCTGAGAGGAGTTACCCTAGAATTTTGGGATGGATTTCCGCAAAATCTTGGGAGGAGTAACCGCAGAGTCCTGAGAAAAAATCCTTCAGAATCTTGGGAAGAACTGCTCTAAAATCCTGATAGGAATTTCCACAGAATCCTAAGTAAAGGATTCCCCTGGAATTCTGAGAGATATTCCTCCAGAATGCTGAAAACAGTTCTGTTAGAACTCATTCCCCCTAAATCTTAATAAAATTCTTCTAGAATCCCTAAAACGGATTCCTTCAGAACCTAGGAAGGAACGCTCTCAGATACCTGAGAGATTCTCCTAGAATACTGAGTGTCATTTTCCTTGAATCTTCAAAACAACTCTTTTAGAATCCTGAGAGGGATTTACCTCCAAATCCTGAGTAGGATTCACCTAGAATCCTGCGAAGCATTTCCACCAAAACAGTAGGGGGAATATTCCCACAATCTCGTGAAGGATTCTCCCAGAATTCTGATACAGATTCCAAAGTGAGATCCTCTCAGAATCCTGATAGGGATTAACTCGTAAAATTGATTCTGAGAGGAGTTACCCTGGAATTTTGGGATAGATTTCCACAAAATCTTGGGAGGATTTACCGCAGAGTCCTGATAGAAAATTCTTCAGAATCTTGAGAAGAATTGCCCTAGAATCCTGATAGGAATTTCCACAACATCCTAAGTAGAGGATTCCCCTGGAATTCTGAGAGAAATTCCTCCAGAATGCTGAGAATAGTTCTCTTAGAACTCTGAGAAGAATTCCCCCTGAATCCTGATAAAATTCTTCCAGAATTCCTAAAACGGATTCCTTCAGAACCTAGAAAGGAACGCTCTCAGATACCTGAGAGAATTTCCTAGAATCCTGAGTGACATTTTCCTTGAACCTTTAAAGGAACTCTTCTAGAATTCTGAGAGGAGTTTACATCAAAATCCTGAGAAGGATTATCCTAGAATCCTGAGAGACATCTGTCCAAAATGCTATCAGAAATTTCCCCAGAACTGTAGGGGGAATTCTCCCACAATCTCGTGAATCCTGATAGGGATTAACTCGTGAATTTTAAATTGATTCTGAAAGTAGTTACCCTTGAATTTGTGGATGGATTACCGCAGAGTCCTGAGAAAAAAATCCTTCAGAATCTTGAGAAGAATTGCCCTAGAATCCTGATAGGAATTCTCCCACAATATTGGGAGAAATTTCCATGAAATTTTTGAAGGGACTTCTCCAAAATGCAGAAAATTATTGTCCCATAATCTCGAGAAAAATATCTCTTGGAATGGATTCCTTCAGAATCGTGAAAGGGATGCTCTCATAAGCCTGAGAGAAATTTACCCAGATTATTGACAGTGATTCTCACAGTGAAGATTCCCCCACAACCATGAGAGACATTCCTTAGAACTCTGCGAGGGATTCCCACAGAACACTAAGGGAAATGTATGCAGAATATGAATAAAAATTACTCCAGAATCTGTTAAGGGATTCTCTCGTAATCCTATGAGATATTATTCCAGAATTCTGACAGAGATTCTCCAAGAATCCATTTAGGAATTCTCACAGAATTCTGAGTGGATGATTTTCCCACAATAATGAGAGTAAGTCCGCTGAAATTCTGAGAGATTTCTCGAAAATGCTGAGAGTGATTCTCCCAGAATTCCGAGAAGAATTAAGCCAGCATACTGCTAGAATTCTTTCAGAATCTTTAAAGTAATTCCTCCAGAACCTTCAAGGGACTCAGATTCCTGAGAGGAATTTTCTCTGAATCCTTAAATATAATACTAAGCGACATTTCCCTTGAATCTTTATAGAAACTCTCACAGAATATTGGTTCGAATTGCCCACAAAATCTTGAGATGGATTCCAATAGAATTCTGAGGGACAGGTCTCCCAAATTCTGACAGAAACTACCCCACAATTTTAGGAGGACTTCTCCCAGACATGATGAAAATTACTACAGATTTCTGAGAGGCATTATCCGAGAATCGTGACAGAAATTACCTCGTAATTCTGAAAAGGATTATCCAAGAATCTTCAGATTGATTTCTACAGTATCTTGTGAAGAGTCACGGAACATTGAGATAAATTCCTCAAGAATCTTGAGAGTGGACTCCTTCAGAATCCAGATATGAATTCCCCAACAATCCTCAGATGAATTCCCAAAGAATTTCTCCAGAATGATGATAATAGTTTATCCAATTTCCCGAAAAAAAATCTCTAGAATCTTGAAAAGAATTCCTCCAGAATCTTGAAAGAGATTTCCTCAGAAACCAGAGAGTTATTCTCCTAGAATCCTAAAACAATTTCCCCTGAATACTGATTCTCACAATTACGTACAATCTTGGGAGAAATTAACGCCGAATCTTTTGAGGAAATAACAGAAGACTGTTGAGAGGGACCAGAATCTTGATAGGAATTTCCACTGAATTCCGAGTGGATGATTTTCCCGTAATCCTGAGAGGGATTCCTCTGGAATGCTGAGAGCAATGGCGTCTCGTAACCTCATTTTTTACCTGTTCAACTACACTAAAACTTGCAATTTTAAAGAATTTGCGACCAAAATCAAAATGAAAATAGGCGAGAACAACTATTTTTGTAATTTTCTACTAATTCCAAGTTAATTTGTTCATGAAATTCAAGAATTCATACTTGTTGAACAGGTAGATTTGAGGTTAGGGAATCGTCACTGGCTGAGAGAGATTTCTGCAGAATATTGAGAATGAACCCTCCAGAATTCTTAGAAAAATTCTCCCAGAATGCTAATAGAATTCTTCCAAAATCTTGAAAGCGATCCCACCAGAGCCTCAAATTTCAAAGGACTTAAATTGACTCATAAATTCTTGAGAGTAAATCTCTCAAAATCCTAAAACAGAATTCTGAGTGGCATTTCCCTTCCCATGTAACATTTTTTAGTCAAATAGATTGAAGAGATTCTTAAAACTACAATAAAACCAAAATAAAAGGTATCTAGTTTATGAAGGTTCTCAAAACCCCTACAATACTAATTGGTCATCAAAATGTTACTTGGGTGGAATCTTTAGAACAACTCTCACATAATATGAGATGGATTTCCCTAGAATCCTGAGAGACATGCCTCCCAAATTTGGACAGAAATTATCCCAGAATTGTAGTAGGAATGCCTACATAATTCTGATGAAAATTATTCCAGATTACTGGAAGGGATTCTCCCAAAATTCCGACAGAAATCACCTCGCAATTCTGAGAGGGTTATCCTAGAATCTTAAGATGGATTTCCACAGAATCTTGGAAAGAGTTATCGCAGAATCATTAGTGAAGTTTTTCTTGAGGGGAGCTCTTCCAGAATCCTGGTAGGAATTTCCTAGCAATCCTTCAGAGGATTTTTCCAGAATGTTTAGAATGGTTGTCCCATATATCCGAGACAATTTCTGTAGAATGCTGAAAAGAATTCCTACGGAATCTTGAAAGGAATACTCTCAGAATCCTGAGTGACGTTTTCCTAGAATTCCAAAACAATTTACCTTATTTAGGATTATGTAAGGGATTTTCACAGTGAAGGTTTCCGCAAAAATCTGAGAAGGGTCCTGAGAGAAATTCACTAGATTACTGCTATGGATTCTCACAGAAAACGTAATTCGCTGAATATGTTCAGGAACTCTTCAAGATATCTGAAAGGGGTTCCCCAGAGTCCTGATAGGAATTTCCACAGAAATCTGAGGAAGGATTTCCTCACAATCCTTAGAGGCATTCTTCTGGAACGCTGAGACAAATTCCTCCACAATGCTGAAAATGATTCTAAAGTTATGAGAAAAATTACTCTAAAATCCTGACAGAATTCTTTCAGAATACTGAAAGGGTTTCCTACAAAACCATGAAACGGACTCTCTCAGGTATTTTCAAAATCAAAAGGTAAAACCTAAAAAAATATTCTTGATTTAAAATTTTCTTGAATCTTTAGAGGAACTCTTCCAGAATTCTGAGAGAGATTCCCTCAAAAGACAGATTCTTCTGGAATCCTAAGAGAGATTTCTCTAAAATGCTAACAGAAATAAACCCATGATTGCAAAAGGATTTCTCTCAGAATCTTGGGAAAGATTGTTCCTGAATCCTCATATGGATTTTTGCCAGAATCCTGTTAAAGATTACCTAAGATTTGTGAGAAGGGTTCTCCACGATCCTGAGAGAGGTTTTCCCAGAGTCTCCCAGGCAAGTGCCTCCTCTTCTATTCTTCTCTTTCTTGTGGAGAGTGTGAGAAACAAGAAAAACCTGTCTTCGCTAGTGATTGAAGCTGGAGTTTCTCCAAAAAATCCTTCTGTGATTCCTACGTAGACTTATTTTGAGGAATCTCAGACCCCTCCTCCCCCTCCGTAGACTTTTGTTCACACGAAAATTTCGAAATTTGTATGGAGCGTAGACTTTTGACAGACCCCCCCCCCCCCTCGTCCTCCCCAGAAGTTTTCTTAGAATTTTCCCAGTAATTCCTGTTGGAAATCTACTAGCGATTCTTTAAATAATTTTCGGTGGAATTCAGCAATATGGATTTATTCAGAAATTTATGGTAGAATCCACCAGGAAGTTTCGCTGGGATTCCACAGATAATTCCCACTCCAGAAGTTATTGGAAGACACCCAAGAGCTATTACTAACAAAAAACCCCGACTGGAAATGCTTGCAAAATTCCAGCAAGAATTTCTGGAAATATCCTACTTATTAGACATATCTGCTGACACCTAAAGAGAAATTCCTAAAGGCATCTTTGAGGATATCTCTGAAGTTATCATAAGAATAATTTCTGTAGAAATTCTTGGGGTGCGTCCATAAATGACGTAGCTTTGTAGGGGGAGGGGGAGTCTAGGATTATGTGACGAGCCATTTATAAGGTATGAGAAAATATGCTACGACGAGTGAGGGGGAATAAAAAATAGACCAAAAAATGCTAGGGTGCCTGTACCAGTTATCGCACTACCTAAGGAAAACTACTTCTACAAAAATAAGAAGAAGACCGACGAATGTCGGCGATATGTCAAATGATAGATTTGTTTTCATACTTTACAGAAAAAATATGAAATCTGGGCCAAACCCACTTTTACTATTTATTACGGCGTGTGCCAATGATAGGAACCCTGTACCAGTTATGGACACATTTGTTAATTTGGGTTCCACTTCGCACTATTTACATGCATTCCTTATAGGATTTGCCATAACTGGTACACTATGGCGAAATAGGGTGCAAGGAGGCCGAAAAGTTAAGGAAAATTATTTATTTCTATCATAATTTGAGCAAATTGTGAAGTTTGAATGATTGCAATAATCTTTTGTGAAGGTGATCTGTTCACGAAATTTTTCTTGTTGATTTGCTTCTTTAAAGGTTGAAAATCAACTATGGCGAATTTGAGGTACTATAGCCATAACAGGTACACTGAGCCTACGTCAGTTATGGACAGTCGCTTGGAGGAATTACTGGATGGATGTGTTGAGGAATTCTGGGAGAATCCTCTGAGGCAATCGCAACACGATTTTTTAAAGAAATCCCATCAGTCATTTAGGGAACGTACATAAAATACGTTACGCTTTTAGGGGGAAGGGGGGTTCAGTAAAGTGTGACAACCCATACAAAAATTTCAGAGGTCTCATACAAAAAGTGTGACACAGGTGGGAGGGGGGAGTTGAAAATAATCATGTTTGGCGTGACGTAATTTATGCACGCTACCTTATAGAGGAATTCTAAAAGGGTTTCTTCAGAGATTTCTCTACACTGAGGATACTGCAACTCCGAAAATCATACGAATCAACTATGATTTTTTGCCACAAGAATTTCTTGCGAAAATCATAGTTACGAACTATGATTTTGGATTCAAAGCTCCAACTATTATTGTCATACTGTTACTGTATAAATTTCATAACACTCATGTACGAAAATCATACCGATAACGTATAAAAATTGAAACTATGTCTTATGATTATCATACATATTTTTATGGAATATTTTGCACAAATTAAAAAAAGTCGCAACCTGGAATCAAACCAGGAACGTTAAGGTTGGCGAGTGCGTGCTTTACTCATTCGCCCATCGACGCTTCGGAAGTTGAAGTGGTTAGAAGCCAATAAAAGGTTTTGTTGTTTTTAGCAATGGTGTTTCATAACACATCTTATGATTTTCATACGAAGCTTCTTATGAGATTTTTCATACGATGAGTCTTATGGATTTCGCTTTTCAATGTATGAAAAGCATACGAGAACTATGAAATGACGAAAAAAATAAAAATAACTTATTCATAAGATGTAAACTATGAAAAACATACGAGCAGTATCCTCAGTGTAGGAATGCCTTTAGGAATACCTGAAGGGATTCTCTAGATATTCCTACCGGGATTGCCGAGGAAATACCTTCAAGGTATATCCTCCACGCATTTCTCCTGGGATTCTTCCAGAGAGTGCAATTGAAGTTACTTCATGCGTTCGTTCTGGAATTTCTTCAAGAGTTTATTCGATTCTTTCAAAAATTCTCGCAATAACTCCTTTAATGATTTTTTCACGGGTACCTCCAAATCTTCCAGGAATTCCTGTTGGAATTAATCCAAGAATTTCTCTAGGCATACCTCTAGAATTTCATGTTACGATTTCTCCATTTATTCTTGATGGGATCCAGCAATCTCTGTTGTAACTTCTCTATGCATTCCTCTAGAAATTCACCTAGAGATTTTTCCAGGGTTATCTCTAGAATTCCTCTAGGGTTTTTCAGGAATCCCTCTTCTAATTCGTTCGGAATTACTGGAGGGAATCCAGCAGACATTCTCGGGGAAATTCCAAGAGAAATTTGTGAAAGAATCTTTGAAATATCCCTGTAGAAATCACAGAAGGAACTCCTGCAGGAATCCCAGTGCCCATCCCTAGAAGATTTCCCCTTGGAGAAATCCGCGGAGACATGCTAAGATGAATTCATTGATTTGAAAAATAATTAAATAAAGCTCTTCGAATTGATTGAGATTTCTCTAGAATCCTTGCAGAAATCGCTGCTCTAAAGATTTCTGCGAAGATTCCTATTTAAATCCTTCAGTTAATTCTTCCAAGGATATTTATAGAAATTCCTCTTGTGATTTCTCCAGAGATTTCTCTTAGGAATTTGCATAATTTGGAATACCAGTAGAAATTCCTGCAAGGATTCCTTCAGATATTCCCATTAAGATTTCTTCAGGAATACTTGCTCAAATTTTTGGAACAATTTCAGCTGGGATATCTTAAGTAATTTTGTAGTTCTTCAAGTATTTCTGGAGGATTTCCAGTGAAAAAGGCCTGAAAAATCTCAGCAAGATATGGTGGATTCCATCAGAAATTCCTGATTGAATCCTTGCAGTATTCGTGGAGCAATCCCAAGAAGAACTCCTGAAGTGGATTTTAGGCAGAAATAACTGGGTTAACTGTGAGAAAATTTTCTAGAGGAATCCCTGTTAAAATCCAGTAAGAAATTTACAGGAATAGTGTGACTTATGGTATTATCTGCAGGTTTGTTCTCTTCGTCAGCTAAATTTTGTCGGCCAAATTGCCTGACACTTGACCTATAATTCAGCTTGGTTGGGAGAGATTCAAAGCCAACTTTGAGTTCCATAGGTTCAAAAAAAAAACCCTCCATGACGAAGAGAACAAAACTGCCGAAAATACGTAAGTTCACATATATGGAGAAACCTCATCTGTATTTTTTGTAGGAATCTGAGTTGTAACTGCATAACTTATTCCAACAATAATTTCTACAGGAATTCTAGGCTCCATTCATCTATTCCTGGATTCCTGTAATTCATCCGGAGATTTCTCCAAGGACTCCACCAGGAATTTTTTTTTTAGCGATTTCTCCTTTGAGCTGCAAGCTCTGCTCCACTAGGAGCGTTATTCAATTTAATAAATAGAAAAAAATAAAAAGAAGAATAAAAAAACATAATGAGGTGTATTTTATGAAGAACAACTTTGTAGAACTCACCAAAATTCCCAAAAATCTCTAGAAAAAACTGTAACGAAAAACTTTTTTTAAGAGGTCGTCCACAAAAAATGACACAACTCTTAAAACTTATCATATATTTTAAAGAAAATAGAGTTTAATTGCGAATCATAATAGAAACACGCTATGTATAAAAAAACTGACCTTTCTACATATAAGAATCTGTCCGAGTGACCCACCGGAATAACTCCGTCCATAGGGACCGACGCTCTCAGTCCACTTTTAGAAACAAGACATATGTACGAGTATACTGTAAAACAAAAATTGAAATCCTTTATGTATTTGTTGAACGGCGAGTTTTTTTTAGAAATTAAAATGTTTTGCAGTTCGTTACAGAAATATGGATAAAAAATCGGTTGAGGAGTTACTAAGATATGGCAATCTAAAATTGACTAGTTTATATAGGAAAACGCTTTGGTGTATTTCTATTGTCCGATACCGTATATGTTCACTGAACATTGACCTTTAAAAATTACATATAACCCCAATTAGATAGTTCACCATTTGTTCCACCGTCTTTTTTTTATCTCAGCCAAATGGTTGCTAACTGAATACACACCTTCGCCATCTAATCCGAAAAGTAGGGCAATGCAGCTTTATTGCAAGTTTTCGGCAACGCTGTCTCGCAAAAAAAACTTACAACGCCGGCGGTGGCTGGCGATAACTGATTGCTTCAATGAATCTGTTGGCCCATTAATCAAATGGTACCATAACAAGTTTTTCATCACTTTACGATCTGCAAATTGTACCATATCGTAAACTCGGTTTATGGCAACAGATTCCACAATCTGTGCGAATTGCACTCTAATTCAGTTGCATCGCTCGTTTATAAGTTTTTTTATAGTTTTGTGGATACTTTATGTTTTTTTATTTCTGTACATTATTTTCTGATTAGTTTTAGGTTCACTTTCATTCATTTCATTTTATTTATCTATTATTTTCTCGTTTTCTTTTTTCTTTCAGATTATTTACGTTCCAGTTTCTGTTTGTTTGAACTGCTTTCACTGACATTCGTTTTGTAAATCGATACTTACTTTTGCTAGTCAAATCGGTTTTCGTGTGACACAATCGTCGTCTCTGTACTACACGGACAGATGAATTGGAAGAAGCGCACCCGGAGAGGGAAGCCACCACAGTCAACACCTCAAAACGGAAAGCAACAAATCCGATTCGGATAATCCGCGGTGAGCGCGACTCGAGTCGCGGCAAACATGAATCACACCATTCCTGAATGGATGGTAGCCGGCCGCCAATTGACTGTTTAGTGGGGTGCCTTGCCTGGTGTGACTAGTGGGACCGTATCATCAATCACGGAATAGACTCAGACGCGTCGCGACAAGTATCTACGGCGGCACCCATCAGTCATCAAAAAGTTGTGGATAATTGTGTTTTGAACTCCAGTCGCGAAGAAAGCATCGCGAATGGGATGCGCGAAAATTGACCGCGCAACGGTCGTGCCGATTGCAATAATTATATCGATTGTGTGTTTAGACAGTGCAGAATCGGATCGCTTGCGGGCTATTTGGCCGCGGTTTGGGACGTTTCGTCAAGGATTGAATGGGTTTCGACGCATAGTGGGCTAAAAAACGGAACATAAATTTCAGTTTTCGGAAGCCACATATTGCATAGGGTCTGGAACCATTTAGGCAGGAGCACCTATTTTGGGCACTTGCTGCTATAACTCAGTCAATTTTGAACCGATTGACTTGAATTTTTGAACATGGCTAGATACTGTGCTATCTGAACGTGTCTCAAAAATCAAGTCAATCGATTCAAAGTTCACTGAGTTTATAATAGTAAGTGCCCAAAATAGGTGCTCCTGCCCAAATGGTCGTAGATCCTACTTCTATTTCGGATTCCACCCTGAATCTGCAATTTTACAACAGCTTTGATGTTCATCTATTCGTAATACTTAGAGATGTGTTAATACAAAATCGAAAAAAAGACACTTTTGAATACCTTTATTACCCACTTTGCGATGTTCCTCTACACAAGTTGAAACCATACACTTCGACGGGACGTCTTGAAATCATTCGACCAAACTATATGTACTTTGTAAAGTTCAAGGGCATAGTAAATGGCTTGACATTTTCTTTTAACAAAAAGAGCGAGAAAGGATCCCTTTACCCTTTAGAAATCACCTGCTTGATTCTTTGTTTGTTTTTTTTTCACTAGCCGTCATTTTTAGATAGTCAACCTTTTACACTTCCCCAACTTTCTAACTGAATGTAATATCATTATTGTGTTTGTTGTGTGTGATTCCCCCACGGATCGTTCCCATCGAAGTTTGAAGCGGTCCGAAACGAGTTCGCCGAGAAGTGGAAAGCTCTCCTGGAAGCTGGCGGTGGCGGTGGTGGTGCCTGTGGATTGAGCTTGAGCGATCCCGAACAGCACGTGGCAGGCGACAGCGATAACGACGGCGACAACGACAGTATGACCAACTCACAGGTATCTCCCTATACTATGTTTATTCTGTTTGCAAACGTAACGTACGCTAAATGTATAGGTGGTGGTATTGATTGATTTAGAGAAGCAATTAACGCGATTAGAATCAGCGAAGTGTGTCGTGCAGTGATTTATAATGTGTTTACGAGGATGTTTGTTTTGAATACAATCGAAAGATAAGAAGTTTCTTTTGTTCGAAGATGCACTTTTAGTGGCATTGTTAAAAAAGAAACAAGGCACAACATACCGTAAACATGCCATACTTCGCGGAGGTACCTTTGTGCACTTTTTAAAAAAATGTTCAGAATATTACTAATCCAATGCATATTTTTTTTTGTTTTCACGGAGGGCTAGCTAGTGGTAAAGTACATAAAACATTGTCCACATAGAACCCTTACGCACAATATCACTCAACATGTTATCCTACCCATGATTTGTGTGTTGTCCTATCCATGATTTTTTTTGAAACAGAAGCAAAATATAAATCATGATTCATTTTCCCTTAGAACCAATAACTTGGAAAAAAGTATGATGTCGTCAAACTATCATTGAATGAAAAAAAAATCGGCAGCACTACACTGAATTCCAGTTTTACGCGAAAAAAACCGCATAAAAAAGACGCTGACATTTTTTTTTATCGAATCGTCCTTCCTTGTCACCTGAGGGAGAAAGAAATTGCGAGCAGGGGACAGGAATCTTCTTAAATGCCCATCGCGTAACTTCCAGAAAATCGTGTAAAAACGTGTAAAACTGGATTCTAATCCAGTGTCCATTGTGAATTGCTGATGTAAATGGACGGAATAGTGGACATTGAAAAATGTCATGACATTTTTTTTTTCATGAAATTTCGTGACATTTCTCACCCTTGACCGTAATGTTCGAATTTTTGCAAATGCAGATCATGGTATGATGATATTCTCTTCAGGAATTTCGCAGTGGATTCTTGGAAGAATATTGAATTCCGTCAATAATAAATCTATAAATTGACACACAGATTTATTCAGACTTTCGGATTTCACAAATTTCTATAGAGATAGATTTAAAAAATCCCAAAAATTACGTAACCATTTATCGTAATATTCATTAAAGAACTCCTCCAATGGCTCTAATAATTATTACTACTAAAATTCAACATATTATTATTCCCACAAAAACTTCACCACGAACTTTCAGGAATACCAACGAAATATGTTCAATCTGAATTTTCTCCAGAGTTTCTTTCAAAAATCCCTTCAGAGATTCCTCGAATATTTTTGAATGATATTTCCAGTCCTCAGTAATTCTTTCGGGAATCCTGGAGAATAGTAGAAATATACATGAAATAAACAGGAAGTCCAGCTAAGATCTCGTAAAAATGGATTTGGGTAAGGAATTTCACTTAAAAAATCTCCAAGGAATTCTGCGATGAATGGAAATGTATTTTCAAATTTCTCCTAGGATTACCTCAGATATTTCTTCAGATGTTATTCCTAGGAATATATCGAGAATTCCTCCATGATTTCCTCCAAGACTTTTCTCAAGTACTAGAAATTATACCTCAACAACAGGAATTAACTTGCCATTCTGTGGTTTTTGTGAAATAACTCATTGCACGAAGAGCGGCTAAAATATAAACGACTCATAAGAAAGTGATCATTCTTCATAAATAATTCCAAAAGTCCCAGTCAAGAAACAGGGTTGTAAGCAGTAATAAATAACAAAAGTTCCATAAACAAATAAAAAAATGCATAAATAAATCAAAAGTTTCCATAAATAATTGATTTTTGAGCAATTAAAAATGTCAAATATGCAATGAATAATTCAATTGTTGCAATAAAAAAAGCCAATTTTCCCACCAAAAAACTTCGAATTATCCATAAATAAATTTGATTTTTCCATAATAATTTAGTAAATTCACAATAAAAAAATATCGAAAAAACAATAAATAATTCAAAAAGTGCAATAAACAAGATAATAAATTATCAATAAATGTCAAAAAACGAGCAATAAACGTAAATGTATTTTGAGCCAAAAAATTATGTTGTCCATGCGGCGAAGCCGCATAGAGGATTGAGGAACTGAGGCGGCAGGAGGCCGCCGAAGTTTCCGATATCCGATGCACCGCAACTGCATCGATTCGGTTCTAGGCAAACCACAGATCCATGAATTTGCCCGGTATAATGCAAACATAGATGTTATCCCTTTTTTAGGTCGGACGAGCGATAGCGAGTTCGGACAGCAAGCAATTGCTCGGTAAATTGCAATCATAGCTACGTAAGCTTTTCACTCGTTTCAGTCATATAAGTGCGATTCAGTATTTCACTGTCTCATACTTTCCTGCATTTGTTTTTCATGGGTAATTTCGTCATTTTTTATTGCATTTTCTGAATTTTTTATTGCTATTTCGATATTTTTTTATTGTTAATTTTCTAATTTATTATGGAAAAATCGGATTTATTTATGGAATATTCGAAGTTATTTGGTGGGAAAAATGGCTTTTTTTATTGCAACAGTTGATTTATTCATTGCATTTTTGACGTTTTTAATTGCTCAAAAATCGATTATTTATGGAGACTTTTGATTTATTTATGCATTTTTTTATTTGTTTATGGAACTTTTGTTATTTATTACTGCTTACACCCCTGTTTCTTCACTGGGACTTTTCGAATTATTTATGGGAAATTTTATATTTATTATGGAACGTTTAATTGTCTGCCACGAAGAGCAATGAAATCTTTATCATTAAAAGAGGATTCATTAATTGACTGGATTCCAGAGAGTTTCAGGTGTTTTTTTTATATTTCTTTTTATTATTCAGGAGCGTGCCAGGGGGTTTTATGGGCTTGGGCACTCCAGGGAGGAAGCTTCAGAAGCGTTCCAACGGGTTTCCAGGGGTGTCCGGTAATTTCCAACGGGTTTCCAGGAGTTTCCGGTGAGTTCCATGGGGTTCATGGCTGCTCCAAGGAGCTCCAGAGGGTATCAGAGAGGTTTTAATGCATTTGCCTAGCCACCTTCGTCTTCTTCCTTGTTTGCTCTCCTAAACAAACACGAAAAAGTGCCGGATGAAACGAAGAGCGTAAGCCTCTGTCCTCCATGCTTTTCGTACTACTACTAAAGGGTTTCGAGGTATTTTAGAGGTGTTTCAGGTGGTTTCTCGGGTTTTCAAACTTCTTTAGGGGATCTCGGTAGGTGTTTTATGGGGTTTCAGAAAGTTTCAGGGAAGGGTGTTCTGAGGTCTGGAACTTCCAAAAAGTTTCGAAGGTGTTCCAGGGGTCTCAGGGGGTTTCAGTGGCGTTCCAGGGTGTTAACCTTGTGGTTGGTAAGATTCGAGCTCGGTTATCAACCATGTCGGACTCTAAGAACCGGCAATCGATGCGTATCCACTAGTGTTTTTCAGCAGACAGTACGGTAGCTGACTATCACCAGAAGCTGGACGAGCAGATAAGTGAGATTAACGAGAGCAATAATCTCAACACTCTGTGGGAGTCTATCCGCGGAGCGATGAGTACGGCAGCGCGGGAGGTGATAGGTACTGCTCAAAGACAACCTAGGAACGGGTGGTTCGACGAGGAGTGTCAGAGGGTAACGGATCCCGCAAGCAACAGTGGCAGTGGCTTCTGTGCAACCCTTACATACGCTGCCGTCACTGTTTTGTAACCATGTGTGTTACTTGGGATGAGAAGAATGTCGCCTGAAGTCTAATGATAGTGTCTGGGATCCGGCAGATCAGGGAGCGATATAGGCAGGCAAGCGAAAGCAGCCGGCAAACCAATCCACCGCAAAAAGAAAAATAACATAAGGAAAATGTGATTGCTCGGGCGCAAGAAAGTATGGAGTAGAATGATTTGCGGAGGTTTTACGAAACTTTCAATGGCGTACGGAGAAAAGCAGCGCCTACTCTCGTTATGTGCAAAGACCGTGAAAGACACATGCTGACACACAAAACAATGGTGGCTGCCAGGTAGAGAGAACACTTCGAGGAATTGTTGGACGGTGGGAATGGAAGAGCGACAGACAGAATTCAAATCGACGACGACGACGGACAAGCTGTGGAACCTCCAACGCTAGACGAGGTGAATATATCATTAGAGGGCTGAAGAACAATAAGGCTGCTGGGAAGGACGAACTCTCAGTCGAGCTTCTTAAGGATGGTAGTGAGCAGCTGAATAAACTCTTACACCGTATTATATTAAATAAATGGGAAGAGGAAGAACGGTCTGCTAGTTGGTTGGATGGTCTCAATTGCCATCTATCTATACAAAAAATGGGCATCGACTGGACTGCGCGAATTACAGAGGAATAATACTTCTCAATTCAGCGTACAAAATTTTGTCCGGAATTCTGTTCAACAGGCTGAGTCCGATTGAAGAGTCCTTCGTCGGTGAATATCAGGGTCGATCAACGACGGATTAGATGTTCACCCTGCGGCAGATTCTCGAAAAATTTCGGGAGTAAAACTTGCAGATTGTTTACGACCGTTTACCGACGTACGAGTTAGTGAAGAAAAACGAGTTATGGAAGATTATGATCGAACATGGTTTTCTGGCGAAGCTGATTAGACTGATTCGTGCGACGCTTGACGGTTCGAAATCAAGTGTACGTGTTGTGGATGAAATTTTGTCACCGTTTGTAACCTTAGACGGGCTGATGCAGGACGATGCTCTTTCGAACTTACTGTTCAACATAGCGCTGGAAGTAGCGATTATGAGAGCTGTTGTGCAAAGGAGCGGAACCGTTGTCACGAGGTCGCATATGCTCCTCGGCTTCGCGGATGATATCGACATCATCCGGATTGACCGTCGGGCCGTGGAAGAGGCGTTCATACCTTTTGAAAGGGAGACTGCGAATTGTAGTAAGTATATAATGCGGTGGGCTGGGCACGTAGCTCGTATGCTGGAGGAACGACAAGCAAAAACCATATTCAGCAGAGAACCAGGAAGGAGGCGTCGGCTTCGTGGTAGGCCGCACACACGTTGGCTTTTGCAGTTGAGGAGAACCTAATGGATCTAAACATTCAGGGTGACTGGACGCGGTTGGCTCAGGGCCGGGACCAGTGGAGGCGAATGCTTCAGACTCAGCGCTACGAGTTTTAGCGTATCAAGTAAGTAACCGCCTGGAACGTCTCCTAGGAGGTATCAAAGGTGCTCTAGGGTTTGTCAGGGATTCTCTGAGAGCATTTGAAAAATCCGGAAACCACTTCAAAATCTCCCTGAAATTCCCTGAAACCGCTCGAAACATCTTGGAAATGTCTTGAAATTTCTCTGAAAGCCCTTTTTAAAACTTCTTTGAAAACTAGCCATACTTCCCTTAAACCCCCTGAAACATCTTGAAACGTTTTGAATCACATTGAAACCGCTCTGAAATATCCCCGAAACCTCCTCTAAAATATCCTAAAATCACCGGCCGGAAACCATTTCAAAACCCCCCTAAAATTCCCTGGGGAACGGAGAAAAACCACATCGTAAAAATTTTACAGAATATAAGTTGTGTAATTCCCTTCCAAAAATAGTTTTTATAGAATTTTCCGGACGTCCTATAAATAGTTTTCCGACTTTTCCAACCGATTTTCGTCAACAGTGGAAAACAGTTTTCATTTTGTATTTTTTTTAATTGCTGAGAAAATTTGCCTACGATTTTACAAAAAAAACATTGTGTTTACGATGCTTCGTTCGAAAGTTCGTAAGTTCGTAAGTAAGCAAACGGCTCATATAGCACATCTGGACAATTTCCACAAAATTGATCATAACTCAAGAACGGAGAAATACCACATCTTGAAAATTTTACAGAATATCTATATATATAAAAATGAGTTTGAAGTCCCTTTGAGGCAACAAAACTCAAGAACGGATGAACCGATCAGCTTGACTCTTGCACGGTTCGGTTCGTATTCGTGTTGGCTGTGTTTATATGTCCAAAAAGTTACGAAAAATAACTAGAAAAGTAAGAAAATTGATAAAGTACTGATTTTCGTGAGCTGGGAAGGAAATCAACACGATTGAAATGAAACCAATCTAGAGTGCGGTGACGTTATGACCTCAACAGTTGTCAAACCACCACAGCTTGGCAAGACAAAGTTTGCCGGGACAGCTAGTGCTTCTAAAATTTCTTTCCATACAAATGTTTTTTTTGGAAATTTTTGCGGACTTACTAAATAGATTTTCAGATTTTTCCATCCGACATTCCTCAACAGTGGATAATTTTTGGTAACTTGTTGATATTATGGCTATATCGGTCTTTTTCTACTTTGATCTCTACTCCCTTATACTCTGAGTAGAAAAAGACCGATATAGCCATAAAAGCATCAAAAAGACAATTCACACCACACCGTCTTCAGCCAGAGGCTGCACACCCAGTGGCCCAGTGATGAATTTTTCGTTTGACGAAAAGTTTCCACCGACTGGAGCGGGAATCGAACCCACACTTCGAGGCTTACGATACGCCTAGACGACTGCCGCCGCTAACCGCACGGCCACGAAGCCCACATTAAGTTATTAATATCGATAAATCAGAATATGATATAAAAAGTTTATTTTTTGGATTGCTGAGAAAATTTGCTTATGATTTCACAAAAAAAAATGTGTCTACGAAGTTCTTGAGTTATGATTTTTCAAAGTAGGGTGGTGTCTGTGAAAATTGTTTGCTTTTACGCGGACCGCGTAAAAAAACTTCAGTGTATTGCCATAATTTGAGGTGGATTTTCTAAGACTTCTGAGCTAGATTTTAACTAATTTAAATTGTAAGCTACTTACACTAGGCCTAATAAAATGCTAGAACCAGAAATAAATAACGGCTATAAAAATTATTTCTCAATTCACAACCTTCCTTCAATGCTCTCTTCTCTTTCGTCCCACTACAGCTATGGTTCCGCGGAGTGCGGCCCTCTAAGTTCCGGCACGTGTACGGTCTGCCCACGCGGAAGGAGTGCTGCTACACCGACATCAGTGTCGTGCGCAGCGGCAACGATGGCAACTTCTGCGCCACCAATCCCACATTCCTGGCCATCGTGGCCGACACCACGTTCGTGGTCATTCCCATCAACCAAACCGGACGCATCGATTTCCAGTGCTGCAAGGTGATCGGACACACCGGCCAGATTCTGGATCTCAAGTGGAACCCGTTCGATGACAATATGATTGCGTCCGCTTCGGATGATTGCACAGTAAGCCTATGAGATGATTTTTTAGTTTTGTGAGATTCTAACAGAGTTCCTTCCTGTAGATCAAACTGTGGAAGATCCCAGAGGGTGGGCTGACGAGCAATCTGAGCGAATGCTCGACGGAGCTCGTCGGCCATAAGCGCAAGGTGCTGCACATCGAATGGCACCCGACGGCGGCAAACGTGCTGATAAGCGCCGGGTTCGACCATTTGATTTGCGTGTGGGATGTGGGCAACGCCGAGAAGCCACTGCTGAACGTGATCAACTGTCACGTGGACATGATCTACAGTTTGGCGATCAATCGTGACGGATCGCTTATTGCGACCACCTCCAAGGACAAGAAGCTGCGGGTGATCGAACCGCGCAGTGGAATCGTTGTTTCGGTAACTTGAGTTTTATACTGATATATTTGAGTTGTATACTGATTGTAATTGTTTCAGGAGGGAATTTGTCACATGGGCACCAAGTGTTCCAAAGCGGTGTTTCTGGACAATGACCGCATTCTGACGACGGGATTTTCCCGCCATTCGGACAGGCAGTATGCCGTTTGGAATCAGCACGACTTGAAGAAACCCCTGGTGCAGGAAGTGATCGACAGTTCTAGTGGAGTGGTTACTCCGTACTTTGATTACGACACCAAAATGATCTACCTGGCAGGGAAGGGAGACGGCAACATCCGGTACTACGAACTGGTGGATGAAGCACCCTATGTGTACTATTTGAATCAGTTCCTATCGGGACAACCCCAGAAGGCTCTGGGCTTCATGCCAAAACGTGGCGTAAATGTATCCCAGTGTGAGGTGTTCCGGTTCTATAAGCTGCACGCAGCTGGAAATATATGCGAACCCATCTCGATGATAGTTCCGCGAAAATCAACACTGTTCCAGAGCGATCTCTATCCGGATACATTGGCCGACATACCGGCGATCGGTGCCAAAGAATGGTTCCAGGGGCGGAACGTGCAACCCATGCTGAGGTCCATGAAGACTGGTAAGTTGTTTTTGAAAGTTGTTGATTTTTCCTAAATTGAATAAGATGAATAACATGATTCGGAATAGCGGAGTATCATCTCAGGGCTTCTCCTGGAATTCCTTCCTGTATCCCACTCAGGATTGTTCGTGGAATCCTTTCAAGTATTTCCTAGGGGATTCCTCCCGAGATTCATTCAGGGCTTCCTCTGGCATTCTTTCAGGAGTTCCTCCGGGATTCCTTCAGGTAGATTCTTTTATTACATTTTTTTCAGAGATTCTTTCAGAGGTTTCTTCAGAGATTTCTTCATTGATTTCTCCCGGGATTCTTTCGGCGTTTTCCCGAGATTGCTTCAGCGTTTATCCCTTGGAATTCTTTCTGGGATCCTGCTTCTCGAGACATATTTTTTCCAGACTACACCTGGAATTTCTTTAGGATTCTGTAAGAAAAATCATAAGCTTTTTTTGTAATTCCGTTCTTGCTTTTCAACAAGGAATTCTTCTTTGATTCATTCTACAATTCCTTCATAGTTTACTCACAAATTATACTCGAGATTCCTTTAGGGATTTCAGGCATCACTTTCAGATTCGCAGAATTCATTCATCGACACCTCCCGAAATTTCTTCATCGATTTTCCCGGATTTCCTTTAAAGATCCT
Organism: Aedes albopictus; assembly: GCF_035046485.1. Taxonomy (NCBI): domain Eukaryota; kingdom Metazoa; phylum Arthropoda; class Insecta; order Diptera; family Culicidae; genus Aedes; species Aedes albopictus. The sequence continues at coordinate 470,558,987 of NC_085137.1, read as the reverse complement.
AAGGTTCATTCAGGGATTCTTTCAGAAATCCTTCCCGGGATTCCTCTGGAAGCTTCCGACACCCTTCATTGATTTAACCCGAAATTCCTTTTAGGATTTCTTCCGGGAGTCCTTCCAGCTTTTATTCAGGTATTCCTCGAGAGATTCATTTAATGATTCCTTTAGGGATTTCTTATAGATTTTTACAAGGATTCTTTCAAAGATTTATTACGGAATTACTTTATTGATTTCTCACGGGATTCCTTTAGGATTTACCTGAAATTTCTGTAGAAATTTCTCCTGGGTTCGCATCAAGGATTCTTCCATGGATTCTATCAGGGACCCCGCCCTTTATTCCTTCAGAAATTTATTCTCATTGATTTTCCCAGTTTTCTTTCAGAGATTCCTGCGGAGATTTCTCCCGGGATTCTTTTGGGAATTTCTTTTGGATCCTGGATCAATAATTCTTTCAGAAATTTATTCCGTTATTTCATAATTGACCTATCCTGGCTTTCCTTTAAAGATTTCTCCTGGGATTCCTCCCGAGATTCCAACACTAATTCCTCTAGGGATTTCCCTAGGAATTCCTTCATTAATTCCGTCAGGGATATTTTCCGGGGATTTCTTCAGAGATTCTTACAGGATTTTTCAGAAATTCCTCCCGTGGTTCTATCAGGGATTTCCCCAGGATATTCAAAACTATTCGTTTTGAGATTGGATCAGGAATTATTCTAACATTCTACTTGAATTCCTGCCAGGATTCCTTTCAGAGTTCTTCCTAGATTTTCGCCCGGGATTCTTTCAGGCATTTCTTAGGGGATACCTTCAGGTATTCCCAAGGATTTTTCTCCATCACCGAAAAAAATCTAAGGGCGAATCTTCAGCCATTATTTAGTCAAGTTTGCGCAATCGCAAGTTGCATTAACGACTAACTTTTATTGCTGCCCTAATTCTGATAACGCATTTTTTGATTCTAGGTGAATCCATTCTGGACACCAGCACCAGTCAAAAACCCCGCAGCAACGAGAGCAAGTATGCCACCATCCATCACACCAGCAGCAAGCACAACGTGCTCAACAACCACCATGGCAATTACAACGGAAACAGCAATAACCATAGCCATAGCAATGGCACCAATAATGGTCCGGCACTTAACGGCAGCAACTACACAAACGGTACCAGTGTGACATCTCTTACCAACGGAGGCAAAAACAACAAAGAAAACGAAATCGATAACCGGAAGTTCGACAACAACACGAAGAAGTTTGCCTTCCTGTCGCAGCCGACGATACCGGACTACAGGCCGCAAGCGGTAACTAACGTAAACTCAGCGTTTGATGTCGAGCCTGGAAACTTTGATCCACTAACAATTTGCTTTCGATTTTTTTTTCTCCTTTCATCCCACTTCCCACAGATAATCGAAAAGAGTCAAAAGACCTCAACGAACCAGAGTACAAAGTTCCACCAGCTGCAGGCAATCTTCGGCCAGCACCAGACGGCCAACCACAAGGACATTGCCAACCTGCAGAACAACCTGCTGAGCAGTTCGCGAAATAGCTCACGGAACAGCTCGCTGGAGAACATCAACCTGTTGAACTCGGAGAATGAGGTACATATAGATTGCCGAACAAACTTCTTTCGGGATATGTTTTCCTGAAATTACTCTCAGAGTACACTGCTGGATTTCTCCCGGAGACACCTGTGATTGCATCAAGGATTTTTCCTCAAATTGCAACTCTGGGATTACTACAGGATCTTCTCCCAGATGGATTATCCGGAAGATGCTCCCGAAATTTCTGCAAAATTTACTACAGAAATTTCTCTCAACACTTCTCCTGGGATTTATTCCGGAATTCCCCGCAGTTTTTGCTGACATCTCTATTGGACTTTTTCCTGGGAGTTCTTTTCCCGACATTTCTTACAGTGATGCGCCTGGGACATAGGTTCTCAAACTTTTAGGTCGTGCGACCCCCTTTTGCCAGCAGACGTAGTTTTCGCGACCCCCCCATAGAAATTTCCTCTTTGTTGTCTGTTACAGTAAACTATTTTACTGTCCCTCGCGACCCCCTGGATGAAGGCCCTGGGGGGTCGCGATCCTCAGTTTGGGAAACCATGGCCTGAGATTTCTCTTACTAGTTTTCAGGGTTTTATCTTATAGTTCCTTTCAGAATCTCTTCCAAAGCTCGTTCCAAAATCCCTCTAGGTCTAGGAGTACTTCCTGTGATTTTTCAAATAGTTCCTATCAGAAAATCTCTCGCAGTTTTTCTGAATCCCTGAACTCTCCAAGGAAATGCCCATAACGGAATCAACTGACTACTCTGAGAACTTCAAATTTAACAATTACATTTATTTACGATTAACAAACTTATTCGGGTTGAACTGTAACGGAATTTACTGTAACGGGAAGCTAGACTCTAGAGGGAAACAAATCATGGCCATGAACAAAGTTTGCACGTACCTGCGCAGGTTTTTGTAGCGGTGCGGTGTCTCGATATCCGATGCTGTCCTGGTCGCGGAGTTCCCGGCTGTTGCCGGCGAAGACGGCTTGCTCTGATGACGTTCGATTTGACGCTCTCGGTAGCGATGGCGGCAGTTGGCTTAGCCGCTGTAGATGCTGCTATGGCGCGCAGCGATGCAGATTGAGCTCGGGTAAGATGGCCGAATTACGGTGCGGAGGAAGTGGTGGCTGGACGAAAGGCTTCCGATTGGTTATCCACGAGAGCTTAGCACGGACAGAGTCGTGTTTCCCGGGTTGATCCTCCATAGGTCAATAGGGACGCGACAGAGCCCAGCGAGCCGGCTTCGCGTACTCAGGTTCCTGCTAGACCGAGCGGGGAATGCCAATGCCACGCCTTCTACTTCCCAAATTCGGACCTGCGTACGCCGGAACGCTGATTAGCGACGTACGGGGGACCGAGCTCTCGGACTCTCTCCACCGGGGGTTATGGCGTGTGGTGGAGTCGACCACGATTTTTGGCGACCGTCGGAGTTGTATCGTTCGACTTTGACGGCGAACCTCGCTTCTCTCCATTTAACTGCCTCGAAATGCGTTACTTAGCGGACACCCGAGCACTATTTCCGTCCTTCCTGGACGAGGTTAACGCCTGAAGACGCCACGGAACCCCAAAATCGATTCCGCTTGTCGAGATCTTACACTTGCACCAGTCTGTACAATAAAAGCCGAAACACTTAGGCAGTTTTACGCACCGTCCATCGTCCCCTTGATCAATCCGGTCAGCTTCCCATGAAAGTTTTTCTTGTCTATGTTTTTCCATAGCTCTATGTGGTCGATACTGTCCTATGCCGTCTTGTACTCGACGAGCAGATGATGCGTTGGGATCTTAAATTCACGACTTACCTGATAGATTAGCGGTACCATAAAGTTCTGGCTCATTGTCGATCGACCGACGAATAAACTGATTTGTTATTGGTGATGGACGATAGTAGATGACCTGGGATAGCACTTTGTAGACGGCATCCAGAATGGTGATCGTCCGGAAGTTCTCACATTCCGAATAGATCTTATAGATAGGGCCAATTTCCGTTCTTACGACAATATTGAAGAGTTCAGTTACAACCATTCCATCCTTACCAGCTGACCAGTTCTTAAGCTGTTGACCGGAATTCTCAACTTTCTCTTAGCAATGTTAGTTTGTTCCCATGACCTGCCGTGCCGTCGTAGAAATTTAATCCGCTGGCTGCTTTGATGCTCCGTGTCTACGTTCCCGGTACGCAATTCATGTTCGCCGAAGTGCTGCTTCCACCTTTCGGAATCAGAGATATTTGTACGCTTCGTCTTCAACCATATTCCGAATATCCTCCTGTTCGTTGACGCGAAAACAGCTGTCAAACACTATTGGATTCCGGCGAAGATGGACTGCCGACATTTGTCCCTTCCAAGCTTCATCCGAATGTTATTGCTAAACACCGTCACAAGCTGTAAGCAATAGTTGATGCAGCCTCTGCTTTGATTTCGCAAACCGCTTCACAGCCGTCGGACGCATAAATGTGACATATTACATTTAGGCATGTTTGAGATTTTTTATGTCAAACGTCATATTTTGATACGTATTTTTGAAATGTTTTGTCAATGAATTTATATGTATTTCGAAAGTTGATTTGCATTGACGTCAATCAAATGCGACAAAAGCCAATGTTTATTTTGAGAATCCAAATGCGTTTTTCCCGTGTTTTTCTATAGTAACATGTGAAATTTATGCGTCCGAGGGCAGTTCAGGTCGTCCATGGAGAAGGTGTGGGTAATTCTTGTACTCCTCCCACTTTTCAATAGATAGTCATAGTAGAATTGGTTAAGTGTTCTGCTGAAGGTGTTCAGGTAGAACCATACCCAGCTAACATTTCCAGCGCTATAAGCTTCAGTCATTTGCTTTCTGTTGTGTAACCATCGAATTGAAGCAGTCAACGCTGAATAATTCATAATACACAAATCTACAAACCAGCAGCGCTTTGAAGGTCGTTATTCCAAATTCGGGAGATTTCCTGAAAGATGTGGAAATTGAACAAATCGAATAGGAGCCCCCACTAACAAAACAGCTGCTACTTGGTATACAGTACAATTCGTAATATACAAATCTACAAACCAGCAGCGCTTTAAAGGCCGTTATGCGATATCATGACAGCTAAAAACTGTAATAAAGAAACTGTTGGTATACCATCACGGCTTGTCGGATGTAAACATTATTGTCAAAACAAACTTTAAGCGGGATATGTAGCTGCTACACAAATACTTTACAGCTATCCATCTGTGTGCTGTAAAATTATTTAGGTTGCTTTTATTGCACTTTAATCCAACACCGGAAGATTTGCCGGAAGATGTGCAAATCGAATAAGAGTCCTAGCCAATAAAACAGCTACTTTTATACAGTAGGTGTGAAGAACACTCTTTCAGCTAGAAGCTGTGACGAAGAACCTTTTGGCGCAATCATACAGCTTGTTCAATGTAAACATTATTGCGTTTGACGTTTCACAAGCTTTTGCAGCATGATGAAGTTGAGTAAGCTGTACCGTATTACCCCGCTAATACGACACCGACTGTTGTCGAATAACCGGGGTAAACTTTTAATTCGACAAACTGGTCACCCTACACCACGTTGCTCATTGTAATTTGGCAACTCTATTTTTGTTTTTGTTTTGATTTTCGGATTTGTTATGAAACATAATTTCAACAGATATTGCGGTGGTGCGAATGAAAAGCTCGATCTTTTTACGATTGTTGTCATCCTCAGTCGATTCCGGTTGATCTCCAGGCGGTTTGGGCGTCAAATAGCACCAAAATAGAACTTTCGGAATTAACATCTGCAAGAGGAGCTGCTGCGGGTGCGAGTATAAGCGCAATATTAAACTGTTTTGCATTTACAGTGTACATCGCTGTGACATTTCAACACTTTTTAATTCGACATGTGTCGAATAAGCGGGGTACGAATTAAAAAGTGTCGAATTAAAACGTGTCGAACGAGCGGGGTAAGACGGTAGTAGATTGACTGGAAGGGAGAGTGACGTCATGTTCCAATTTTCACAGGTCTCCTGCTCGTTTGAAACGGGAATTTGTATGGGTTTGACAGATGATCGCTGTTCCAATTTTGACATTGACGTCACTCTCCCTTCCAGTCACTCTAAGCTATAGGATAACTCAGCATCAAGCCGTATTGACTATTGAGGACGCTTTGTCAACGTTTACATTTACAATTAATGTTAGTTGGGTAATAGAATAAAGGAATCGCTCTTGAATACTCTCCTCTTGATGCTGAGAGTTCTGGACAGCAACACAGCTATTCCGTTGGTAATTTACAGATACTTGCTCCACATCCCCATCGGAGCTATATGAGTCTCATGATGTCCACTTGCATCTTGTATAACTGCAGTACAGTAGACGTTCGATAAGTGCAACATGTTTACGTTTCTGTTATCGAAAGAAATTCGCTAACTGCAACGGCTGACAGATGTCAAACGGTTGTCAATTGTTGTTGGGCGAAGCCTAAATGCACTCAAAAACATCGCAATGCAGCTGTAGTGCATCCGAAAACAGTTGACGTTACAGTTGACAATTTTGTTGACGTTATGTTTTTGACAGATAGCGGTGCGATAACTGCAAAATTGTTGCACTTAGCGGACTTGCAGTTAAACCGTTTGCACCGAATGAACGTCTACTGTACCTGAAAAAGATATGAATGCGGAACTGCGTCGTATGCCTTCTTGTGATCGATGGAAATCAGACTCAGGTTCCACTGCTTTTTAGTAGCCACAATGACTGCTTCTATAATGAACTGGTTCTTGCAGACTTGCGTTTTTTCGTGACACTCCTTCTGTTCTTTGTGATGATATTTCAGTTATCTGTTATCCTCCTCGCTATCACCTTTGGCAGAAGATAAGTGATACCCCTGGTAGTGAACTCTGGTAGCTGCATGGGGTTCCTAGCACCATGTAAAAGCATTTCGTCATCCGCCGGTGGATCGTCGTGAGTTTTTTTATACTGAAAATTGTGCACGTTATCGGGTCTTGGTACAACTATATCGAGTAGCCCCTCAGAGCGGTTACTACAACCACGGTCATGTATCCAACTCTATTACACTGTCGCTCTTCTGTCAACCACATCTCATCGTCACTGTGCTGGACAGGGTTCTCCCGTAGATTAACCCAGAACTGTGTGATTTTCGGAGATTGGTAACTCCGAAAGGCCTTCTCCAAAATCAGGCTGTTTCGCTAATGTCCAGTTTTTTCCTTCCGCTTCGAACATACTCAACGCAGCGATCTGAGTAATGTTGACTTCGCAGTTCTGTAGGCTTCACAGAACTAGCCTCCCAAGCAACACGCATGTTATAATAGAGTTACGACAGCGCAAGTTTTGGTAGTATAGAAGTTCATTTGACATAATTTCAACATTATGTTTAAATAACGTAAAATAAACTTCTATACAACCAAAACTTGCGCTACCGTAACTTTTATATAACATGTGTGTTGCTTGGGCTTGTTGAATGATTCCTCTGCTAGTACTGTGTTAATCAACTAACTTGGTCCTCAATGTGGCAATCCGAATCTCCAAACATCCCATCTATGTGGATATTCTGGGGCGCAGTTCCAGCGTTTCTAACACAGCTCTCTCTCTCTCTTCTTGGCGTGACGTCCTCACTGGGACAAAGCCTGCTTCTCAGCTTAGTGTTCAATGAGCACTTCCACAGTTTTTAACTGAGAGCTTCCTCTGCCAATGACCATTTTGCATGTGTATATCGTGTGGCAGGCACGAAGATACTCTATGCCCAAGGAAGTCAAGGAAATTTCCTTTACGAAAAGATCCTGGATCGACCGGGAATCGAACCCGTCACCCTCAGCATGGTCATGCTGAATACCCGTGCGTTTACCGCCTCGGCTATATGGGCCCTTTCTAACACAGCTATTGCAGCTAAATACACCTTAAACTGTAGATCCTCTAGGTTTTCCAAGTGTCTCCAAGTTTTAGCAGTTTTGAACAATATTTTGAAACACTTGATACTGATCCAACATTCTTCCTGTAATAGTAAACACCTCTATTTTACATTTCAGCTCCGAAAAGCGTTCAACAAACAAGCCGAGGAAATCAAAAGCCTACGAAAGTCTCTTAACAATTCCGAGAAACGAGTGCGAGAGCTGGAAGCGGAAGTCAAACGGTTACAGCTCCAACAGAAACATTAGAATCCATCATAATAATCAGGTTTAGTAAAGATGGAATAGTCCACAATCGCTAACATAGTAATCGCTTACACTCAACTACTCTCCTCAATTACATACAACATTCAACTAAACATTTTGTCGCTCTCCAAAACCGCAATCGCTTAATCCGCTCCACTATGAAAACCTCTAAACTTGTGTACAACAGCTAGCAGTGTGTAACCATTTCTAGTACGAAGCAGGCAATTCGTATTTACAACAACAGACGATATTCATAATGGTCATATATCTACACTTATTATGCAACAGTTTTAGTATGAATAGTATTAGGTCCAGAACGGGGCGTGTGAGCTTGTGCGATGCGCGCTGCGCACACATGTGTCGATCAATATCAAGCAGCGATGATTAGAAAATGCATTTTCCCTATCAGTAAGTATAACTGAGCATTTTATACTAGCGTTACAGAACGAATTTGCAACCACAAAGCAACATAGCAGTCCGATAAAGGTAACCGATAAGACTTAAACCGCATCAGCCAGAAATGTGCACACTTACCGAAACCGAACGCATACAATAGAAAAGAGAGAGGGATAGAAGTTGATGAACGTCCCATTTGGCACAATATCACTTGGTTATTTGGTATGGTGCCAGATGGGGTACTCATTCGAACACTCACAGATCAGGACAGAGTGAGTGCGCTTTGCTTTCCCGATGCAATCAATATTTGATCAACTGCCGCGCTTGATGTGGCTTCTAGCAGAAGCATGCCATCCTACAAGGAGGTGCTTAATACATACAATAATTGTGAGTGGACAGCAAACAACCAATTTGGAATGATGAGATGAGAGAAAGAAAAAAAAAAACAAAAGACATGTGATTTGTGATTTACTAAGAAATAGTAGTAATGTAAACGCTGTAGCAAATGATGAAGCCGTCAGAAAATAACCTAAATGTAGCTTAAGATTAGTGGATAACGTTGTAAGCGTATATATTTTTAAGATACCTATTTGTAAGTATAACAATAAAAAAGAAACAAACGCAAAGACAAAGTCGGGTAAGAAGACAAAAAGAAACATACAAAAGAAGCAAAATGTGAACAAATAAGAACAAACAACAACTCACACACAAGAAGAATGATGACTAGTTACCACGCATACAAATACCCACGTCACCAAACACAAGGCAACTGGTGGTAGACAAAGAATAGAAGATTAGTATTTCAAAAATGCTCACATGACACACACATACACACACATAAGCTTCAAGATTGGAACCTGAAGAGTATTACCTACTTACACATTTAATGATCAATGTTTGCGCGGATTTAAAGTGCATGTGTGAACGCTGGACAACAGAAAGCGATGTGATTTTAGTAGACAAGCCGAGTCAGTGTGCGCAAGTTGAGTTTGAAGGTTCTAGAATTTTATCAATTATATTCGTTTTCCTCATTTCTTGTGTAGATTAAGTTTGACATTTTGTTTTATTTTCCAAATTTTAAGATAGCAGAGCTGAGTTGAAGTTATTCTGTTGAATGTTTGTGTTTCGTTTTTTTTATCGAAGGATTTGCTGTTGCCGAAAAAGGGCATTTGTAATTACAATTTTTGATCATTAACATGAAATTTACATCTCTGACCTTCTGCATAATACGATAGAAAAAGTTGTTTGCAAAGTTCATTTCATATCCCAATGCTCTGTTCGACAACTCCGATAATTCATTGAACGATAACAAACGCTAGTAAGATGGACGTGGATCCGCTGACATGCTTCAATTTCCGACATGAACAAGTGTCATAAATTGGATTCCTTTAATTTCCAAAAAATAATTACTAGAGGCTCTCCCGAAGGAATCCTCGAATGAATTCTTGAATGAACAGATCCATCGAGGAATTCCCAGTGAAATTCATGAAGGAATCTCTGAAGGACATTGATTTCTAAAGTAATTCCTGGACGAATCCCTGGAAGAATTCCCAAAGGAAACCCAGGAGGAATTTCCGAAAGAATCTCTGGAATAATTTTTGAAGGAAACCCTAGAGGAATTCCCAAAGCAATTCCTGGAAGGAATTTCCGAAGGAGGAATTCCCATACAAATCCTTTGAAGAATTCGGCAAACCCAAGTAACATTTTGATGGCCAATTAGTTTTGTAGAGGTTTTTAGAACCGGCATAGAACCTTATTACTTTTATTTAGGTTTTATGATGGTTCCAAGAACCTCTTCTAGTATATTTGACTTGAAAGTGTTACTTGGGAAGGAATTCCTGAAGGAATTCCCGAAGCAATCCCTGGAGGAATTCCCGAAGAAATTCCCGAAGGAATCCCTGGAAGAACTCCCGAAGGAATCCCTGGAGAAATTCCCGAAGTAATCCCTAGAGGAACTCCCGAAGGAATCCCTGAAGGAATTCCCGAAGGAATCCCTGAAGGAATTCCCGAAGGAATCCCTGGAGGAATTCCCTAAGGAATCCCTGGAGGAATTCCCGAAGGAATCCCTGGAGGAATTCCCGAAGGAATCCCTGGAGGAATTCCCTAAGGAATCCCTAGAGGAATTCCCTAAGGAATCCCTAGAGGAATTCCCTAAGGTATCCCTGGAGGAATTCCCTAAGGAATCCCTGGAGGAATTCCCTAAGGAATCCCTGGAGGAATTCCCTAAGGAATCCCTGGAGGAATTCCCGAAGGAATGCCTGGAGGAATTCCAGAAGGAATCCCTGGAGGAATTCCCGAAGGAATCCCTGGAGGAATTCCCGAAGGAATCCCTGGAGGAATTCCCGAAGGAATCCCTGGAGGAATTCCCGAAGGAATGCCTGGAGGAATTCCCGAAGGAACCCCTGGAGGAATTCCCGAAGGAATCCCTGGAGGAATTTCCGAAGCAATCCCTAGAAGAATTCCTCAAGGAAGCCCAGGAGGTATTACCGAAAAATCCTTTGAGAATCCTTGTTCGAGTTGAGATTTCTCACTTCGATATACGAGTCGAGCTTTGTCACGTCACACCACTCGTAGAATGAGCACAAATGTATAGAATTCATTAGGAACAATGTGCCTAGTCGTAGACTAGCGGGCTTAGGATGAACGTCCATCTCGCTGGCGGATTTATAATTGTAATTGTTGGCGCATACATACCTAATGAAGTGTTAGTTCAGCCCTATAAACATTGCGACCGTCTATCACTGTTGTGATAAGCTTGAAATGCAAACAAAATGTAAAACCGAATTACACATTACACGAAATATCATAAGCCTATAAAAGAAAATGCCACTGGATGTGAGTTATCTCTGCGATAGAAACGAAAGAACTCCTTACTTTTATTGTTTCGTTTTTTATTCAAAATTGTCCATCTATAATCATACACTAAACTCAATATCTCGATGTACACAATAAAAGAGGTTTGTCATCTACTAGAAACTATTTCGCGGACGGCTTAGATTTAAGATTCAGTATTAGCAGAACCAAGTCAGGACGGAATGTTCGTTAAACTTATCATAGACTAAACTCAGAAAAGCTACACGATGAACGTGTATGAAATGCAAACTTAGGTAGAGCAACGGGACCCGAATTCAAGAGATATGGCGGTCATTCCTCCTTCTGGCACCACGTCGTCCCACTACTGCCTGGCAAACCGTGTCCAGAACGCCACCGCCGTTCCAAACACCACCCCAAGCGTGAGCTGCCTCTGGAAGCTGAACACACTGGAAGCACCGTTGCAGCCGTCGGTATCGCAGGTGAAGATGCACGACCGGTACTCGATCTGGTCGCCCGGATTGCGCACGTAGTTGCAGTAGTTACCCAGATCGCGCGACGAGCAGTACCGCTTGGCCCCGATGCCACCTGTGACGATGGACGAGGAGATTGAAGGTGAGTAACTTTATTGTTTCATTAAAGTCAAATTGGAATTATTATTAGTAGGCAGAAACACGCCACATGCTATTCAATTTCCTTGACCTGAAAAATAGTTTATAACTGCCAGGCTTACGTCAAATCTAATAAATACAAATACAATACAAAAACCTATTGATTAAAATAAGGTTTATCAGGTTTATTAAACTTGTTTTTAGTAAAAAAAGGGAATGTATTCTCAAAATCCCTGATAAACGTATCGCATCATGCACTATTGGAAAGTTACGGGGTTTAAAAGACATGTTTCTTTGAAAAAACATGAAAGGCTTCTCTTATTGTTAGAGTGGTTAAAGAAAGCTTGTGAAGCTTATCCGAGGAAACTTCAAAAAAGCTCTTCTGGAGAGCATTGGAAGCCTCGCCAAGGAAGCTTTATGACTTCCTTTAGGTTTTTTACAAAAAAAAGTTTGGAAAAAGCTACGAAGCTACGAAAAGATTGCCTAACACAAAGATACAAGGGGTTATACGAATAAAATCTGATGAACTTTTCTTCTACATTCTACAGGGGATAGACAAAATGATCGGGGCAGGAAAAATTTTCACTCCTCAAAAAATGTTCAATTAGCTGTAACTTTTCGAAAAGTGCATCAAATATTCTCAAATTTTTACTGTAAGTTCTTCAACTAGTTGTGTATCAGTGGACAAAATTTGGAAAAGATCGCACAATTCCTCACGAAGTAATAACTATTTTTGAAAAAGGTAAAATTATCCGATAGCCAACTTTGAGTTGTTATATCTCCGGATTCAATGAACCGAACGCAATGAAATTTTGACCATTTAAGACTTATATAATGAGCTATGAAAAACCATTGACTTAACTTAATATTCTTAACACGGAAGAAAATTATAACGATTAGATTATTTTTCTAATAAAACACCAAATTATACAAAACATCAACATCTTTACAAAATTCAAGATGCAAATTATAGTTCATTTAGTTTCCCTCTAATTGACTTATATATAAATGCGTTTTGAAGGAAAGTAACAACATAGCCGCCAATAAATTGAAAAAGTAATAGGATGCATATTAAAAATAGACCAATTTACTAAAAAATCGTGAAAAAATAAAATCGCTATAACTTTTTCGCTTGTTCAAAATTTCAAGTTAAGTTAAATGCTTTCCAGAGTTCATTATATGAGTCATGAATGGTCAAAATTTCATTGCAATCGGCTCATTGAATCCGGAGATATAACAACTCAAAGTTGGCTATCGGATAATTTTATCATTTCCAAAAATCTTTATAACTTTGTGCAGAATTGTCCGATCTTTTCCAAATTTTGTCCACTGATACATAACTAGTTGAAGATCTTACAGTAAAAAATTGAGAATATTTGATGCACTTTTCGAAAAGTTACAGCTAGTTGAACATTTTTTGGAAAGTGAAAATTTTGCCTGTCCCGCTCATTTTGTCTATCCCCTGTATATACTCGAAAGTAACGTTCCAGGAACATCCAAAAATTCATCTACAAAGTTTTTTTTTCAGTAATTTCTTTTCTGAAGTTTCACCAGAGGTTCCTATTGCAATTCCTTCTAGGATTCCTAACAATTATCGTCACGTATTTTCTCATGGAACTTCTCTTGGAATTCCTCCGTAGTCCTTTTTCCTACTGGGATTTTTGCCGTAGTTCGTCTTGCGAATCCTTCGGAAATGTTTGCGGGAAATTCCTCTCGGAATTAGTACGCGAGTATTTTCTGTAGGCTTTCATGGAGGAAGAGTTTTATACGCGGTTTCTGCACAAATTTCTCTCGGGTTTTCCTCTCAGAATTCGTGGGAATTCACTCGGAGAAACCTGCGATTCCTTCAAGAAATTTTCCTCAAATTGCTTCTATAGTTGCTATAGGAGCTTCTCTCAGGTTTTGTCCCGGGATTTATCCGCGAGTTTCTCCCTAAATATCTATGAAAGCTTCTTCAAGAATTTCACCAACAATTTCCCGCAAAGCTTCTCCTGCGATCTCTTCCCCTCTTGTGATTCGAGCAGTTCATGCATATTATACCTCTCATCTACTTTTTCCCGGGATTTATTGCAAAGATTTTTTCGAGATTTTTTACGGAGATGCGTCTGGGATTTCTCTTAGTGATTTTCAAGGTTTCAAGCCAGAGTTCCTTTCGGAATCTCCTCCGGAGCTCGTTTAAAGATTCCTTAATATCTAGGAATTCCTATGAATTTTTGAATTAGTTTCTACGCGAGATTTCTCATGAAGTTCTTCGTGAGACATTGCTCGATGATCTTTTCGAAATGCGACGCAACGCGACCTGACTCGCGATGTTTTCTGAATCATTTCGGGAGTAGTGCGCATCTATCTCCTTGTCATTAGCAACACAGCGCACCAGTCGCGAAAAAGATGCGACATGTGTGGACCAAGAAAATGGCAAATTTTGGTTGAATAGGATAGACAATATTCCGCGGAATAGAAAGTCAAAGTGACTCCCAATCCAACTCATAAACACGCTTTTGTGAAATGGTGTCTCTCTTTCCATAGGCGTAGCCATTTTTTCTTTTTTTCTTAATAAGGCCGGAACAAATCTCATTTTCTTCTTTTGTCACAGTGCTCATTGACTCGTCAAGGGGAGGGATGATAAATAATAAATGATTTTGATGAAAAAATACCTAAACAATTAGGCAAAATCATTAAACTCATCGGATTTGTTAAGGAAGTTTCTGGGCAACTCTAATTTTTTCCAAATTTGGCGTAGTTTGTTCGGTGGTGTTACTTGTGAAAATATTTCGACTTCTTAATTGCCGAGTAGGTATATAAAAATTTAGTTTTGATAAGATTTCAGGCGAGTCTATACGATGCGAAACGATATCGTTTACGAATGAAATCATTGCGATTTCACGCCGCTCTTGCAGAGTTTGTATGTCAATAAGCATGCAGCGTGCTTTGTAAGACGGAAGTGGAAATGATGTCCAGCCTAATTTACGAAGAGCAAACAGTAGAAATTGTTTTTGCTCTGATTCAAATCTTTCTTCGTGCGTGGTTGAAAAAGGAGACCATACAGTGCTGCAGTATTCTAAAATAGATCTAACATAGGCAATATAAAGTGTTTTAATTGTATATGGGTCATGAAAGTTATAGCAGAAGCGCTTAATGAACCCTAGCATATTATTAGCCCTGTGAATGATTGTGTTGTAGTGGTCAACGAGTGTAAGTTTAGAATCTAAGATAACTCCTAAATCCCTAACGCTTTCACATTTTTCCACATTCTTATTTCCTAATGCAATTGAGACATTCGGTGTTGTTCTTTTTCTGCTAATTGATATTAAATTGCATTTTTTAACATTCAGTTCTAATAAGCTTTTGTTGCACCATGTGTAGAATATTTCTATTTCATTGCGGAATACATTGATGTCTTCATCATTCCTTATTTTCAAAAAGAGCTTCATGTCGTCGGCATAAATTAACACTTTTAATTTCTTGAGAATGAAGGAAATGTCGTTTACATAAATGATAAAAAGAAGAGGTCCCAAATGAGAACCTTGTGGTACACCGGAAGTGACTTGAATTGGTTTTGATTTGTATCCATCAAATTTAATTATTTGTTGGCGGTCAGTTAGATATGATTCAAGCCATTTCAGGTGACCTGGTTCAATTCCAATTTTGTGCAATTTGAAAAGCAGCATTGATATGTCGATGCGATCAAATGCCTTACTAAAGTCCGTATAAAGAGCTTCCACGTGGTTTCCATTATCCATTGCATTCAATATATAGTCAACAAATTGAAGCAAGTTTGTTGAAGTTGACCGGCCTTTAAAAAAGCCGTGCTGCATGTTAGTTATTCTGTTTTTGATTTGTAGAAATAACTTTTTGTTGACAATTGCCTCAAATAGTTTTGGAATGCAGGAGATAATGGCTATTCTGCGATAATTACGTACGTCTGATTTACGACCAGATTTAAAAATAGGCACTAAAAAAGAGCTTTTCCATATTTTTGGGAAGTTTGCAGTATCGAGTGATATTTTAAAAAGCCAAAATAAAGGAACAGTGAGCTCCTTAGCTAAGTTTTCAGAAATATTGGAGGAATTTTGTCAGGACCATGTCCCTTAGAGTCGTCCAAGTTCAAAAGTGCTTCAAAAATTTCATTTGGTTGAATTTGATTTACACCAACATTCCTAATAAATTCAGGGTAGACAGCAAAGTAATCGCGGTCACGATCTTCTTCCGAAAAAGTTGTGTAGATTTCCTGGAAAAAATCAGCAAATAGATTACAATTTTTTTCCGGGGTGTCCCCAACTTTTTCGTCAAGATGCATTACGGATGGAAAATTGTCAGATTTTAATTTGGTTTTTACGTAATTAAAGAAGTTCTTTGGGCAGGACTTTATTTCGAGTTCAGTTTTCGTATTATATTCTTCAAATGCATTAATAATTTCAAAATTTAATTGGTCGCATATGTTCGAATATTTAGCTAAATTTTCATCAGTTTTATATTTTTTGTAAATTGTATGTGCTTTTTGTTTGCGATTTTTCAGATTTTTGATTTGTTGATTATACCAGATTGGATATTTTGAATTTATATGACGACGTTTCGTTTTTATTGGAGTTTCTTGCCCAATAATTTCATTTAAAATTTTGTAGAACTCTTCTACGGCAGATTCGACATTTCCTTCATTCCTAAGAATAGCTTGCCAATCTACACTACTTAATTTACATTTAATGTTTTCGTACTTCGCTAATTTGTATTCAAACATTTCCTCATATTCGCAGTCGTTGGGGATTTTGTGCTCATGTATGAACAAAGAATATTCGATTGCTGTGTGGAAAGCTTCATTTTTCCATAACGGAGACAATGATTCGCTAACACAGAAGTCGTCAAAGATATTCGTTAATAAAAAGTCAAGGTAGCAATTTTGGCGGTTTTTTATGTGATTAAGGACAAGGTATTTGGAGTACATTGCTCAAAATTTCTAGAGCACCATTTTCTCGAACCGCTGAACGGATATGGATGAAAATGCATCACGCTAATTGTTCAGTGGTTGTCAACAACGTGATGCATTTTAATCCAAATCCGTTCAACGGTTCTAAAAAACGGTGCTCTAGAAATTTTGAGCAATGTACTCCAAATACCTTGTCCTTAATTTGGTTTAGACCTAAATTTGCTGTTTTGTCAAAAATATATTGCAAGGTTTCATTCTCCCCAACACTGGGAGTAAAATACTTTCATTTTCAGAGTCCAGAATGAAATCAGCATTACGTTGATTAAAGTCCCCATATATGTGGACCTTAACTTCGGGAGGAAGTTGAGACATGATTTGTTCAGCACATTGAAAGAAGTTTTCATATGTATTTTTATTCGCATGATCTGGTGGAAAATACACTGAGGCGAAAATATGTGTTTCACCTGCTATGTGAGATTTCACCCAGACATGCTCGAATTCTTTAAATTTAGATGTGTTAATGATTTCTGAATTAAAATTGGCCGAAATAGCTACAAGAACTCCTCCTCCTGATTTCCTCTGGGACTCATGAAAATTTCGGTCGTTTCGGAATACATTGAAATCACTTCAAAAAATTTCTTCGCTTCGAACACTTTCATCCCAGCTTGTCTCAGTTGCCAAAACTACCGAGAAGGATGTGCTTAATAAATTTTTATATATTTCTTTTATTTTGGCTGGACTTTTCATTCGATTGAAATTCTGACAATAAATCAAAATTTCGGTCGAATTGTTTTCAGTCGAAGAAATAGTTGGAAGTGTCTCGGTTTTTGAAATATTTAAATTACAGTCAGATTGAAGATTACCGGTTAAAGAAATATTAATAGTTACCGGATCCACTTCTATTTCTTCCAAGGAAGAAGGCGTCCTTACTTCATAAAATTTCGTTCCGGAAGGGGCGAGTAGAATTTATTCGAACTTTCCCGCAGTTGTTGCAGTCGGTTCGTGCGTTCGCTTTTGAGATATTGGCGGTAAGAAGATAAGTCCGACGCAGCTTCAGCAGGGCTTACTCCATACTCTTGATGAACGGCGTTAAAAATTCGTAGAAGATGTGCAGGATCGGTAGGCAGGCCTTCAGACGCAAGAAGAACTCGTATGCTGGTGATTGTCATCCCATCAATACAAACGGTTTCGGGTTGATCCTTCATGTAAGCGAGGAATAACCGAACAACCCTCATAATGTTAGGATCGCGGAGTCTCGCTTTCAGAAATCGACCGTCACCCTCGGCGGATTGCTCTGTGAGACGTACGATGGGTGGATGTATTGGGTCGAGTTGAATGTCGTGATGTGGTTGATTTTGTTGTTGTTGCTGTAGTTGATATTGCTGACTGTTCATCGTGGTTGTTTGACTGTCCATCGCTTGTTGTTGTTCTTGCTGGTTAGTTGGTGTAGGTCCTTGTTTTTCTGTCCGATATGGGTTGATGGTTTCACCCCTTTTAAAGGTGATGGGTTTTGGAACCGAGAGACCGGAAATAGGATGCTCGGTGGTAGAGGGTGGTCCGGAAAATTTAGTTTTGGCAATAGCCAACAGCTGCTTGTCTGTTTTTTTTGTTGTTGGTTGTGGTTTTGTTGTTGTAGTTGTTGATGTTGCGGTTGTTGTTGTTGTTGTTGTTGTTGTTGTTGTTGTTGTTGTTGTTGTTGTTGTCGCTGTTGTTGTTGTTGTTGTTGTTAATGTGGTTGTTGTTGTTGTTGCTTGTATGTGGATGCTGCTCTGCCCATATTCGCATAGGTGACGTAAACGCCACATAGGTCAAAATCCACTTTTTTAGCTTAACATATCCTACACCATGTATAGCATATGCTCCAATCATTAAAAAAATGTGTTTGTTCTAAAACATGTGAGTATATTGAAAAGAACGTTTTGACGTAACCACCATTTGGTCGCAATACTGACGTCTGTGTACAAGAAAACTAAAATCTCCCCATAAAACGTGATTGAACATAATTGATTGAGATAATTTATTGAGATAATTTATTGAGATAATTTATTGACATAAACATAATTTATATTTGAGATATCTAATTATTTGATTTCAGATGCCAAAAAATCATTTTCAATATCAACTACTTTCATAGTGAATATTATCAATTATGTTTAATACTTATTATGGATGCAATGTAGATACTGAAACATTTATGATGCTTTGACAACAACATGCGAATAATTTAACAAATTGATACTTGATAGCCTACAACTCGTAATGGTGAGTCTACGCCGATTGAAGTAATCGTTTCCACTGGTCTTAATCCTGGATCAACCGCTTCCAGTCGCCCTAAGATGTTGGAGCCCCTTAGGGCCGCAAAATGCAGTTGAGGAAGACCTAATAGGCCAACGTGCGCGCCCTACCACGAAGCCAACGGCTCCTTCCTGGTTCTCTGCTAATGTGGTATAAGTTTGTCATTTCTCTGGCATACGAGCTACGTACCCAGCCCACCGCAGCCTGCCGTGTTTTATCCACTTCATTATACATCAGTCAACCGATTTTGTCAGCCTGTTTCGGGGACACATTTTTTATTCTCCTTAAATATCTAAATAGAATTTCAAGCAGTAGTTTAGTGATGAACATGATTGAATTAGTTAAAGTTTGACCGTAAGTTAATGAGAGCAAAAAGTTTGTGGGGCTGACAAAATTGGGTTCATACTGTATCGATTTATTTACATACTTGGTACAATTCGTAGTTCATGCAACGCCGCCAATGCCGTGATCCTTGTTAGCGGCGAGTATTGTTCGCAGTTAACGTGCTTACTTTAAATTACTCTAAAATGGGTGTTTGTTAAATCTCCTAATAGAATCCAAACACTTCATGTATGAACAGTTGTATTTTTTGTATGGATGGTTGTGGGAGATCTCTATCGCCTCCTCTGAATTACGACGTAAACTCATCAAACCCCCTTTCAGCTACTTACTAAGTGCTTGAGGCAAACTCATTGAAACCCGAAACGTGAGTTTTTGTGGCACCTGATTGATTAATGAAATAGTAAAGTCATGGTTAGCCACGAGTAAAACCATTCCACAGCAAAACTATAATAAGTTTTACGTTTTCTTTCAAAACCATCGTTGAAACAATACTACTGAACTGCTGTGGCTTTTCAGTCTAACAAAAGTGAAACGGTCAGGAGTTTGGTATAGCCATTTTAATCCTGTTAGACTGAGAAAGCCACACAACAGTTCAACATTTCTTCCCAGTCGTAAACATTCTCCAGTGCGTAAACAATCCAAACAATTAAATCCATATCTATCTGATTAGGCGTTGAGTGTAGAATTAGCATGTAAGTTAAAATACACATAAATAAAAATGAAAAAAATAATGATTAGGCGTTGGGTGTATGAGCATATAATTCAGCTTGGTTGGGAAGGATTTGAGGCTCTGAGTTCAACAGCTTTCAAAAAAACCCCCATGACGAAAAGAACAAAACTGCCAAAAATACACAATTTCCCCTATTTATTTATTTTTTATTTATTTATTTATTGATACTACATCTTTGACACAAGTGCCACACAGACTGATTACTAAGGTATTTCTTAATAAATAGTTACGTACAACACCATATTTTGGATAAGGCATAAAATAACCTTTTCAACATAGACTGCCTTAATTGCAAGGTGCATTGGAAGAAGCCGATAGGATCCAACGCAGAGCCTGGGGATTAATGTTAATTCCGGTATTTTGCACACATTAAACGAAATAAGAAAACTGGTCGGCGTAAAGTCAAATTGGACTAGGCGATTTTTTGGACAGGTAAAGATAAGCCAAGGAATCATAGTATTTCAAGAAATAATGCACATGCTTTGATATCCCAATTTCTTGCAGGACATTTTCCCATAATCATTGAAAACAGTTGGTCCGGTCTGATTTAAAGCCGACCAACTGTGAATCTTACTACGATGCCCACGCTTTATGGTACGCTCGACCGCACTATCAGATAGTTCACATTTTCAGACGTGTTAGCTTTTTTTTTGAAACCACAGTTAGTACATCTTCTTTCGAGTCGGGACTGCTGCTTATCAACAAAGAATGTATTTAACGCACGAATACGGTCATTCAGCCGGAGACCCGGGTTCGATTCCTCCCGTTCCGGTCGGGAAATTTTTTTCGACTCCCTGGGCATGGTGTATCATTGCACTTGCCTCACAATATACAATGCAATGGCAGGCAAAGGAAGCCCTTCAATTAATAACTGTGGTAGTGCTCAAAGAACACTCAATTGAAGCGAGGCAGGCTAAGTCTCAGTGGGGACGTAGAGCCAAGTAGAAGAAGAAAAAGACGGACATTCCGGAAAAAAATCTAACACGTGTTCAGAAAACGGGTACCGTAATAGCTAAAGCTAACATAACGGTCATAGCAATCTGGTCGTTACGTCAACTTATCCGTGGAATCATTCATCAAACCGACTGAATGGTCGCATAAACTGACGTACACGTTTTAAATATGGAAAAATTTCATGGAACATCTTAAAATCATTGCGGCTCACTTTTTGTAGCTGTAATCCACGAAACTGGCAGATTATTTCATTCAAATAATCGGTGCATATGTAAATCCGGAAAAAATCTATAAAATCGTGTTTTCCCATCAGAGCAGACGTTGGTGGTTACATCGACTATGCGAATATGGGCAGTGCTTACGACGTCTCTTATGGCGAGGCAATACGAGTTCAGCGAAGAGCTCAGCAATGGCATCGCACTTTGGTGTGTCAGTAGGTAATTGGCTTGAAGGTTTGCTTAGAGGTGATTCTGCTAACTGTTGTTGTTGTTGTTGTTGATGGTGCTGTTGTTTTTCTGCTAGTTCGTCTGCTAAAGACTGGCTTGATTTAGGCGAACAAGCTACCGCTCTATTAGATACAGCAGCAGAGACAAAAAGCACTTCATCCAAAATTTTGTCTAATTTGTTTGGTTCGTCAGCAAGTGTCGGTGTAGCAATTGGTGGAGTAGTTGCCGAATGCACAATGTAGTTGTTTACTTCCGTCAACCAAAACTTTCCGAGGGGGCGGTGACAAGAGAAAATCGAAATTTGTGTCAGTCTAACTCTTCTGAACAAACACGAGAAACAGAAAGATGGAGAGAGAGACCATTCGCCCTCCATTCCATCCCGATTTATATTGTGTTTGTTTAGGAGAGTGAGAAAAAAAAAAACAAAAAGCTACGTCCGTGTCTCTTTCATCGTCTAAGATGCCCCCGATATGGATTTACCCATAGGTGCGGCGATAGGAAAATAGTCGGCTCTTATTACATTACATTAATACATTAATACATTCCTACGGCGTTCTTATAGGAGTGACGTCGTGTTTACAAATAAGGAACATGACGTCCTCCCATAAGAACGCCGTAGGAATGAAAGAGCCGACAAGGTTCCTCTCGCCGCACCTTAGGTAATCCACATCGAGATGCCCCATACATGATCGCTTTTGTGACGATGACTTCAAACAAGAGTGAACTTTTTTTTATGATTGTTCGCCTTACAAACTAGGGCATTCCCGGTGAATCCTTTGGCAAAAGATCTCTCAAATTGGTTCTAAATTCCATCTACAAGAATTACACCAGGAATCTCCGGGGGAATCCCGAACGGTCACTTTTTGGGAATATCACTAGTCGAGTGTCTAGAAGAATACTCTGACATATAGGGTCTGGACCATTCGGGCATAGGGACCTATTATTAGGCACTTACTGCTATAAGTCAATCAATTTCAAACTAATAGGACAGATCGGTGAAGTACTAGTTTTGTAGTAATGAGCTGAATTTGAGAAGGTCAATTCTCCGTTTCTGTAATGGAATAGTGCAAAAAGCGTGGGTATTATGATTCCTTGCCTAACTTGATGCTGTTTGAGCAAAACTTTGGGCAACAGTGTTGTTGTTTTCTCCATTTCTTGCAACATAAACAACATAGTTATCCAAAGTTTTGCTCAAACAGCATCAAATTAGAAAAGGTGTCATAATACCCATACTTTTTCACCATTTCATTGCAGAAACGGAGAATTGACCTTCTCATTTTTTTTTTTGCTAGGTTTCTAGCTGCACTCTGAATAGAGTGTAATCTTTCAGAAGCAGTTTACCAGCCGTACGCAGAAAATGATATCCAT
The DNA here is from genome assembly GCF_035046485.1 of Aedes albopictus. NCBI lineage: Eukaryota > Metazoa > Arthropoda > Insecta > Diptera > Culicidae > Aedes > Aedes albopictus. The sequence continues at coordinate 470,536,451 of NC_085137.1, read as the reverse complement.
TAAGACACTGTTGCAAACTGACTCAGTAAGTTACGGTAGAAGATTGGAAAGTTTTCAATTGGTCAGTCAGTCAGAATTTGCCTATGTAGTGTTATTGTCACACGGTTTGCATTTGTCTTCTTGTTTGGTTTTGTGGTAAGGTTCAATATGTTTTCCTCCTCGTGAAGTCAGTTGTAGTATGTTTGTTTTTTTATCGAATCAGTCGAACCTCGTATGTTAAAATATAGTCGATCCTGTGTCGTCAAATTGTTTTCTTGATTTCGCTAATCGTTTTCTACTTTTCTGTGTTCATTTCTTGTGTCCTTAAATTGTCATTGGTCCAAAATTCACCGAAACATGTAACTGAACTTCTGATATTTTTTTTCTGTTGGTGTCATAATACCATCTAAGATAAACAAAAATACGCCAAGTTGGTCAGCCAAATTTTAAAATAATAAAGATCGCTTGTTAACTATTATGTATTCTTCCCCCTATAAATACTATGAAAAATATTCAAATTCGTTCAATTGTCCTATCGGTCCTACCGTTCAAAAGGTGATATGTTTCACTAAAGAACACTACATTACAATAATCAAAATGAAACTTCTTCACTTTAATACCGTCAACCCCTGCGAACTTGGCCAGGGAATTGACCTTCCCATCATACTAAAATTTAGCTCATTACTACAAATTTAGTACTAACCGAACGTGCCCCATTGACATACATTTTTGTACATGGCTGGATATTGTACGTATCTCACCGTATCCCAAAAATCAAGTCAATTGGTTCGAAACTGACGTAACTCAGTCGGCAAGTACCCAAAAATGGCCCCCTGCCCAAATGGTCCTCTATAGAGCCAAAAGGATGCGGGCGAAACATCCAAAAGAATATCTGACAGAACCCATGGAGAGTTTCCTGGGTGAATTACTGAAACAACAAATAAAATATTTACTTAAAGCATGTTTGAAGATTGTTTGGTTTGGTGAACGCTTGAAAACAGAATTCAGAAGCATTTCAGATGTATATTCTTCAATGCAAGCTACAGAAATAAACTTATATTTTATAATCAACTTTCTGCAGTACTTTTAACACGATGTCAAGAAATTCTTGTTGAAAATTGTAACCAAATTCTCAGATGAATTTTTAGAAATAGTTTTCTGTTTTTTTTTTTGAGAATTGGATTGTGTTCGTTTAAAACGTCAATTCAGTAACAAATTTTGAAAACGACGTATAATCAATGGTGTAGCATTGATTATAAAGTCGTTTTCAAAATTTGTTACTGAATTGAAATTTTATGATTCTTCTAATAATCAGAAGTGGTTCCAGATTGTATTATAATAGACACATTCTACCGTGACGTTACAACGTTTTCCACTATAACTTTTGAATTTGATCGTAAACCCTCAAATATTATTGCATATTCGGCTTCCTTGTGAATCTTCCGATAAGTATGATCTGTTGAACAATTAATTTTCATCGGAAAAGTTTGTTAAAAATGGGAATGAGTAGCATGACGTTATACAACGTTGTTTACGGTCGTATTTACGAGTGATAAATCTGATCAAAAAAGCGTCAAAACGTTGTACCGTCACGGTAGAATATGTCAATAAACGAGGAATTGATACCTAAAACGAGTACATATCTATTAGTGTCATGAAACGAGTATCAGGAACCTTGAAGTATGAATCTTCAACAATAGCCAACAAAGCACAAGCAAGCATACAAAAACATAAAACTTAAAAACCGAAGCAAACCCCACACGAAACACAACACGCAACAATCCAACAACTACATATTAACCGTGCATGGCCGTCGATTTGACACAGTACTCCGCCTCGAACACGTGGTCACACGGTTCCGGCTTGAATGGAGACGCCTCGTCCGCCACCAACATATCGGAACAGTACATCGAGTGGGCCGACGAGCACTGATAGCACAGGATCCCTAGCGCTGTGAACCGATCGGAAATAAACAAGGAAGAACCATAACCAAAGTTAGTGCTGTTAAATTTTTAATGTGAAATTGTAATACATGCGAAAAATTAGTTAAATATTGTTGGTTAAGTATATATTAGGTTTACACCGAGCTCCAAGCACCCCAGCCATGCATCCTTCTGCCATATATGAGCATTATTGATTCCTTAACATCCGTATCCGGTTATGTACGATGATAAACGAAAATACCTTCGAAGCGACCGATGTGTTTGATGCAGTACTTGGCGCCATATACGTTGGAACAGTCCTGCGGTTTAATGTCCGGGGTGTCGAAGCGGTCGAACCACTCGCTGCACTGGAACGGGGTGCTGGAATCGGTCGCATTGCACACGTAGCACTCGATCGCTAGGGCTAGTAATTGAGGGGAAGAAATTCATGATTCGAGATTTATATGTGTAGGATGACTTGACGTTTCCATAGACTTAAAAATAAAAACTGTAGCAAATTGTGATCTAAATACGACCAATGAAGATTTCCAAGAAGATTCCCGACGAAACTCTTTAAAGGATTCTTTCAAGACCCGAAGAAGAACCCCCAGAAGAAACTATGAAGTAATTCAGGGAGGAACCTTTAATGAAATAGCTGTGGGAAACCATCAATGCCGGAAATTTTATGAAATATCTATGGATATTACCGGAAAACTGACAATTTCAATAACATTCTAAATCGTCCACAAAGATTTCTGCACAAATTCCGTCGTGGTTTCTTTCTGGAACTTTTTTCAAGATACATCTCAGTATGCCTTCGAGGATTGCTTACAAGATTTATTCCGTATATTTGAATTCCTCTCGACATTTTTCCACGATATGAACTATGATTTCCAGAATTTTTGAGAATCTTCCAGAATTCTTGAAATGCGATCGATTTAGAGCTAAATCGTTTGAAACTTTTTATGGGCCTCCTGCAGAATTTCTTCCAAAGGTTTTCCCGATTTAGATCTCTCCCTCTCGGGGTTTTCCCGAAGTCTTCTGGAAAGAAATTTCCTTGGGTTCCAGGATGTATTCCGAGATCTTAACAGGAGTTTCTCTCAGATGACTTTTCAGACGTATCGTGGAATTTTACTCAGAATTTTTTCACGCTTTACTTCCCTTCCATATGAAAAGTTCACATTTCTGTGAGTTTGTCGAGAGTAGGATTCATTTCCAGGTCCTCGGCGTGAAAGGCATGTGCTCTAACCATCACACCAAGTATTTCTTTCGATTCCTTCGGTGTTCCTATCGGGATTTCCCCAAGAGTTCTATCCGGGGTTTGCTGCTTGAGTTTCTTCCGGGATTTTTTTTAAATGTATTTCCTGTATTGCTCATAGAGTCCCACCTGGGATCTTCCCAAGATTCCTGCAATTTCTTTTAAAAAAATCGTAAGTTTTTTTCTGAAGTTTTTCCCGGGATATTTCTTAACCGTTCTCTCGGAATTTCTCTTAATGTTTCACTTCAGAGTTCCTTCGGAGTTTTTCCTAAGGCTACTCTTAGAATCGTGGAATCCTATGTCTTGGATCATCTTTGAGCAGATCAGCGAATTCCAAGAGCCTCTCTACCTGGTGTTCATTGATTACGAAAAATCTTTCGTCTCAACCACAAAAATGTGAGCTTTCGGGCACAAAGGTGTCCCTGATTGTCTACGCCAATGCCCGGGATTCTAAAAAGTTGCTCCCACAGTTTCTGCAGGGTTTTTACAGGAGTTTTTCTTCAAATACCTTCTGGGATATAACCCTACAAAATTCCTCGTAAGAAATTCCTAGATCTGTAGAAATTCTGGTGAAATCAAGCCAGAAACTCCGGGAAGACCTATTATAGAAATCTCTAGAGAAGCTTCAGAATAATACTTGGGAACAACTGGGATATCACGGAAAAAGTACTGTGAATAATCTCAGGAGGAAATATTAAGGGAATTCCAGGAAGAACACTAAAATCCGTGGAAGACCTTCTGCAGGAGTCTAGGTTTAAACACTGGAAAAACTGTTGGAAAGCCATCCCGGAAAACCCTTTAAGGAATATTCTGAAGTAGCTTTGTATAAATTTTGGAAGGATCTCCGGGAGAAATCCAGCGACAAACTCTGGAAATTTATTGGGCAGAAACCCCGGATGGTATTCCTGCAGAGACCCCGTGAAAAATAAATGCAGGACTTTTACGATGGAATCCGTTGGAAATCCCAGGAACAACTTCCAAAAATCCCAGAAGAAACACAGGAAAACCTCGAAAGGAACTCTGGGAGTAAATTAGGAAACTTCTATGCAGTCTTGCGAATAATCGTGACCATCACGAGACAATCACTTGAACCGCTTTCTGGAGTCACCCTTCCCAAGGTGATTCGAACCAGCTAGCATGTCACGTCTGGAATGACAAACATGTTGTGCTCTCTAAAATAAAAACTCTCATTTTTGAGTAGCGCCCATGCCGCACAGGGACTGTGTTGGAAACACACATTTTTTTAAATTGCTCGTACGCTCACATTTTTGCAAAATATCAATATTTTTCGGTATGTGAAGGTGGTTTATAAACCCAGTGAGGTTGCCATGTCGAAATTATTGCAAAATACATGCTCATGTGAGCGTACGAGCAATTTTAAAAAAATGTGTGTTTCCAACACAGTCATGTGCGGCATGGATGTTTACTAAAAATGTGCAGGCCGAACACATTTTTGAGCGTTGCCGTTTTTGCGTGTGTGTTCCACCCTTCGCCGCTTTGCAGCGATACCAGTTGCTGAGTATAGGGCACTGCATTGTTTTGATTTTGTATGGGATTTTGACGTTTCTTGGCCTTGTTGTTTACAAAATTTCTGTAAGAGTGAAAGAGAAGGAGATAATTTGATGCAGTGCCCTATTGGGGACTACGAAGGTTGATGAGCCGGGAAACACTCTTTCTTCCTACGGGGTTTCTTATGGGAGTATGAGTGAAAAAAAAAGCAAAAAATCTTCCCTCCTTCACTTTCTCACAGAAAACCGCAAACAAAATCATCACCTTCGTAGTCCCCAATGCTTCAGACGGGTTGCGAGAGAATCAATCTCTCTGAGCAACGATGCATAACGGGCGAAGTGAGAGCGTTTGCCGTAGCCAGGGCGAACTGCGTGGTGCGCTCAATGTGTGCGTTTAAACTGAGCTATGTAAAACGAATAGGATTTATGACGTAGTACCGTGCTTGTGGTAATACACATGCATAGTTTTACATGCTGTTGCGCGTGCATCTGCTTGAGGCGACGGAGAGAGTCATGACACTCACATGAGCCGTATCCAAGTCAGGATGATTGTAGCAAAACAAGGGTGACCGGGTGACTTTGATGGGATTCTGTCTTTTCTGGTGTTAGCGACTATAGGGCACTGCATTGTTTTGATTTTGTATGGGATTTTGACGTTTCTTGGCCTTGTTGTTTACAAAATTTCTGTAAGAGTGAAAGAGAAGGCGCGAATTTCATGCAGTGCCCTATGGTCCACTGCACGAAGTTATGCTGGCCTGTTTACTCTCACAGAAAATTTGACGTTTGAGCGGTGCCGGCACCTCCCAAACGTCAAATTTTCTGTGAGAGTAAGCAGGCCAGAAAATTTTCGTGCAGTGGACTATAGGGCACTGCATGAAATTCTCTCCTTCTCTTTCACTCTTACAGAAGTTTTGTAAACAACAAGGCCAAGAAACGTCAAAATCCCATACAATATCAAAACAGTGCAGTGCCCTATAGAGAGAGCGAATCAGAAACCGCAGAGACAGGGTGATACAAGCTTGGTGTTTATCAGCTTTTTTGTGACTTGTACGCTGATGCTTCGCGACACTGCTTCTATGAATATAATCTTTGAAGAAATTCCTGGAGAAATCCAACACACTCCGGCAAACTTCCAGAAAAAAAAACCATTGATAAATTCAAGGAAGAACTGCGAAACAATTTTCATAGACGTGTGCAATCAATTTGAGGACAACTAAGGTTAAGTTATGATGAAACCACACCCAGAAGTTTCAGGAGCACAAATCTGAAGAACCAAATTACGGTTTTCGCTGAAAAGTTGAACGACTGGTTACCCGCTTGTGTTGTCCAATCGATCAAGTTTTTGGTAAAAACGTCATGTGGTTTTTCAGATTTGTGCTCTTGAATATTCAGGATGTGGCTTCGTCATATCTTCATCCTAAGCTAAGATAACACGGCAATATTTTATGACGTGCGTCATAAATAAAATATTGCCTATACTAATGAGAAGTAGTTATTTATGCAACAAGTTGTAAGAAGTTCATTGTTTGTCATGACTTATTGTGAAAATCTGTTTTGTAATTTGTTTTCTTTCGTACTTAATACAAAAGTGTGAGAGGAAGTGTAACGTAATGCCATTATGATTGACAGCAAATTGAAGACAGAAGAATGTGCATTTTCCGGTGTAGTCCCAGTAAAATATGGTATGTGTTGTACCTGATTCTTTTATTGAAAATAATGACGTACCATGAGTGCACTTACTGCCGGTAGGTCTTCCATGACGGAAACCTAGCTACATCGATAATATCGTACCGTAAAGCAGAGTAACATTGACCGAGACTCGAACGTTACACTGTTCATACACCGAAGAGTGTAAACAGCACCACTTTAACAACAGGGAAATAATGCCGAAGGAAAAGGCTCCACCGATGCAGAAGTGCCTTTTCACGCGGTACTTGACGGCGATAGGCACTTTTCCTCCTTGCTTTTCTCATCATAATGATGATGGTGTGATGATGGAAAATTGTCCGCGGGAATAGAACCAGTCAGCTGCACGACGGGATACGACCGCCAGATAGGTACACATACCAACAACTAACTGGTGGAAATGCGACCGATGGCGTAACGCGCTTTAGGTTCCGGGTGATGCCTTTTTGAAACGGAACCGTAATGTAGGAGTTTCGGGAATGAAATGAATTTGTTTCAATTATTTCTTTTAAGGAGAGCTCTAACTGGAATTCTTGAAAAAAATGTCTGGAAAATAGGTCGTGCAGATTTTTCTCAAATTGTCGTCACTTTTGGCCATACCAAAATATCGTAAAAGTAGGCCTATCTCGGCAGAGCTTTTATTTTGGGCACTTTTCCACTATAACTCAGTCAATGTTAAATCAATTGATACAATTTTCTTATTAATTTATTACATCATTTTTAACGAATATCTGTGAGGGTCCTTACTGAATTCCCGGTGTCAGTCTTTTCGCCAGAATATTCTCTAGAACATCTTTCAAACTTGTGAAGAATTAGCCTAAGTTAAAATTCACAAATAAAAAGAAATTAAAAAATATCTTTCAAACTGCTAGGTAACATTCTCTTAACTGCCGTCCTACGCATAATTGTCTCATGTTATATGGGAATCCCATATAACATGGGACAACTATGCGTAGAACTGCAGTATAATTTTTATTACATGAAAAGATTTTGACTCTGCTGACCTGCTGGGGATCACGTGTTCGATTCCTAGTCAGTCCAGGAACTTCTCATATAGGAAATTTCCTTCCTTGGGTATAGAGTACAGTAATGTTCCGATTTTATCACGGCCTCCGCGCGTCAGTCCTTCATTTTTCATTCATTTGCTGTTACATTTGAGAGCAAGTGTTTTCTCCTCTTCTTTAAGGTGAATGTTGAAGACGCGATTTGCAACGTTAAAAATATTTAAAATACGTGTAGATTTTGTAGAATATTTAAAATTATTTTTGAATCGGAACAATACTGTATCTTCGTGCCTATCACATGATATACACATGAAAAATGGTCATTGGCAGAGGAAGCTTTCAGTTAATAATTGTGGAAGTGTTCATAGAGCTGATAAGCAGGCTTTGTCCCAGTGGGGGCGTTACGCCATGAAATATAAAGTCTTTGAAAGAATAAGCTCGTATAAAAAAATCTGATAGCTAATCTTCTCACCTATACTTCCCTCTCTGTAAAGCCCCGAAATGATTCCCCGTTTTGTCCCCACTTCCTCTTTTCCCTGAGGCCACCCCTAAGAACTTTAACCATTCTTCATCCCATTCGAGACTTATTTTTACAGTTTCACCCTAAGTCCCCATGAAACCACATTAATTCAATTTGTTAATCCATATCCGCCCAGCGTCCTATTTATAGGATAGTATTTTTGAAGTGATAATCTGGAGAATTACACAATATTTCGGCAGACAGTATTTCGGAGAAGCTGTTCAGTAGTAGATCCACGCATTGTACATGGTGAACACTTAACTTCAGAATTGGCTCGCTAGGTGGCGCAAACGTTGCTGTAAAAATTACATATGATCGCAGTTTATGAGTCTCGTTTCAAATGTGAAGTAAATTTACTTTCCTGATATCTTAACCATCGTACTGCGGACATTGTCCTGTAGATGGCCAACATCTGGCCTGAAACCGGTCGGCGAAAAGGTAAATGTTTAATTCCTTTTTATGTTTTGTAAGAACGATAAGTGTTGTGTCCGTGTCGCGTCTTCCTCCTATGTTCCCTTCAAGTCTTCTTCTATTGATTCTTTCCACTATGAATACTTTAGAGGATCCTCCCAACACTCTCAAAAGCATTCCTCTCAAGATTATTTCAAGGCTTCTGGGTTTCCATCACTGATTTATACCAGAATTTCTTTAAAAATATCTCCTAGTTTTCCATCAAGCAATCCTCGCGGGATTCTTTCAGAGATTACTCCCGGGATTTTTCCAAGTCATTCCCCCGGGCTTCTTCCAGGGATTATACCCGGAATTCTGTCAGCGGTTTCCTCCTGGATTCCAATAAGGATTTTTTTCGAGATTCCTTATGCGATTTTTCCAGGAATGTGTCATGAATTCATCTGAGATTTTTGTGGATTCAGTGATTCATCCCGTAATTTCTTCCGAGATTCTTTCCGTTTTTATGGGTTGTTATAGAAATTCAATCAGGGATTCCTTTCGCAATTCTTTCATTGATTCATTTGAGGGTTTGTCCCGGGATTTCTTCAGGGATATTTGCAGGCGTTCCTTCAAACATTTCTTCCAGTATTCCTATATTGATATCTCCTGAAATTTCTTCGTTGATTTTTCCCGGGTGTCTTTAGGGATTCCTCTTGAAATCCATTCAAGTAATCTTTCAAGGATTCTCAGGATTTGTTTGGAGATTCTCCCGAGATTCCTCTCACATTTCTTTATGGATTTCTTCCAGGGTTCTTATAGATTTTTTCGGGATTTCTCCAGGTTTTTTTCAGAGATTTCTCTAGGGAGATTTCATCATGGATTCCTTCACAGGTTCCTCCCAGAATTTTCTCATTTATTTATCCTAAAATTCTTTAATGGATTTCTATTGGCCTTTTTTCGGGATGCCGTCAGCGATACTTCCCAAGTTTTCTTTGGATCTCTATCCTACGATTCCTTCAGGGATACCTCGAGAATGATTTTTCTGTCAATCCCTCTAGCGTTCTTTTCTGGAATTCCGTTAGGAATTATTTGGAATACTCTCGGGGTTCCTTCATAATTTCCTCCTTGAATTTCTTCATTGATTGATCATAAGTATTTTCTGGCTTTCCAAAAGAAATTCCTACCAGAATTTATGCAAGGATTTCTCTTGGAATTCTCTCACAGATCATTCTCGAGATTGTATCAGGAATTCCTCTATTCCGCAGAATCATTACCTGTTCTGTGGCTTAGTTGGTTAAAGCACTGGTCTAGCGAATACGGGGTCGTGGGTTCAAATCCCACCAGAACGCAATTTTGTTCACAAATTCATCTCTCAATTTGTCAATTAGCAACATTTTGTGTCTTCTAATTACAAGTTTTTCTGTATCCTTTAGGGGTTTCTCCTGGGATTCTTACATTTTTTATTATCGTTATTTATTATCGTACAAATTGGGCCGAAGGGTATCAGATTTTCATATTTTTTTTTTTGAATAAAAAACATTGAGAAAAAATCAGGGCCGCCTATTTTCCGGGAAAACTCAGGTGGATTTTTTTTTTGTTTTCCCCTGACACTACTGACTTTGAAAAATTGTAACTCAAGAACGAAGCATCGTAGAAACCAAGTTTTTTTATGAAAATGAAAGCAAATTTTCTCAGGAATCCAAAAAAATATGAACTGGAAAAAGTTTTCCACAAAATTTTCTACCGTTGAGAAAATTTGTAAAGAAAAGCCGCAATAACTATGCCCAAACTCGTAGAAAATTTGAAAAAAAAAAAATGTTTGATCAAGTAATTTTAAAACCTAGCTAATTTTTTTTGGAATCTCCTTTTTTCGTTTTTGAGTTATGGCCAATTTTTTGAACAATGTCCAAATGTGAAATATAAGCATTTTCTTTACAAAAGCATACCTCAAAGACAAAGCATCGTAGAAACAATTTTTTTTTTATAAAAATAAAAGCAAATTTTCTCAAGAATCTAAAAAAAATATGAACTGGAAAAAGTTTTTCGCAAAATTTTCCACAGTTGAGAAAATTCATAAAGAAAAGCCGGAAAAACTATGTCCGAACTCGCGGCAAATTTTAACAAAATATTTTTGAGAAGGAACTATATAAACTTCAATTCCAGTAACTTTAGAATGTACTTTTTTTTCGTTCCTGAGTTATGGCCAATTTTGTGCAAAAAAAAAACAAAATTTGTCATAACTCAGGAACGAATGATAAAGTACATCCTAAAAGTTACTGGGATTGAAGTTTATAATGTTTCCTTCTCAAAAATATTTTTTTTAAAATTTTCCAGGAATTCGGCATAGTTTTTCCGGCTTTTCTTTACAAATTTTCTCAACGATGGAAAATTTTGTGGAAAGCTTTACTAGTTCATATATTTTTTGGATCCTTTGGCCCAAACCCGTACGGTAATAAAAATCCCCTAGTTCTTTTAGGGATTCCCCCATGAATTCCCTCAATGATTTTTCCAGGGATTTCTCCTGGAATTAATTCATGAATTTATCCACAATTCTTTCAGACTATCAGAGATATCTCCCGGGATTCTGTCGGGATTCCTCCAGGATATTCAAAGGGATTGTTTTTTTTAGATTCTTTCTATGATTTTTTTGGGATTCCTTCAGGGATTTCTCCTATTTTTCCTTCATAGATTTTGTTAAAAAATCATTCCGGTATTCCTTCATTGAGCCCTCTCATGATTTATTCATTGATTCTTCGCGGAATTCCCGCGGGAATATTGCAGGGATTTATTCCGGGATTTTTTCATTGAAACTTTTTTTTTATTATCGTACAAATTGGTACCAAGGTTCTCAGAATTCAATGAAATTTTTTTTCACAGGTAGGGTTTATATATATATGAAGAAAAACAAAATTGAAAAAAATCAGGGTCGCCTAATTTTGCGGAAAACTCCAGTTTTGGTTTTCATTTTCCACAGACATCACCTACTTTGAAAAATCATAACTAAAGAACGAAGCATCGTAGACACAATGTTTTTTTTTGTGAAATCGTAAGCAAATTTTCTCAGCAATTCAAAAAAATACAAAATGAAAATTGTTTTCCACAAAATTTTCCACTGTTGAGGAAAATCGGTTGGAAAAGTCGGAAAAACTATTTTCGTACTCCGGGAAAATTCTAAAAAATATATATTTTTGGAAGGGAATTACATAAGCTGTATTCTGTGAAATTTTCAGGATGTCGTTTTTCTCCGTTCCTGAGTTTTGACCAATTTTGTGTAAATTTTCCAGATGTGCTACATGAGCCGTTTTTTTAAATCATAACTTAAGAACGAAGCATCGTAGACACAATGTTTTTTGTGAAATCGTAAGCAAATTTTCTCAGCAATTCAAAAAAAAAATACAAAATGAAAATTAATTGCCACAAAATTTTCCACTGTTGAGGAACATCGGTTGGAAAAGCCGGAAAAACTATTTTCGAAGTCCGGGAAAATTCTTTAAAAAATATTTTTGGAAGGGAATTACATAAGCTATTTTCTGTAAAATTTTCAAGATGTGTTTTTTTCCGTTCCTGAGTTATGACCAATTTTGTGAAAATTGATAATCAAGACGGTCGAAAATCAACCAACATCTGGACCGGTTGCGTCAAAAGGTTCTTCGTCACAGCTTCTAGCTGAAAGAGCTACGAAGCGCTGCTGTTGTATGTATTTGGCAACATTACAAAACGCACTCTATTAAAAAAGGCTGCTGTTTTGTGGATTTGTAAGTTTTACGAAATGTACTGTATATCCCTTTCGTGACGAACCAGCACAATCGTGCTGTTTTTCGGCATTGGTTTTACAATTTTTTTTCAATTGCTTTTTCCTCAAAATATGTTATGTAAGTAATTTTTATGATCGAGTTATTACTCTAACTTGTATTTTTGAGCCTCAGCTTTGATTGGAATTGTTTATAAAAAACGCCACAATAAGTTAAACAAAAAGTAAACAATCATCCTAGAAGTTGAAAAAGATTTATCTGTCGTATTTTTATAAATACTAGTTTTATCCAGGTATGCAGAAATAAAAATCGATACAAAAAGAGTAGTTCTGCGAAACGGCGAAGAATAAGTGGTGCTTTGTTGAAAAGCACAAGATTTCTGGGTGGTCAAAGTGGGACCAGCACAATTGTGCTGTTCCGTCCCCAAGGCGGTCGAAGTTTCATCGGAAATTGCCTATTCTTAGGCGTTTTATGGTATTGAAGATTGATTTTAATTATTAAATCACTACAAAGTGTTAGTTTGTAAAAACTTAGACGTATAATTTCAACTCAAGGAACACAATATCGGCTTGTACGAGTTTTTGAAGAACTTTGAATACTTGGGTGAATAATATTACTCCATATTATCGAAATCATGGAACAGGAATTTGCTGTTCTTATTATCTCCTTCTTTTTCTCTTCTATGATTTGAATACCCTGTCAAGCTGATCTCGTGTTCCTAGATTTAAAATTCTACGTCTAAATTTCTACAACCTAACACTTTGCAGAGATTTAATAATTACAATAAATCTTCTGTGCCATAAAACGCTTAAAAGAAGGCCATTTTTAGCAATTACTTAGAGAACATCGACCGGCTTGAGGACGGACCAGCATAATTGTGCTGGTCCTAATTTGACCCCAAAAAGTGCATAGGTGGATAAAGTAGCCGAAGTAAAGAAAGTTTTATCCTAGAGGACGTTAAGTTTATAAGAGAAAATTTGAGATAATCATTCTTTTATGGTCCGTCACGAAAGGGATATGTAGCAACTGTTTTGTTAGTGCGAACTCCTATTCGATTTGTTCAAGTTTTCACATCTTCTGGGAAATCACCCGGAGTTGGAAAAGAGTGCAATAAAGGCAGCCCTAGTGACAAATGTTTGATTTCTGAAAACCGAGTTTGGTAGCTATATGGTGCTTGTTTTGCAGCTGGTTAATTTTTGACTAGCTTCCTTTTTATTCAGCGTTGGCTGCTTCTATTCGATTGTTACACAACAGAAAGCAAATGACTGAAGTTTATAGCGCTGAAAATGTTAGTTGGGGTATTAACTTGATTTCTGCATTTTTCTTATAAAGTATAGATTGCAAGCTTTCATTTGACACATTGATAGTTTTCATATTTAGAATTATTGGTAATTTTTATAAAAATGATTTCCCTTAGACTGGTAAAAACAGGTGCCCACATGGAATTAAGTTAGATACTTCTAGAGTAATTTTCAAAAACAACCTGAATTGTTTTCTGGAGCTTTCTATGACAAAGCCCTTGAGAAATTTATTTCATTTCATTTATTTAGTTAACATCAAATTCATGATAATACTGAATCAACAATTTGCCGCCATAATACTCGATTTGCAGCTGCAGCTCTCCAACGTCGGTCACGCCCAACACACGCCAGATCACGCTCCACCTGGTCCGCCCATCGTGCTCTCTGCGCTCCACGCCTTCTTGTACCAAATTGTATTGTACCAGAAATTTATTTATATTCGCCAAATACTAGAAATAGCTACACGTTAATATGCAATTTTACAACTTATTTCTTCCGGTTATCGATGCATTACAGTTACTAAGCAAAGAAGCGCAAGGAATATTATGTGGAGCAAAGGAGAAAAAATAAACATCCCTTCAAGGACACGCTCGCTAATGGAGCGAGGATAAAATTGTGCTGAATTTAGCACAATTATCGTAGCGTCCATCCGTTGACAATACATCGAATAATGGTGGAAGTGACTAGGTTCCCTGGACACGGGATCACTTGTTGGTATGGAAGCTAAAGCCATGAAGACGAATAGGCGTTCAGTAACGAATCCTCTTTCAACTCCGTTCAACTGCGTTTGAAAAAGGAAACCAGGGAAATCAGATTAACATGATTTTAATCGCTAACCGTATTAGACAGGAGCAGCTTTGAATGTGACCCAAAACAGGAGAGTTGACCGAAGGGTGAATTTCATTAGCAACGCATAAATGGATTCGATATAAGGCGGGAAAGTCTTACTGTGGTAGAAGGGTGCCCTGGCCACACCCGTGTCAAACCGTATTTCAACAAAGGTAGATTTCAATCCAATCGACCCTCTTTTACCTGTGCGGAGTGATTGACAATGCTCAAGCCACTGGGGGTGGTTTTGAATTATTTACGTAACTTTTGAATTGATGTGTGAGTTAATACGTTCTATACCGCATTGAGATTATTTAAACGGCGGGAAGCTCCCCTAGGAATTGAAGGAAAAGCGTTGAAGCGACCGACAATGATGAATAATGAAGCGGAAAATGGAGCAGATGGGTAACCAACCACTTCCCCGGCGATTCGACAAAAGTTGTTATTTGACTTTTGGAACTTTTTCCCTTTTTATGACTTTTTTACGAATTTGAATAAGTTATTCGTAAAACTTTGTAGGTATAACAGATTTCAAAAGACAAACAGTCAAACGTTATTGCTCATCTTGTTCAAAGTTGCATCCGAAAATAACAATATGCAAGTTCAGTGATGTCGAACTCATATTCGACATTCAAAAAACTAGGGAAAAACGTTGAGATGCCTACGTTCAGCAGCACTTTCATCGCCCATTTTTAACTCACAATATTTACTTTGTACGCTAGGAAAAATCAAACGGTTGGGGGGAAACCGTACAACCATCGTCACCGTACCACTCCGTACTGATGAATTTCCTCCCCTTTCCACAATCCTTTTCATTGTTTTCAACGAGGTGGAAGTCCCTTGATAAGAGGTGGAAAATAGCTACTTTTATTAGCGCTGGAAGGATGTACTTTTGCAACGGGTCCATTAGTATACTGAGTGACTACACACCTAGAAAAAAATGATGTAGTTTTGTAGTTTTCTGAACCTGGCGTCTTTGAGGCATAAGTTTTCAGGTTAATAGATGTAATTTAACGTCCATCAAGGCTAAATTTGAAAAAAGGGGGTAACATTTTCCACCTTCAAAGACTTCTTCTTTACCCTCTACACTGAAGTTTTTTTTACGACGGTAATTGTACCGCGTAAAAAAAACCGCGTAAAAAAACTTCAGTGTATTACCCAACCCGCTTTCAGATGGGGTATATAGTTTGAGCATTTTTGTATTTCTTATTTCCTGAGCTACCAAGCCTTTAATATTTTTGACTGATATTTTGGACTGTTCTGTATATGTCCCGTAACGTGGGTAGATCTCCTCAAAAACGGTATATTACGGTGCACGATCTACCACATCAAGTTTCAATCTTGCTATTTTCCTGCATAAAGTAGAGAAATGGATTAAAACTTGATACGTTTTTTTTGCAATGTTTGTGTTTTTTATGTTTTGACTTTTACAGTGAACGGTTTCTATTTTTTTAATTTTCTTTTTCCTCTCCAACCTTGTGTTTGTCAATCATTAATTGGATGCCTTAATTCTTAATCCTACGGCCCCTTCGATATCTTCAATTTCGAAATGCAAATGTGTACATTATTTACATTTTCATTTTTTCATATCAATAAGTATGGTAAGCTTATTTAACAGATATTTAAGGTGAAGATATGTCGAAACCGCACCTCAAATTTTTAAGAGCACAAATCTCAAGAATTGAAAATTGGTTTGTGCTGAAAAGTTGTTCGATTGGTTACCCACTGGAGATAATCAATCGCTCGACTTTTCAGCGCAAACCGATATTCCTTTATATCCGATAATACTTTAGATTTGTGATCTTGAAAATTTGAGGTGTGGCTTCGTCATGTCTTCACCTTTAATCATCCATCAAATGTCAACTGCGCTCTAAATTGTCGAATGGAACTCCTCATAACAACCCCATCCTACTAACACATTTTTTTCCTTAACGTCTATGGGTATAGTTTAGGTGCCCTGTATCATCTCAAGTAGACGCTAAACTAACATTCCCATCTTTTCCTAGCGTTTGTATGGACGTGGCCAGGTATACAATGTGATGCCTGTTTCAACCAACTTTAACACGTAAAAAACCCGATTTAATCCACCTATGGTGAACAGAACCCTTCTTACACTGAGTAGTATTGTTGTAGTATTTGTATTTAACATATTTATTTTGTGTAATTGACCAAAAGTTCTAGAAAATATTGTGGATTTGGCATCTAGTGGATTGGTTTCCAAAATAGCATCATGGACCATGGACTACTATCAGAAATGCCAGACACTTCCTAGAATCTTGTATGAAATGTTTAAAAAATAGCTTACATATTCTGGAATATTGTATCTTTTGTTAACTGCCAAAAGATCTTGAATCGATTAACAAATGGATAAGAAAATCAGCGAGATACACTTTGTCTAATATCTCTTAATCAGTCGAATAAATTAGCTCCGAAGTACTTGGTATTCATGGTGATGGTGTAGAAAGGACAAAAATGATATATCTACTAAGTTAATCAGTTTTGGCATTAGCTAGTTATTTTGGCTGTCCGGTTCTTGCATTTTTCACTTGCTCAAAAATCTCAAAAGGTTTATTTGTATAAATCCTAAGTATGTACTCTTCGAAAGATGTCTCTGTAACCAAATGTCCAATCGAAATAAAATTTCTGGGCGAACTACTAGGATGTAGTAGCTTTCATTTGCTTCCAATAGAACTCATTTCGGTAGACAGACGGCTGAGAAACGTGCGTGACTTTTTTTGTAACGCACATACACACACACACACACACACACACACACACACACACACACACACACACACATACACGCATACAGACATTTGCTCAGTTCGTCGAGCTGAGTTCATTGGTATATGAGACGCGGCCCTCCGGGCCTCGGATCGAAGGTCGGGTTTTCGAGCGATATTTATACCCTTCTTATGGGTGTGAGAAGGGTAAAAAAGGAAGTTATTGAAATACTCTTCGAAAGATATCTCAGTAACCAAATGTCCAATCGAAATAAAATTTCAGGGCCTTTTACAAGGATACTGTAGCTTTCATTTGAGAAGAGAACCCAAATCGGTTGACAGACGGTTGAGATATTTATTATGATACACTTGGTCAAAAATCTCAAAAAGTTTAGTTGAATAAATCCTAAGTACACTTCGAAAGATATCTCTGTAACCAAATGTCCAATCCTAGTAAAATTTCTGAGCAATCTACTAGGATGTTGTAGCTTTCATTTGGTGCCAAGAGAACCCAAATCGATTGACACACGGCTGAGATATTTAGATTCTTAAATATTCTTAATGTATAGGAGATATTGAATAAAATGAGACAATATCACTGAATGTGGTGGACAAGGGATAATCTGTTTGGGGTTTCTTCATTCAGTACGACTTTTAAATGACTATGCATGTTTTTTTGTTGAAATTCATTTGAAATTCTCAAATACTCTTAACTTATAGGGGATATTGGATAAAATTAGACAAAATCTCTAAATGTGATGGACAAGAGATGATTTGTTTGGGGTTTCTCCGTTCAGTATAACGACTTTTGAATGAATTTGCATGGTTTTTCGTTGAAATTCTTCTGAAATTGTCAACATATGTATTTGATTTTTTTTTTATTTATAGGAGATATTAGACAAAAAGAGACATCATCTCTAAATGTGATGGACAAGACACGACCCGTTTGGGGTTTCTCCATGGAGTAGCACGACTTTGTTTGATTTTTTGTTCTAATTCATCAGAAATTCTCAAATATTTTCATGCTATAGCGGATATTGGACAAAATGAGACATTTATTGTGATCAAGAGTAAAAAAAAACATTCACTAAACCAAGTTTTCTGATATTGCTACATGAAGTTTTTTGGATGTTTTTCAGGAAAGGGGTTAGCGCCATTCGATTGCCCGGAGTTTTTTTGCTTAAGAATGGGTCACTTCCACTCTCGTTTGTTCTAATTCATTTTTTTTAGCAAGATTATAGTAAATAAATTGTTGGTCAATGATCTCTTCGTTAGGGAGAGTCCATGAATTACGATGCATTTTTGTTTATATTTTTTTTTGAATTTTCCTGCCCTTTATAGCATATTTTTCCATACAACCACCACCAGACCTCCCATCTCGCTTATGGAGCAATTATCGCAGGAAGCTCAGTATGAATATCGGGAGGAATACCAAAAAGAATGCCTAGAAGGAATCCATGGGAGAATCAATGGAGGAATCTTGGAAGAATTCCCCAAAGGAATCCTGAAAAGAATTTTTAGAGGAATCCCTAAAGGAAACCTGAAAAGTATCAAGGAAAGAATCTCGCGAGGATTCAATGATTCCTGAAGGAAGAATTTTTGGAGAAATTCCGGAAGAAGCCTAGCAGAATAACTGAAAAAATCTCAGAACAAGTTCAATTGAATACCCTAGAGAATTCCTTAAAAGAATCCCGCGAGATTTCTCTGGAAGAATCCTGTTGTAACCCTTGAAGTAATTTCAGGAGGAATCCCTGAAGGAATCATTTGAAGAATCCCCAGAGGAATGCCAAAAAAAAATGTACGAATTACGGGACAAATTCCTGAAGAAATCTTTGGAGGAATCCCAGGAGAAATCAAGCATGGAATCCCGAGAGGAATTCCTGGAGGACCGCCGAAAGGCGACTATGAAGAAATGCCAGGACAAATTCCTAGGGGAAACCTGGGAAGAATCATTGCAGGAATCTCTGAAGGCTGCCTGGGAGAAATGCCTAAAGAAATCCCGGGAGAAAACTCCAAACAGATTCCATGAGGAATCTCTGATGCAGTCTGAGGTATAATCCGCAAACGAAAACCAGGAGGAATCTCGATAGAAATCCCGAGAGGAATCAATGTAGGAAATACAGAATTAATTGCTAACGGAATTCCAAAAATCATTCCTGGAGCAATCCTTCACAGAATCGTGGAGAAAGCTCTAAAGAAAACCCGGTAAGGATCAGTGAATGAGGTTCAGAAAGAAACCCGGGGAATACGTTATAGGTATCCCTGGAAAAACGCTGAAGCAAATCCATAAAATAATCTCAGGAGATATCAATATAGAAATCCAGGGAAAAATGCTTGATGGAAACTCAGGAGAAATGTCTAAAGAAATCCCGGGAGAAATTTACATAGTAATTTCAAATTTCAAAATAATCATATGAAAAATCAAAGAAGGGATCACTTGGGAAATCTCTGAAGGAATCCCTTGAAATATCCCTTCAAATATCACGGTAGGAATACCTGAAGGAACGGCAGAAGGAAGTCCAGGAGACACCCTTAAAGGGGTCCAGGAGAAATCAATGAAGCAATGCTGGGAAAAATCTTTAGATCTTGGAAGAATCCTTAAAATCTTTGAATCTTGGAAGAAATGAACCGGTAAAAATAAATGACGAAAGCCTGGGAGCTAATAATGAAGAAATTCTGGGAAAACTTGCTGATGATCCTTTGATCAATGGAGGACAAAGCGTAAGTCGATGTCATTTACACTGACCTGAAATCGATGTTTGATAGAATTGACCACAACATACTGTTAGCTTAAGCTTAAGCGGCTAGGAGCATCGAACACGTTCACATTATGGCATAGTTCCTACCTAATGAACGGCAACTCCGAGCCAAAATTGATTCCTGCGTTTCGTCAGAATGTCGACGAAGCTCATCAGGTGAGTGAAAAGTGATAGTTCGAGCTCACCGGTCGGAAATAATCCGGGTGCCGACATGTGTGTAGGATATGTTCCGGCAACTACCAGTGAAAAGTGATAGTTCGGTCAACAAGTGTTGAAGTGTTCGTCATCAGGAGTACTCCAAGGGAGCAGTTTGAATCCGCTATTGATTGTACTTTATTTCAACGACTTGGCTGTAAGACTAGGTTTGAACTGCAAAATGATCTATGCCGACGATCGTATTTGGTAATACGATCAATATAAGTCTGCCACTGTCTACAAAACTTTGCTTGATCAGTTCGTTGATTGGTGCCAATGGAATAAATAGATTATCAGTATTCCGAATTGCTCCGTTATGACGTTTCTTGGCTCAAAAATGGAACAATACTGCAAAGAGTTTTAAAAGTTGCCGATTTCGGAGTAATATTAGACCACATTCTTCTGTTATCGCCAACACCGATCGACAATTGGAATTGATCTCGAAAGTTGCTAGAGATTTTACTGAACCCCACTTTTTACAATCTTTGTACTGCAGATTAGTTTGTCCAATTCTGGAGACCGCTGCGATTGTTTGTACTTCTAATCATAATTCCTGGACATTGAGGATTGAAGGGTTACGACGGAGGTTCTTCCGTTTAGCTCTTCGTTATTTACCGTGGCGTGATCTGCTGAATCTTCCAGCACAGACTCTGTGCTTCCAGCATATGCTATTCGTTACCAATTGCTTGAAATAGATACTCTACAGAAAAGGCGTAAAGTTCAACAAGCGATGTTTGTGGCCAAACTGCTAAGGAATAAAGTTGTCTTTCATGATCTTCTCCCAATGCTGAACATCCGTGCTAGTCAGCGACCTCGCCGGCAACGGACAATACTGTCGGCTAGGTTTCACCGAACAACGTATGGTTTTAACAATCCGATGTCGAAGATAATTGTGCTCATTCTGCGAATGGAGTGACGTGAGAAAAGTCGGAGTCGTATATCGAGATGAGGAATCCACTCTCGAATGAAGTGACTCGCCGTGTAAATCAAATGGAGAGTCACCTCATTCAAGTCGAGATTTCTCACCTCGATATACGACTCCGACTTTTCTCACGTCACTCCATTCGCAGAATGAGCACAAATAAGAACATTCACGTTGGTTGAGGACCTTTTTGAATTGGAGGCATCGTTGAATTGCTTTGGTCAGTTGGTTTGAGTACTTCGAATGACTTCTTCAATTTTCGACGTCCGACCATCCATCAACATGTCGACATAATCCACCTAGGGTACGGTGCATCAAACGTGTAAACTATGATTATAACAACTTCCCTGGTACATATTAACCAGGACAAGAAAAATGATAGAAACAGTATTAGATCTAGACTAGACTAGACTGCCCCTAAGGATTTCCGTGTTTGGAATTTTCTCAAGTGCTGTAGTTGTTTTTTGGTGAATTGTTTAACAAATCCTTTAGAAACTTTAGACGTATTTTTGTAAAAAAATGTTGAAGGAGCTTCTGACAATAATTGTAAAGAAAACAGTATAGGAATTTCTTGACATGATGAAAGGATTCTTGAAAGTATTTAAAGAAAAGCTTTCTAGACAATTCGCTGTTATGGAGATATATTCAAATTGTTTCTAAGAAAATCGAATTTTTATTGTGATTTCACTGATTGTTTTAAAGCTGTACCCAAAATATACTTTGATGTGTAATCAGTTTCGTACCTTTTAATTCCGCCCTATTTTGCTTATGCTTTGATAGATACGCGTATTTCGACTCGAATATTACAAGTACAAGAACATACTTTGATGTTTTTCTAGCAACTCCTAGGCAGATATTCTTGAAATAAGCTTCAAGACTTTTCCCAAATTTTCTCCGCGAATTTTTGTTAGGGTTTTTCATCAAAATATCATGGATAAATGCATGCAAAGATCCTCGCAGAAACTCATGAACAAAGTCTTGAATGGCACGAATTCTTAAGAATATTTCTTTAAATTTATGAAGAGTCTTTCTAAATATCCTACTTGATATTTACCCATAGAATTGTGCTGAGTTGTTCACTAAAGAATTCAGGGATGTTCTTGTTGTACATTTCATAGGAACCTACTCAAGTTTCCTCCTGAAAAAAATTCTTTTGAGGAAGCCAGGAATGAGTTAGTGGAGATATCTTTGAAGAAATTCTTAAAAATAATCTGGGCAATTCAAAGGGTTTCGCATAACATTCAACACGCTGCAGTGCGCTGTCTTAGAATATGCATTTTCTTCGATGGCCAAAATGACGCCTTTTTGGGAAAATTACTCATTATGCGTTCCGACTTCCTAACTAGACTCAAGAGTATGTAATAGACTGGTCCAGGGAACATAATTTTAAATTCCACAGGACAGCTACCAAGATTGTGTTTACTACTCAGCTTACTATTGGCTAAGTATTTTTTCCATTTTTTTTTACTGAGTTCCCATCAGCAGGTTGAACTCGGTATGCTCGGCTGTCTATGTAAATGAGTTAACAAGTACAGCAAATTAATTGTCAAAATATTATGACGAACGACAATTATCAAGGTCTGAGTCAAATCTGTAATTGTGAACTCAGCTAAAAGATGAAAAAATACTAAACTCAATGAAAAAATACTGAGCTGGAACATCAGAATCTATGAGTGCACGTGGGCGAACTAATGGATAATAAAACATATAGGGTATCGCGCCACTTGGGCGGTGGCTTCTATATTCGTCTGTTGTCCACTATAACTCAGTCAATTTTGATCGAATTGACTTGAAATGTTGTACACGAGTAGATACTATACCTATCTCACCACATTCCAAAAGTTGTGTCAATTGGTTTAAATTTGACTGAGTTATAGTGGAAAACAGACGAATATAGAAGCCACCGCCCAAGTGGCGCGATTCCCTATGTGCTTCTTCCTTCTACGAGTGGAGTGATGCGACACAGCTCGACTCGTACATCGAGGTGAGATCACATTGGGCAATGATGGGTCACGTTTTGGAAATTGCTTGTTAAAAAACAGGTTTCAAGATTTATGGCCCCTATCATCTTATAGCTGACTAGTGTATTTGAGAGTCGTGATGAAAAGCGGGGAAATTTTATTTGCATGCATAAAATTAAGGGATCCATTTCGTAGGTGATCTTACCATATATTTTTGATTTGGACAATTACAATTACAAAAATACCGTGCAAACTACAGTTTAAACTCGTCAGCTCAATTTTTAATTGTTTGTGTCTAATCTTCAAACATTTTGCATCTTATTGAAAAAAAAAAATCGCTTAGGTATTTTTTTTTTAAATTTAGCCTTTTTTTGAGCCAGTCTGCTCTGTATCGTTTGCCTTTTCATTAGCACCAAACGAACTGCCAAGAGAACGAATTCGATAATCCAATCGCACTAATTGGTAGTTCTGATTTCAGAACAGACGATACCACCGTACCGTACTGACCATTGTCCACCATCGTTCGAATCTATCACACTTTATCACAGTACAGTAGTTACCTACTGCCAAAGTTGGTCATACTCTGTAGACCGATGCAATTAGCCCGCCCATGTGGAGAGAAGCCATCGCGTGTCGAACGAAGGGAACGACACAATGAGCCAGTTACCTATACCTACCACCACCGCATCGGGTCAAGCACTGGTGATTGGATGGTTTGGCTTTACGTGAGGGCACCTAGTGGCCTAAACACTACTAATGGCACATGCAAACGTGTAGTGATGAAGATCACCATGGAAACGGATATTAGAATTATACGACGGGGAAAAGGCACTGCTGTTTATAGTTGCTGGAAGGGCTAGGAACGAATATTGATTTTTTTTAAATATCAGCCTTATAACCAGTAAATATTACAGTATCTTGTTATCAGTATGACAGCTGATCATATCCACCTTGATCGAGTCGATCTTCCGAACACACTCAAAGAATTAGCTGATTTTGATTGTGTTTGTTACAGCACTGATTTCTAAGGAAACGTCAAGATCATCCATAATTTCATTTAAAATTATAAAATATAGAGATATTCTAATGATTTTAGTCATTTTTGGATACTTTGTCCTAAGACTTACCGGTTCTAAAAAGCGCCACCCCAATTAGGGCTCCGACTAGTAGACGATTCATGTTTCGTTGAGCGTTGTTATATCCTATCCGATGAGCTATGTTGTCGATCCACCTTTTTGGGGCGTGTTTGGTATTGTGATCGACACCAGATCTTAATCCGTCTGTAATTAGGCCTTCTCTGACGTTCTTGTAGATCACTCCAACAACTTCGTTCCCCTTGTTGCACACAGTTCACGACGGTTAAATTTAAATTTACTTTAACATGTCCAAAATTCCGATAATTTCGATTTAGTAATCCACTTGATCGTGCAAGATCACCACCTTAGTTCTGTTTGATTTCAAAGCACACCTACACTGGCGATCATATTACAAATACCAGTAAAATACGTTTGATTCAACATTACCACCGAGACGACCGCGTACCGTCTAGTCAGGCAAGACACTATGCTTGCTGATTGCACCGTGCACACCTTCCACCATACACACGTGCGAACGGACCAAAACAAACCCGCAGACTGAATCACCATCGCAAGCTAGATGGACTGGTTTGGTTGTTCAACCATAGCCCGTACCGCGTCGTCGAGTTGCAGTTTCATTCATCCAGCAAGCAGGCAGTAGATATGATTCACGATGATTGTTGGTTCATGAGGATGCCACATTCACATTGGTGCGGCTAAACCATCCATAGAGTATACTTGCATTAGCTGTAAGGAAAGATGAAGCGTGTTCATTGATGGTTTAAATATGTAGTATGAAAGCAAACTGTGGGCTAAGGCTTTATTCGTGAAATGCGGCATGTGATACCAACAATGTCTATGGTGATACTATTATACATCTAAGTAGTCTTGGGATTATCGCTAGAAACGAGGAATAATAAAATATGTATCTGAAGTGTTAAGACGTGTCAAATCTTTTCTCTGGAATTCCTTCTTATCTGGTTGAAAGAATACCAACAGTGAATGAGTTATTAGAAAGCTGTAGTTAAGGAATAACTTTGGATTACCACATCTGGCGACGAGGAGTAATTGGAAAAATCCCAGGTATTTGCAGAAAGAAAAATGGAAAAATAATACAATGGCCACCTCCAGGCTAGTTTGACCAGATTGAAACAGTAAGTACAGAACAAGTGATAAGTGCTGTGGAAAAGAGGAACAGGATAAAAGGCACAACTAGTGCAATAAAATCGGAATAATCGCTGCATTACGCAGAAAAAAGGCGATAGCCGCTGCATTTACGCAGGAAAAAGGCGATAGCCGCTGCATTTACGCAGAAAAAAGGCGATAGCCGCTGCATTTACGCAGGAAAAAAGGCGATAGCCGCTGCATTTACGCAGAAAAAAAGGCGATAGCCGTTGCATTAGAAAAAAAAAGCGATAGCCGCTACTTTTGTAGAAGCAACATGTAGCTCGAGGTGTACCACGGCGGATTGGCCATGCAGTGGAATCCCTACCGATGACTGAACCAGGGAATCGATCCGGGGATCTTTCGGTATTCGCGTAATCAGTGGAAAACTAACGAACGTGCTATTTAGCGATGTGTATTGCACGGAATCTTCAGTGAACTGTATTAAATATGCAAAGCTATTGTCATGTGTCTCTCTCATTGCCGCCCATAGATGGGGAGACAGATGTTGCACTCCCAACATATACGATTTGCAATAAAGGAATGTTCATTACGAATGCAATCAAAATTATTGTAAAATATGCAATCCTAAAAAAACGCTTTGGCTGTGTGATTGGTATTATTCGACAGTTCAAGTTGCTAGAATGATATTGAAAGCAATGTATTCACACCATCTACTCTTTTGGAGATTTATTTCTAATTTTATATTGTTCCAAGCGGGAATTGAATTTTAAAACAATATAAAAAATACAAATACGTATACGCAAAACGAATTCGTTCAAAAAGAAAAAAAAACGTGTGGAACAATTAATAGAAAACGATAAGAAGAAGATTAGAGAACACGTTGGAAAATAGCAATCTCAACAATTAGATAGCACTACCAGCACTCTGTTTAACAAGAACATTTCTGCCATTTATTATGATGCTATTTACTGACAGTTGTGGCACACAATTGAAGACGTGCCTATGCCAAAATAATTAATCAACATTTGAAAAGGCCATACAAGCATTTGTAAACAATGACTTTACTGTCGCTGCTGAGTTCCCAAAAAACTTATCCACACAAACTAAAACCGTTATCAATATGAGCAAATAACGATCTTTTGAATAACGGTGTTCGTTTACGTGGCAGGGTGCTGTTCAGCCCTGCGGAGCATTTCCGAAAAAAGGTCTTGAGTTTTTTTCAAATGTTGGTCCAATTTAATTCAGTGTTCACTCTTAGTACCTACCAAAGTGCTATGATTATGCGTGCAGAAATGTTCTATCGAACCATTGCGCACCTCAGGATGACTATTGTAATCACTTCATGATGAAGTGATAATGAATGAACAAGCAAGCTTTTCTACCGTTTATACAAAGTAATTGAAATAACTCGCATCAAATATAGTAACATTCGATTTACATCTACAACCAGATAAACTTTACTGTAGTAATGGTGCTGCTCTTTAGGTCAAATGTAGATAATTACCTACGTTGTACATATACTACATGTATTTTTACTGCTACCTGTTTTTAATTTAATAAAACAACATGAGGTACATTACATATCATGTTCAATGAATGGGTGATCATATTTCATTGATTCACTTTTATGAGTATGTTATTGAAAAGGCTCATATACGAAACGACAAACCGCATGGGATCAGCAAAATGATGCTGATGTTGATGGGTGTGGTTCTAGGTTGGTTCACGATCATTTCGTATTAGAGTTTTTATTAACTTCATCGGAATAGAGGGTTGAATATATCATGCAATTTTTCGCAATGATCTACTCAAAAGATGCCACATATTTGTGTGCGGATCAATACCAGAGGTCTAGAGAGCCGAAATGTAAAAGTAGAATAAGCGCTTAATTAAATTAAACGCTTGTCAAATTATTGAATATTATTTTTTCGTCAAATTATTGTCCATATTTTTTTTCACTTTTAGTATGTACTAAAATAAAATAAAAAAAAACTAACTTACTAACTTCGATCCTGAATCAAATGTAATAAGATTACTTCTAGTAGAAATTTTACCTCTGATTGTACTAACTTGAAATGAAGGAAAAACATTACAAATTGATTTAATAGGCATTTAATAGCTAGGTAATGTTTCACTGCGAAATTCGCCATAGACGAGCGGATACTGGCACACTGATGGTATTTCCGTAACTGTTGTAAGACATACGAAAGCAAAATAGTCAATTGAGTAAGAGGGCTCTCAATATTTTCTTGGAATTTTAATAGGAAATAGGTGTTGAAAAGCAACTTCTGTCTAGTAGAGAATTAACAAAAAAAAAAGAGTATACTATAACAATAGATCACTAACATTACTGGAGAGCAAGTCTTTTACAGCTTTCTTAAAAAAAAAAACGCTTATATTTATGATTTGGCAAATGTATCTCATCTGATCAACAGCGTAACTGTAATAAGTGGAATCTTGAACTATGAAAAACGTGCTGCATAGTAAACTGTTCAAATAATGTAAAATAGGAAATATTCTGTGTAAACTATTCATAGTGATTCATGCAACTACATTATATTTACTACATAACCTTCAACTTACTCTCGCTAAAGATTTCTGATCACGTTTCTGATTCTTATTGTACAGTTCTTCAATTTAGAACTTAAACGTACAATATTACAATGTGTACATATAACTTCCAGAATTTGATAATACGATTCAATAGTTTTAAGGATAAGATTGTAAACTCATGAAGTCCAATGTACTCACCAATTGATTCAATAGTGAAACAGTTGATGCAAAATTGAAAAAATCTTATGATTGATAATTAAAGTTTTGTTTTTTTTTTTTTAATAAATTTCAATAATCTGAATCAGATTTTGTCATTCTGAGTCAAGCAAATCTTTCACAGTTTTCTTTAAAGCAGATGTTTCTACCTTAACAGGTATGATTTTATACAACATAAAAAGGGGTAACTATTTACGTCAAATTGGTATAACTTGCATAACTTGGTATAATATTGGTATAACTTGCAATTAACGCAATATCGGAACATGTGTAAGAAATTAGTCTTTTGTCATTATTCTTAACAGTAGAAATGAAGTCTTGTTTCAGAAATCAGCAAACAAGATACCTCAATACTACATGTATCTGTTAAGTCCTTCATGGATCTGGAGAATTCAGAGAATAACAGTGAAGCAGCAGCAAGAATACAGATTGAACACTCGATTTCTATTTGTTAAAACAAAACCAAACATCTAAAAACTAAAATCAGTTGTGAAACATTTGTGGAGCTAGATGAATTAAAAAAAAAATGATAGAAAAGGAGATGTGATACCAACAATGTCTATGGTGATACTATTATACATCTAAGTAGTCTTGGGATTATCGCTAGAAACGAGGAATAATAAAATATGTATCTGAAGTGTTAAGACGTGTCAAATCTTTTCTCTGGAATTCCTTCTTATCTGGTTGAAAGAATACCAACAGTGAATGAGTTATTAGAAAGCTGTAGTTAAGGAATAACTTTGGATTACCACACGGCATATAAAGCAGAATCATTGAGGCATCGCAGAATATAATTATGGCTACGTGAGGTCATCGAAAAGTGGGAGCAGCACCTTGACGAACACCTACATTAGGAGGAAAATGTAGTCACGGTGGATCAATGCAGCGAAGGAAACGATTAGGCAAGGCTGGCTCCAGAGGCACGTTATCCTCCATTTGGGAGATTTGTGCCATCGCCATCGCGAGCGTGAGTGACGTGGATGTCTGTCACTAGATTAGTAGAAGAGCAGTTGAGTTTGGAGTGTTTTTTTATTCCTTGTTGGGTATATAGGGTAATTCATGTATTTTGGACAGGCTGAGGACAACATTGGAAAAATCGTCCCCTAGCTTCCTTAGAAAGCAATTAATTATTTTGCAAAGTTACTAATACGCTTATAATATGATTGTACTTTGCGTTCCTGGTGACAAAAACCTTATCGAAAGCATTTTAAGCTAATAAAATCACAATTTCCAATCGCCTGTTAGATCTGCATTTTGGACACCGAATATATGTTTTGGACACCCTCAGGTATGTATAATTTGGACAGGGCAATTATCTCAATGTTTAGCCATGAATACTGCTAAATCATGAAAGTAGCATACATTAACAAATATTTTCTTGTAAATAATCAAATGTCTTCGCTTAACAGGCATCTATTTTTATAACTACTACAGTTTTTGTTAAAATCGTGGAAAAATCGCCACACCCACAGAATACGCCTCCAAGTATGCAATCGCATAGCATCCCCATGTAGTTCGTCAGATGACCAAAATATATTTACAGTAGAAAACTTGCAATGTATTTTGGAGCGTTCTAGATGAATGTTACGAGATTGAATGCCTAATGCTTCTTTATTGAACATGTTTCATTGCAATAAGGCTTTCAAATTTCTTACAATTTTTAATTCAAAGATTTTGAGGTGAATATTGTATTTGACTGTGAAGTGTATGCCGTCTTGCATACCTGTGCATTTGAGGGGTTTTCGTGAAACAATTTACATTTTCGATAATTTTGAAGTAAATTCCTTATTGTTAAGCGTATTTTCAACGTAAGTCAGCAGAATAGGGTCTGTTTTATCCAATAATCGATATTGAGAAGTATCCACATTTACTAGCTCTCCGCATGTCCAAATTATATTTTTTACTCTAAGTCACTGCAACCAGCTTTAAGATCTATTGTGACAAATGCCCCAGTTTTATTTGGCTATGTCAAGTTGATCTATCGCTATTGGTACTAGCAATAATCGAACCTTGACTGTTAGCGTGATCCCAACACGATGCTAAAGTTCGGATGAAATGTATTACCGCCTTGGGGTTTGTTCTCCAGACATCAAAGGGTTCTATCAGCCCCTTGCCGAAGAACCTAATTCTTTTAGATGCAATTGCCGAACAACGGTACAGCAAATGCTCCGAGTCTTCGGTATCTATGCCGCAAAAGCGACACATATCATCTTGAAATTTTCCAATCAGCTTCATATGATACCGGCTCAAAAAATGACCTGTTAGAAAGCCAGTATCAAGAACTGAAATCTTTTTGAAAAAGTTCTAAAATTTTGCGAGTGTTTGGAACGTTCGGCTTAAGGCGAAACTAGATCCATTTCCTCACTTTTTGGTTTTTGATTTTTTATAAAATAACGAAGCAATATTTTCAAAATCGATTTTCGTACACATGCACACAGGAAATAAATTGTAAACACAATTAAATTCCAGTTCAAATCAACCAATTTTTCAGTTTGCTATAGCGACAAACTGATTTCTAGTTTAAACTAAACTTTTCAATTGTTTGATACTACAAATATTTTTATTTATCAATATTTTTGACAGTTTGTAAGGCCAAACTGAGATTTTGTAGTTTCAACATAAAATAATGGATTGTTTCAAACGACAGCAATTTTGCAACTAACAAATCCGGATTGTGATTGTATTGGTGACGGCAGCTCCTGCGGCAGCTCGGAAGTCTATTTTTAGACACTCGACAAGCGGATGGAAAGTAGAACGAATTAAAAACAGACTAAAAAGTGAAACCGACCAACATTTTGTGGATGCTGTCTTGAGTACCTTCGCGTTATCCATCACGGCCAAGACTGCACTTGGAAGTTCACCGCAGGATTTGTTACACCTTCCTCGTTGTGGCGAAGTTGGGGTAAGAATTTTAAAGATGTGTGAGTGCTTCCAGGCCCTGTTTGCGGTCCCCATTTTGTAGAAACAAATGAAGTTTCTAACGTTATGTGGAATGATGGTAATTTGTTGTTTTAATTGATAAACACTAAGTATGAATAAAGAAATATAACTTTGAAGTAAGTAAAAAATCAACCATGCATTTTATTGTTTCAAACAGGCGTAATTTTTCAACGTGTGTAGAGTATGGATCAAGGTATCTCCTGATTTTTTTTTCGTGAAAACCGAAACCGTGGGATAAAAAGGCAAATCCGTTTTTGCTGTTTTGATATTGTCGTCGCGGTTGAAACCCGAAGTTTCCCCACACTCGACAATCGAATTTTCTCAAAATTCATACGTGAAGCCTAACGTCGGACGTAGTGCGCTGGACAGCGGACCTGGCCCTCTATCCAGCGCACTGTGCCCGACGTACGTCCGACACACGGTTTAGGAGAAACATCGATTTTCGCGTGTCAAAAATTCCGATTTTCAACTGCACGAACAATAGACTGCCCAGGCCGAAAGAGACCCAAAATCATGTGATATAACACGAACTAATTTGACTATCCCAAGTAACAATCAGCATGCCTTGAAGGTTTATTCATGTTTTATCCTGGTTTTATACGAGTATGAGAAAAAGCTAGTGGTTTATATTAGTTTTATGTGGTAGGTTTTTACTATGCACCTTTGGCATTCCATAAAACTATCATATAACTTCTGCTATAAACATCGTCAGTTAAAGACTTACAAGTGGTTATGAATTGGTTTTATCACTTATTATATGCCATTTCAATAAAACTTGCATTTGCGGTTGTTGTCGGAGAGATTTTTTTTTATAACAAATATACAAAACTGTGAGGTAATGCTTAAAACCAACAAAAGATTTCGTGGCTGCATCATAGACCAAGAAATGCTGTGATAAAACCGTTAGTTCTATCATGAGCTCAGTTATGACCACCTCAGGAGGGTTAGCCCTATTGGAGAAATCATCAGGAACACAGAGTTTTATCAGAAAAAAACATGTCGCGGGATAATTTATGTAAATATTGTAAATTCATTACTCAATTTTATGATTTCACGGACAGCTTAAAATCAAACGTAACTGTTCGACACGTTTCCGTCATTCAGTGTGTTATGCTAGTTATTTATGACATTCCACACGTAACACATAGTGCGTTACGCGTTACACGTAATGCATTACATACATATGTTAGTGAATAGACAAGTCTTTTGTTTAATTTACAAATTTTGGCTACTGTAAAAACCTTATCATAATCAAACAAGTGATGTTACATGCGTTATTGTATAATACTATGTGGTTTTAAGTTATTCCCGTCAACTTGTTTGCTTAAATAAGTTTTTACAGTAGCCAAAATTTGAAAATTATACAAACTACTTGTCTATTCACTAGCATATGTATGTTTGTAACGCATTACGTGTAACGCGTAACGCACTATGTGTTACGTTTAGAGTGTCATACATAATCAGCATTACATACGAAAAGAGGTACAACATCACCGCGGGAGTACCACAAGGGTCAATCCTGGGCCCGGTACTATGGAACGCGGCGTACGATGGTGTATTGAGGCTCACACTTCCACCGGGCGTAAAGCTGGTCGGCTTCGCTGATGACATTACCCTCACGGTATGCGGCGAGTCGATAGAGGAAGTGGAACTGACAGCGGAGCATGCAATTGGCATAATAGAGGACTGGATGAGGTCACGTCAGCTGGCACTCGCACACCACAAGACGGAAGTGGTGTTGGTGAACAACCGTCAGTCGGAACAACATGCGGTGGTCACCACAGGCGGGTGTGAGATCAACTCCAAGCGCTCATTGAGGCAACTCGGAGTAATGATCGATGATAAGCTGAACTTTAGTAATCACGTGGAATATGCTTGCAAGAGGGCGAGCATGGCGATTGCGGCATTATCGAAGATAATGTCAAATAGCTCGGCAATTGTCTCGAGTAAGCGTAGACTTCTCGCGACAGTAGCGGTCTCCATTGCCCATTGCACGGTGACGTCATCAAGAAATCGCTCTCTTTCTCTCCTACGGGAAATTAGAAAACAACAGGACCAATACCTGTCAAATTTGACGGGTACTGGTCCTGTTGTTTTCAAACTCTCTGAAGGAGCAAAAGAGATAGAATTTCGCCGTGAGGTGGTCTATACTACGGTATGGTGCCGCTGCATGGTCGAGCGCGCTAGAGTTCAAGCGAAACGTAGAGAGACTCGAAAGTACACACAGGTTGATGGCCCTTAGGGTCATCAGCGCATACCGTACAGTATGCGGCAGGAAAAAATGCGAAAGTGTTTTTCAACTTCAAACCTCATTTTCGTCCATTTGACATTAACCAATCTATGTTTCAACGTTCCATGATCTATAATAGGCTAGTTTTCTGAAAAGTTAATTAAAAAATTTCCCATTTTGGTCACTAACCTTTACAGGGCGGCGCCTGAATATGAAGACAACCAGAATTTTCAAACCGCAAAAAATCGCACAGGTCGCTAAATTTCGCATCTGATAAAACAAAATTTTTGATTTTCTCTACAATATTTTCAAATATATCTACTTATTTCATCTGGTATGTGAAACTACATGGATCTGGATCAGTGTGGTCTGGTTGTTCATCGAATTTGAGCTAATTTTGTTACTGTTATAGTCATTTTGTTTAATGACCATTGGGCGCGCAGTTTATTGATATCCGCTTATTAGGCCTACATTATCACATGTTAAAAATCAAATATGTTCATTTTTATTTTTCAGTGCTAGAATATAGACATTGACTGATACACTGTCATGAAAAAATACACATATATATCCTATATTTAGCGTGTAATAGTGCCTTGAACTTTTCGCATTTTTTCCTGCCGCACCCTGTACGGTGTCAAAGGACGCGGTATGCGTGCTGGCGGGTATGATGCCCATAGCACTTGTGGTGTCAGAGGACGAGGAGTGTTTCGCGAGACGAGGCACAAGAGGCGTCAGACGGATTGCCAGAACATCGTCGATGTTGAAATGGCAGAGAGATTGGACAAACTCCAGCAAGGGCAGATGGACACACAGGCTCATACCGAGCGTGTCCAAGTGGACGAGCAGGCCCCATGGCGAGGTGAACTTTCACTTGACACAATTTCTGTCAGGCCATGGGTGCTTTAGGTGGTATCTGCACAGATTCGGACACGCTGTGTCCGGAGTGTGCAGATTGCGACGAGACCGCGGAGCATGTGCTCTTCGAATGCCCACGCTTCGTGGAGCAAAGGTCGAGTATGCAGGAAATATGCGGTAGAGACATCACTCCCGACAACATTGTTGAAAGGATGTGTACGGGGGAGGACAAGTGGGATGCCGTTTCTTCCTCGGTATCTCGAATCGTCCTTGAACTACAGAGAAAATGGCGAGCCGAACAACAGCTAGTTGAGTTGGCTCCCCCTCCCCATCCAGGAGCTTGAGCCCAACGGGTAGTCTATGCACTAGCCAGGGCCCGAGCCTCCGGGGAAGAGCGAACAACTTAAGGCGGTAGCAGGTGGAACGCTTGTACGAAGTCATCCCCCTTCTCGAAGTCATCCCTAACGGGCGTACCGCGAAGGTAAGGAAGAAGAGAGAAAGAGGTTTTAGCACCGACGAACCGACGTGACAGCTAGAACAAATAAATTCAAATTTGTTCGACGCCATGATGAAAAATAGCCGAACACTAGCGCCTCCTCTATTACGGTTCGCGTTGTTTTGATAGCTTGACTCAAAACCCCCGTGTATTCATATAGGAAAAGGTTCGTGCCTGAGCTGATTTGACAGAAGCGTTCGCTCGCTTTGCTGGTCGACCGTTAAATTTAGGGGGGACACTTTTGAAACACCACTGTCACGTCGGTTCGTCGGTGGTTTTAGTGTCGACCCCACATAACCTGAGGACCCACCTCTCGGGTATCTGTAAAGGCAGATTTCCTCTTTCTATAAAAAAAAAAAAAAAATACGAAAAATTTTAAAAATATGTCAGTCATGCAATATGGATTGTTTACCAAAACTCACATCTAAACAATAATGGAACGAATTGTCCTCGGCTTTTTTTCTCCCTGGGCTTGGATTATATCTTCCAGGAAGCTTTGATTTCAGGCATGTGGTCGATGTGCTTTGCAGTAATGATTGGAATAGCTGAATGTATAATCAATGGCAAACAATTCTGTTAAAATCAGATCTTCAAGTCATCGTCATCTGATATAGTTATACTGATCATGATGCTGCATAGTATATCGAACATTTGTAGAAGTCATTTATGTGCCGGGAAAATATAATTCCAAGTTGGTGAGAATATTACATACTGAGGGAGGGTAATAGGCCCAGGCAGACCCCTGAATGGGCAATGTGGGTTAGTGTATGGGAATGCCATTGAAGGTTTGCAATATTCTCCGAGGCTTTCGAAATCCAACAGGGCGCGTCCCCGGGTTGCGGATAGGGGGTGTGGTAGACAGCGCAAGTCGTTAGTATATCCCGCCTCCGCATATATGTGTCGGTTGTGTATTGGTGCCACCTCACTGATACCGACGCTTCGACTAACAGCGGAGCGAACGCATTCAGTCATTCTGATGCTTAGACGCGTGTGCTTCGGATCTCGGTACCACAAGTTGGCGACGAGGGTGAAAAAAAATAAAATAAAATAAAATAAATTGGTTGTGGAAGACCACGCCTAAGTGAAAATAATGTGTGAAGCCATATATAAAAAAAAATCGATGTGAAAATGATGAAAAAAAAGCGTAAATGAAGGTGGGGAAAATTGTGATCGACCACGCTCGTGATACGCCATGTTGAAAATGAAACATGCAGTGATGAAAAAAAAATGTTTGGCAATCTATATGACCAACGGTAAAAAAAAAAAGTATAAAATGAAAGAAAAGTTGAAATATGTGCTCTGTGAAGTGAAAAATAAAACAAAATAATGGTTTTTGAAGCGGCATATTTGGTGATGTGGGCCATTGAAATTGTGATTTGATGCAGGGAGGCTTGGGGACTAACGGAGTGGCTGCTACGTGCAGTCCTTGCTCGCTGTATTGAGGGATGTTTTAGTGATTCGGTAAGCTGGTTCAGGCGAGTTCATTCATATTTAGCATCGTTCGCGGTTTTCAAGGTATGTACAAGCCTATTCATAAGAGTGCACGGAGAAAAAATATTAGTAAACACAAACGAATTTCAGTTTGTTTTAACCGGATTTTCGATTTGAATTTGGCACAAACGACATATTAGTTTGATTCAACTGCCTGTGTTAGTTGAAATTACTGAAATTTCCATTTGTTCGTTCTCCTGATTTAACGGTTAAGTTCTACAAACATCCGTTTGAAATAACTGATAAGATGGTTGTTTCATTTTGACAGTTGCGAAAACAACGGTTTTCGTTAGTTGTTTTAACCGACGCTTATGGTTTGATTCTAACAAATTACCGTTTGAAATGAACGATGAAGTTGGTTGAAAAAACAAACGCTATCAGTTGAAATTACCGCGATTTTATCTTTTTTTTTTCTTTTTGAATTATATTGAAAGACATTTTTATTTTTATTTTATTCATTTTTCGTTAAATATTTATTAGCCATTTATTAGCCAAAACAGAATCGGGTTACCGATGTACAATGTACATACTGGAGTGAGAGGTAGACACGATCGATAATGCTCCTTATTGCGAATTTATGCGCTTGGGAATATTTTTCGGGAAATCCATGTTGGGTGGCTGTCCTGGTCGAAGCTCTAGTGACGCCTAGTGGGATATGATGTGCCCAGCTTGGTTTTTCCACTGTGAATTTCCATCGCTTCTTCAGCTGCGGTTGCGACTCCCTCCTAGAGCTTCTCTGATGAGGTTACTGTCGAGTCGCAAGATGGGTTTTTCTGCATCATCTGTGTGGAATATGTGAGGTGTCTTCAATGATTTCTCGGCTACTATCTAAAATTCAAAGAAACAACATACCCAATTCAACAATTATTTACTAAATCAAAGAAAAATATAGAAATCTTACCTTCTGAAAACGAAGTTGAAACGAATTAAAATAACTTTTTCGGTTACTTTTGCCTCGCTTTTGCATCTATGCAACGAAATTGCGTCAGCCTTTGTATACACAATACCAACTTTGGGACGACAAGAGCTTGGTTGCTGCTGACGGTGAGGCGGGAAAACGGATAATAAAACAACCCAACAAATTGGTTTGTTTCGAACTAAAATGTCAGTAGATTTTTCGCCAACTAAAATATTAGTTTGACTCAACCGCCAAGCCGGTTGCATCTAAACAAAATTTCAGTTTGTTTACGTGAAGCAGAACAACCTACATTTTAGTAAATACAAACGCCTTGCTATAGTTGAAAACAACAAATCGTTGGTTTGAAACTACAAATACTGTTCATAACTTCGGGTGGTAGAAACAACTAATTAGTGTGGTTGTTTCAAACCGAAACCAATGATTTGGAACAAACAAAATGCATATTAAAACTACTATTTCATTAGTTTGGAATTCAACCAACGTGTTAGTTGTTTCAAACTGGATTGATTTTTCTCCGTGTGGTTTTGGATGGCGTCATTTGTGCTGCACGGAGGAGGTTTTTGTTGTTTTCTTTGGTCGTCAATCGTGACGCTTGACGGTGTAATGGAGTGTGGGTGAGCGGTAGCCGTGTACTGTTGAAACGCGACAAGCTCACATGTTCAGATGTAAGCGTTCACACTACCACGTGGGCTTAGCAAAGTGCGCGCGCTCCGCGCATCATCTGCGATGCGTGTATGAATATGATGCCAGCCGTGCACTGGTAGCAGTGGTAACTTGTATTACAGTATTGCTGCTCTATGGACGGTTGTAATAGATGAAAGACGACGGCACGGGTGAGTCCGACGAACAAATGAACGCCAAAGTGCCAAAGTGAGAGATTTGTTTTCCTTGTGAGAGTTTGACCGTGAATTGGATTTTCGACCGTGTGATTCCGAAACTGGTGGTTTGAGCGTTCGGAAAGGAAGTCTAATAGGAACAAAGCATGCAGGATGGAACGTGATTCAATTCACTAAGAGAGAAGTGAACAGTGAGTGTTGACCTTGATAGCGCAGTGGTTTATAGTGGGCAATGAAGTGTCTGTATTGAGATTTCTTGTATGCTTGTTATTTTTTGTGTTTCTCATTTTGGTTTCGCTCTACGACATTGCACTGTCAATAGAGAAACTAAGGTGAATCTTTCCGCTCATAGTGGCAAACGTTAGCCAGCTCGTGGGTCAGGTCAAAGCACCGACATGCACCCCTACATTGCAGAGATTTAACAACAGTTGACACAGTTCTTTTCCCATTTGACACAGCGTGTTTCGGGTACTTGAAAATTAGTTTTCTTTCTTTGTTCCATTACTTTGTATTTAAGTTTCAATGATTCGTGGTGCTCACATTTTGGCTTGGATGAATATGGCAATAGTTGACACCGTCGATAATCTGTCGATGATAGCAAGGGTCGGTTATACATTGAAGGCAACAACCTTGATGATCTTGGAATGCATTTAGCAATTAATTTGGATGTTGTCTTCACTCTTTGGATAGATACTTACCTAAACGGCCAGACTAAGGCCTGAGTGTCCTCTGCTGTACGTAGGAGTCATCTCCATACGACTCGGTCCATGGTCGTGCGTCGCCAGTCACGCACTCTGCGAAGGGTCCACTAATCGTCCTCCACTTTATTGATCCATCTTGCTCGCTGCGCACCACGTCGTCTTGTACTAGTCGGATTGTCCTTGAGAACCATGTTACCGAGTAGTTATCCAACATCCTGGTGATATGTCCCGCCCACCGTAGCCTCCCGATTTTCATGGTATGGATGATGGATACTTTGCGATAGATAACTACAAGGTTGGTGCACGCATGAAACTTGCAGTTGGGGATGATGCGGATGAACACGAGCAGAACGAAAAGAGGTTTGTGAGCGGATTGCCGTCCGATATCATTCCAAAACGGGATTTTGGTTGGTTCGCTTGGTTTAGTAAACAGCTATATTTTGTGATTTTCAACTCCTTAGTCACCAAGAAGAAATATATGTACCTCAATTAGTGCAAAAAAAGACACTTTTGCCTGAGAAGAAATAGTTGCCGATTGTTGTCTGGGTGTCTCTATGTCTGGAATAAACATACACTGGGTGTTCCTAGACTGCACATGAGGTGTTGTTTTAGGTATTGCGCTTTCTATACGGGACCAGTCCATGCTCCATTCAGGTTGCAGCCATTCGATTTTATATGTATAGCTGATTGGTGTTCTACAGCTGTTCTCTCCCGCTCATGAATGGTCTACTTATATTAAATGTAAAATGTGAAGTGATTCAATTCACTGGCGTATGTAAGGAGATGTGATTGAATTCACTGATACGTATGAGAAGGAAAATAAAGTGATTAAATTCACTTGAGTTATGTGAATGGTGATTAAATTCACTCAACCATCGAAAACAAACGAATAAAGAGAAGTACGTGAATAAAGAAACATGAATGTGATTAGATTCACTGGTTGAAGAATGTTCTTTCATGTCGGTGTCACTTAAAAAAAAAATAGTTCGGAAAGGTGTTTCTTAAGTTGATTTCATACTCATACTGGTGTATGACGGGTTTGCGGTGGTTCTCATTTCGTAAGACATGGGCTTGTTGACAGGAGGATTTGTTCAAGATGTTCGACTGGGACATGTTTTTGATCCTAAAGTCATCCGCAGTTCAGATTTTCTCATACTCTGCCATTCGAGATAGGAAAAGAATAGATTCGCTGATTTTAGTGGCTTGTAAATGATTGATGACTGCAGAAAAAAAAAATCAGTAAGGTCGGAAGGTTCAAACGAAAATGGGAGCAGTAAGATTCTAAATGTTCACGAATGTATCCAGCACATAGTCGACAACGCAACGTAGAAGCTATTACAGCAGAGGAATGATGGATTCAAGGCCGAGAGAGACGACCATTCAAAGCGGTGAAACGATACGGTTTTTGTCTCAGTCCCTGATGTCATATGGACGGATATGAAATTGTCTTGAAGTTTATCATTTGCCAACAGTTACTTCTAGGTATTGCGGAAAAAACTGAAACTTTAACGAGTTTATTTGTCGGGGTCTTTTGGGAAGCGTGTCAACCATGTAGAGCACCGTTTCTCAAGATTTTTCTCAAGCGATCTTCTGTCTGCTGTAATCTCACTGTCCGTAGAACGATAGTCGCATACCTGCTAGCGGTCGAAGGATTGCGAAAATAGTCTTTGATATAGAGAAGGTAAACATGAACCAAAGATTTACTGTTGGCATTGCTTGTTAATCATTTGGATCTCCCATCGCTCTGCCGCTCTACCATTGCCCAAATACCATTCTTGGTCGAGAATGGATCATTAAAATAACTAAAACGCCCGCTATGAAATGAACAGATAGGGCCACCTGTGTGTTTGACATAACTCGACTGCTGTGACAATGTTAAAGCCCATATATGGTGATTCCTTTGTTTTGATGCGGCAAATGGCAGAAAAGTTCGTTTCAATGATTCATTATTCAGGAAACATCGGATCGATTACAAATTCAAGCCCCGAGTATCACTCCTAGTACTCATAGTGATGACAAAAAAAAAGCTTGAGATTGTGGATTGATATGTGCAGTTCAGTGATTGAATCTTTCTTTGGCTATTGTTAGGTTTTGGAAGAGTGAAGTATTTCATCACGTTGTACATTTCTTCGGATTGAGGTGCAGGGGGTCGAAATGAAAATCGAAATACCTTCAGTTTCATAACAGATAGAAATAAATTTCGATACGCACACTTCACACGGTGTGATCTGCGGTCTTTTCAGAACAAATTCGAGACGCATGATGGAGCAACACTGAACCTTTTGTGCAATTCCTCTCAAGGTAGCAAATTAAATACTTCCTTCATAGATTAGGATCTTTGTCTGACAGCCACACAGGAATAAGGTGGATCTCCACATTTTTCTTGGACTTGTATCGAATGTTTCTCGCTTCATACTAAGCTTTAGCAACCGATGTTCGTCCTATACGAGAGCTGTAACTGTCTTGGAACTGTTTCCAATGCTCATCGGAAACAGCTTTTTCGAGAAGTCTATATCGTGGATCACGGATTTGCTGCATCTTTAGAAGTAGGACGCAGTACAGAGCTGGTGCAGATGAATGACGAACAATCTCATGTCATCTGCTATGCATCGCGTCCTCTATCAACACTTGAACGGTCAAACAATGGTAATCTGCGGTAGAAGGAATGACTTTTGAATTCCGGAGAGTTGAAGCTGTTACAAGTTGCTTTATTGATATACCGTTGTTAGAAAAGAATTATCGTCCAATGAATGCTTGCTGAATGGAATGGCTCAGACCACAGACTTCAAAATTTACAGTCGTTCGAACAAGAGGTTCATTGTCAAAAATTGTTCTTGTTAGGAGTTTTCACAGGTATGCATTTGACAATGTATTGCTCCAGTGTTGGCTGATTTGCCCTCTGAGAAGAATGGATTGAGAAAGCTGCTACAGATGACATTTCTGAGGTTCAGAGGTTAAATGTTTACTATAGGAATGATGGCGTGCTGCAGACCGTGAAAGACACATTGGTAGCTGAGTACTGTGGGTCGGTCCAGGCGAAATCGAGTTCTACCATACGTATGAGCACCTAGTCTTGTTCTCCGAGATTGTATGTTGGTTATCTATTTCATCTATGAGCCTTGAGAAACGGGATGGTGGTGCTTGCCATCGTTAGTACGTTGATTGGTCGATGGAGTATTGGGAGATAGTTCACCTGCGAGACACCTGGTGGCCTAGTTTAGACCAATATGCAAGTTGCACCGTGCAGAGTGCCATGGTGGATAGAGAAGGTAATGCAACAGAGCTCTGCACTCAACTACCTATGAAGTGGCGAATGAATTGAATGAACATCGAAAAGCTCTTTCGAGTTTTTGAACAAGGGGCGTGAGCATGCAGCGTTCTTATACAAAGCGATCATCCAACAAGTCAACTAGTGATAAACTTCCTCGAGAAGAGGTGGATTGGAGATAGAGAAAACTTACAAAATTGACATTGTTGACTTGGAAAGAATGTCTGAATCGGAAATAAGAACTGAACTGGTCAGAATCCCAAGAAGTCCAGATGACGAAACTTCCTGACGTTCAAAAGGACTGCGAAAGTTGTAGAGTATGAACTGCCCGGTATATATATTCTTATGTGGAATGTTATAATTATAGCAATAGCCTTTTGTTTATAAAGGAGGGGATGTGGTAGACAGCGCAAGTCGTTAGTATATCCCGCCTCCGCATATATGTGTCGGTTGTGTATTGGTGCCACCTCACTGATACCGACGCTTCGACTAACAGCGGAGCGAACGCATTCAGTCA
Organism: Aedes albopictus; assembly: GCF_035046485.1. NCBI lineage: Eukaryota > Metazoa > Arthropoda > Insecta > Diptera > Culicidae > Aedes > Aedes albopictus. The sequence continues at coordinate 470,494,514 of NC_085137.1, read as the reverse complement.
TTCTGATGCTTAGACGCGTGTGCTTCGGATCTCGGTACCACAGGGGGAAAAGGGAGATTTTTCGCATTTGTACTGTACTCAGCCAATGTGACATTATCTCCTATGGTGTTGTAGTGCGAATGAATGATCTCATTCTATGGGAATTCGAACCTTGTAATGTATTGTTTATTAGCTTCAATTTTCTAAGCTTGACAAGGTTTTGAAGACAAACATGAGATGAGAGAATTGCCTAATAGGAAAGTCACATCAGCAAAGCTTTTACATATGCAAATGCTATCCATGGGGTCATGTCTAGCATTTAATATGTATGGCAATGACTGGTTCTTACCTAGCAGGGGTACTACAACACCACGCGGACAATTCGATTAAGGGCTTAAATAGGGATAATATATTTTCCAGAACTTAAGGACCATTTTTCCGGGTGACTGATGAGTCGGTGAAGTTGGAAGTTTCCGTTTGTTATAATTGACAAAATAAACAATCGGGCGTTTTTTTCTTTCTATGACTTGCTTGGCATTTTGAGGATTATTATTTTTTTGGTTTTGGAAGGTATGCGATTCACTATTGAGCCTTAAAATTATTTTGCATCTGAATAGCATTGATATTGTCAAGTCTGTACCAACACCCTAATCCCTCACCAAAATACCCTTTTCCTATCCCATGGCGTTTATGTGGTCAGCAAAGACTATTCAGCCATTACCCCTCCTTATAATCGGCTTTGGACTGACTTGCGCTCTCATTGCCCCACCAAATGCTGCAAAATGAAAATGAAATGAAAATGAATTGTCCTCGGCTTTTTTTCTGCACCAGTGTTTCAGTTTCAGCATGGTCAATATGGAGTGAAAACTGTAGGCACCCAAATTGGTACTTCAACTTTGACGATTGATGTGGCCCAAACCACTGGATGAAAACATTTCAAATTTTTACCACAACATTCCCTATATTTCTTGACGCTACATGAGAATTTTCATGAAGCTACTTAAATTTTTCACTAAAATACGGATTTTTAAAAAAGTATGTCCAAAAATGGCTTTTTTTCATATAAGTTATCATAACTCAAAATATATAATTTCTATCAATTTGAAATTTTGTCCATACAATGTCAATATATTGATCATGAAGTGGTAAAATTTTCAGCCAAAAACATTGATAATTGCCAAAGTTACAGCAGGATGAACATGACGGATTTTTTTTTTGCTACTGAGTGTACTGCCCTTGACCGCATAACAGTAACATTCGACAGAAGTAGGCATTGGAGAAAATGGGACCCAAAGTTGCAACTTTTAATAGTATGGAAATGATCCGAAATTGTAAACATTTTTTATTAATTCATAATTTTTTGTTTAGCAATAAGATCATCTACAGCACTTCTTGAATGCTGGACCTATTGTCAGAAAATAAATCGGACCTAAGTATGATTGATGACACGCATTAAAACCAGTCTATTTTCCCAGTGTGACTGTTATGCGGTCACATCGGTTAATGATGGTCAATGAGACAAAACGACTTGGTGTTTATTTCACAAATCCTAGAACAAACTTAGAAATTTTATTTAGGTAGTCGAAAGTACTTGTAATTTGATGATGATCCCCGATATTAACTCAATAACAGCAAAACATGCAAATACCCTGGGCTTGGATTATATCTTCCAGGAAGCTTTGATTTCAGGCATGTGGTCGATGGCCTTTGCAGTAATGATTAGAATAGCTGAATGTATAATCAATGGCAAACAATTCTGTAAGAATCAGATCTCCAAGTCATCTGATATAGTTATACTGATCATGACGCTGCATAGTATATCGAAAATTTGTCGAAGTCATTTATGTGCCGGGAAAATATAATTCCAAGTTGGAGAGAATATTACAAACTGAGGGAGGGTAATAGGCCCAGTCAGACCCCTGAATGGGCAATGTGGGTTAGTTTATGGGAATGCCATTGAAGGTTTGTAATATTCTCCGAGGCTTTCGAAATCCAACAGGGCGCGTCCCCGGGTTGCGGATAGGGGGAAAAGGGAGATTTTTCACATTTGTACTGTAATCAGCCAATGTGGTATTATCTCCTATGGTGTTGTAGTGCGAATGAATGATCTCATTCTATGGGAATTCGAACCTTGTAATGTATTGTTTATCAACTTCAATTTTCTAAGCTTGATAAGGTTTTGAAGACAAACATGAGATGAGAGAATTGCCTAATAGGAAAGTCACATCAGCAAAGCTTTTACATATGCAAATGCTATCCATGGGGTCATGTCTAGCATTTAATATGTATGGCAATGACTGATTCTTACCTAGCAAGGGTACTACAAGACCACGCGGACAATTCGATTAAAGGCTTAATTGGGGATAATATATTTTCCAGAACTGAAGGGACATTTTTTCCGGGGTGACTGGCGAGTCGGAAAGGGTAGAAGTTTCCGTTCGTTATAATTGACAAAATAAACAATCGGGCGCTTTTTCTTTCTATGACTTGCTTGGTATTTTGTGGATTATTGTTTTTTGGTTTTGGAAGGTATGCGATTCACTATTGAGCCTTAAAATTATTTTGCATCTGAATAGCATTGATATCGTCAAGTCTGCACCAACACCCTAATCCCACACCAAAATACCCTTTTCCTATCCCATGGCGTTTATGTGGTCAGCAAAGACTATTCAGCCATTACCCCTCCTTATCATCGGCTTTGGACTGACTTGCGCTCTCATTGCCCCACCAAATGCTGCAAAATGAAAAATGAAAATGAAAATAACAGCAAAACATGCAAATGTTACAATTATGCGATTATAGGCAGCTGTATTAAATAGGAAAACAAACCTGAATTCCAGATCGGCATCTTTCCAATTTATGGCTGGATAAATAACCAAGCATTATTTATTTTCTGACGATCGAACATTGATAGTGAAAAATAAACAAAACAAGTATTTGACAAGTCAGAAGATGGTTTTATTTAGAAGGTTGTATCGGGGATACGATAAAACTATGATACAACCCAAAATCCTAAGCCGGTATGCATTCGAAGTCCTGTAGATCATAATAAGATTGGGCCAACTAGCCAGAACGTGGGCTTTTGGTGGCATATAAGAGCTCGAGATGACTTTCAAGTCGGCATGAATGGTTTTATTGTTAGGGTTTGAATCGCTAAAAAAAACTTCGATAAAATCAAAATTGTTACTTGGGATGTCATCAGCGAAGCCAATTATTTCGAAGCCCTGTTCTTCCAGTTTTATGAGGAGATCATCAACTATCAAATACCACAGTACAGGTTATAGCATGCCTCCTTATGGGCAGTTGGGCACCCTTTAACAACTCTAACGGTAATACATGATATGCCAAGGATAGATGATATCTCTCCTTTTCATAACATTTCTCTAATCCAATCATCAATCACCAATGCATCTGTCAAAACCACGTCTTGACATAGTATTCCTCATTGAATTGTAAGATGTGTTATAGAACGCTCTTTCAATATCAAGGAACGCAGCAAGTGAATTGCTGTTACTGAAGGGTTTCCCCTTTTGTTATGCAAATTGATTTTGGCTAAATATGACGATTTGATATACTCGTCTAGTAGTTTTTCCATTAATTTCAACTTCATGGATGATAAACTTCTATGAAGTGACAGCTGTAGGAATACGGCTTAATAATAAGCTTCATCGGAACCACTTGGTTAAGATAGGTGTTAAGATTTCTATACGCTTCTGCAGTAGTACAGGAAAAATTCCATCCCTACCCGGCGTTTTGAAGGTCTCCTAGTGCCATTGGCATCAGTTTGCGACACATAAAAAAAGAATTGTTTCAGAAAGAATCATTATGAGTCAGTATAAAATCAATCCAGAGGAATGGCTTTCGGATTAATTAACTTTTATCACAATCGGGTTCGAATCTGTAAATAAGGCACATTTACTTTGCAACCTGAGAGCACATTATTTTTTATGGCTACAGAATTACATTATCTGTAAAGACACAGTACGATCAATTATCTCCTTCATCCTAAAAGCTAATAAATGCATCAAGTTTCTCGATTCTGAATCAGATTGGAGTGCGTCACAGCTAACTAGAGGGCGTAGCCCCAAAAACCGGAAGACAACGTAACGGATAGACACCTACCACCGGGTTTGCTCAGTAGTCAATCAGCTTCTTAATTCCGGCCAGGCATCGGAACTTGTCCGGGATGTAGAACGGTTCGAACACATGCGGGAAGGGGGTGTCCCAGCCGGTGACCCGCGAGATAGGGGCCTCCAAATGGAGGAAGCACTCCTCCTGGATGGTAGCGGCCAGCTCTGCTCCAAATCCGCACGTTAATGGGGCTTCGTGGGCGATCAGTACCCGGCCGGTTTTCTTCGCCGACTGAAAGTAGTCGATAACGGTGGGGAAACAAGGTCAGAGTTTATTTGCGAGGAAGCGAAACGGTACTTGACTGGAACATGGTTCTGAAGTAGTGGGGTTGAGTTATTATGTTGATAAGGGAAATGGCAAGGACAAATTTTCGAAATTCAGATAGTATAAATGGAAATATGCAGAGCCTTTTAAGGCAGAAGAGCAATCATGAAGACTGCATTTTTAATTTCAGTTCTAGTGGTTTGCAGTGGTGCTGCCATAAGTAATTTCATCGAAAAACAATCCGTGGTACAATGCCTATCAGTAAGTCAGCACTTAGGAGTGTAATCCGTGAATTTATAAAAATCGAATTCTGTCATTGCAGGATCTCCAGCACACTTTGGAAAACTCTAATTTTCAAAGTGTGGTTGATCTAATAGAGGATATCGTCAAAACTGGATCCCGCCTCAACGAACAATACCGATATTGTCAGCAGATACTGAAGGACGATCCACCCACTCCCATTCAGCAAATTTTACATGAGAGTTGTGAAGCTAAATGGAAGATTACCTTTAGTGCAGAGTTGGCACGTCTCGGCATTGACGTTCAGAAACGAATCGATCTAATTGTTGATTTGATTAACAAGTTTTCTAAATGCACCGGAATTATCAATTCTTCAATACATGAGTAAAAATAAATAAATATAAACTGGAATATCCGTTTAAGCACTGAATTGTAGGGGCATACATTGGATCGTGCATTCATACAATTAATGCACACAACGGAGTTTTTCCATACAATAAATCAGTATGAGACAAGACAAATAAAAATAAACCGTAGTCCTATGTCAAAATGCCTTCCAACCCAACCCAATACTCACATTACAAACGGTTTCCTTGTCCCAGGGCAGAATCGACACCAGATCGATCACCTCGCAGTTGACGCCGTACTGTTTCTTCGCCATATCAGCAACCTCAGTGAGCACATGGATCTGCGTTCCCCATCCAATCAGGGTCATATCGTTTCCGGCTCGCAGGACATCCGCTTTCCCCAGAGGAGATTCGAAGGCGGCTTCTGGAACTTCCTCCACCGCCGCCCGATAGAGGGTCTTCGGTTCAAAAACGATACAAGGATCCTTTTCCTTGATGCACGCCAGCAGAAGTCCCTTAGCCTTGTTGGGTCCTCGTGGGACCACCACCTTCAATCCGGGGGTATGTGCAAAGTACGCCTCGGGACTCTGCGAATGATAGCAAGCTCCGTGTCCGACCGCTCCGCTAGGCGCTCGGAACGTTAACGATCCACAATCGAACAGGTTCCCGCTCCTGTACCGATACTTAGCCGCTTCATTCACAATCTGATCGAACGCTGGGAAGATATAGTCCGCGAATTGCATCTCAGCGATCGCGGTCGCTCCGGTATTGGCCACTCCGATCGCAAACCCGGCAATGCCCTGCTCGCACAGAGGCGTATTGAAAACGCGATCCCGCCCATACTTCTGCTGCAGACCCATCGAGCAGCGGAAAACCCCACCGAATGCGACATCCTCTCCGAACACCAGCGCCGAGCTGTCCCGCTCCATGGCGATATCCATCGCGTTGTTGATTGCCTGGAACATGTTCATCTTCTTGGTGGGGCCCTCGATCGGGGCCTTTGCGTCCGGTGTGTAAACAAAGTGTGACGAAGCCCGCGTGGCGGTCACCATTGGAGCAGCCACCGTCCTGGTCAACGCCGAACCGGTAAGCTTGAGCAGACTCATTTTACAGCAGCTTCCCTGTGAACAAAGAATGTCGAGGTCAACTGGGTTTACACTTTCACTTGGAGGCAAGACGGAACGCTACTTTTAAATTGGCAAGGATCTGATAACGTTCAACGATTAATGCCAAGAAAGAGGTGACGCAGGATTTTTTGTTATGTAATTTCGATTAAATTTTGTCGTTGGCAATTTTACAAACATCCACGCCGTCCGTGTGGAACAAAACAATTTTAGCAAATTTTACTCGCCATATTTCGCAGAAGGTTTGAAGCGATTCACACTAGTATAAATTATTCTAAAAGTAGTTTAAACTTACACGTAATAAACCGATTCACAAGAACAACAGCACCCAGCAGCAGCAAGTTTTCGTAAGTTTGTTGTCAAGTTCGCGCGAGAGATTGCGATTTTTGTATGTTCCGTTTCACAGCGTTCCACATACTGCAATTGTACCCACTTAATTTGACAATTCGGTGACGTTTCGCTGTGCGGTGGGGAAAACTGGGTTTACCTTTCGAAACTATAAAATCTCGCGTTACATTTGAAAAGGGCCTATCCCCAGAACGTAAACAATTTAAAGTTACTATTAGTAAAAAAAGTGAGTTGTTTTTATACATTTGGAAAAGTGCCTGCAAAGTTCTCATGAACTTTTTATTAAAAAAGAGTTTATTTCTTAATTAGCATAGCATAGCATAGCATAGCCGACCGTACACATCCTGGGGTGGCTGTCGATAGAGACGTTTAATGCGCCAGAAAAGTTGCCTGGGATTTCACAAACCTTTCATTAAACGAGCTCTCGACACCTGGCCAGGTCCTTACGGTCAGCGGGGATGGGGAAGAAATGTTGATTAGATATCTACTCAGAATATGTCCAAGAACTTGGCCCACTTCATAGATATCTGGAGTTGGAAATTGGATAGGGTTTAATGGGGTGCTTTCCTTGACGAAAATTTGTCATGTTGACACATGTTAACCAAAAAAATTTACTTACAAGTGTGTAATATAAATCAAAGCAAATCAAAAAGATCTCACCGGTTTGTCTGATGATCGTCAAAAAGATGCTGCAACGGCTGCACGTCAATCCTGATCGCCAACAATCCATCGTCAACATCATGACGAGCCTCCTCCTCTTCTTGGCGTAACGTCCTCACTGGGACAAAGCCTGCTTCTCAGCTTAGTGTTCTATGAGCACTTCCACAGTTATTAACTGAGAGCTTCCTCTGCCAATGACCATTTTGCATGTGTATATCGTGTGGTAGGCACGAAGATACTCAATGCCCAAGGAAGTCAAGGAAATTTCCTTTACGAAAAGATCCTGGACCGACCGGGAATCGAACCCGTCACCCTCAGCATGGTCATGCTGAATACTCGTGCGTTTATCGCCTCGGCTATATGGGCCCTACCCCCGTTGGTTTGAACGACACCTCATGCAAACCAACGAGGTTCATTTTCTAATTTGAACTTCTAGTAACCCTGTGGGCATCGAAAAGCACACCGATGGTAACCCTTTTTGCTGTTTTGTTTTGATTCTGCGTTCCGTTTCACCCCGTTCCATAAGCAGAATGACTTTTGAAACATTGCAAATTAGAGGGGGTCAAATTAAAAAGTGTTCAGATTAGATGAGGTCAAACCAACGGGGGTAACAAATTTAAAAATTCACGAGAACGAAAAACACGGTGACAGAAAAAATTGAATGCACGTCCGCGCGCAGTGCCTGCTGTGATCAATCTCCATGAAGGCTGTTGAACTCAAAGTTGGCCTCAAATCCTTCCCAGCCAAGCTGAATTATACAGTAAAACCTCCATGAGTCGATATTGAAGGGACCATCGACTCAAGGAAATATCGAGTAGTGGAACAAAAATCTTTTGGGAAGCTTTTTGGAGGGACCATCATAGTAACCCAGAAATTATTTTTTAGTATGGAAAAATTTACCTCCATGAGTCGATATCGAGTCAAGGAACATCGACTCATGGAGGTTCGACTGTACGACCAAGTTTCATGAAATTTGGCCAACAAAAATTCCTCATGACGAAGAGAACAAACCTGCCGATAATACCCATCGTCACCCTGAATCTATATTTAGTGAAAGAGAGGATAACCACTCAAGAAGAATAAGAAAATGGCTATCCTAAATAAAAAAAAAAGAGTTTATTTCTTAATTACACTTAAAAACAATTCGTCACAAATTAATAACAATACATATTCTTGTTGCTTGGATCATGTTATTCTATTCTGTATAATCAAATACAAAATCACTTGACATATTTTTTTTTCGCGTTCGTTTTAAATTTGAGTACAGTAGATATTGGCAAGGGCAGCTGTCTATTAAAACCTGAGGAAGTACTTAGATCACTTGCTGAAAAGCAGGTTTATCCAAGTGAGGACATTACGACAAGAAAAAGATGAACAATTTCCTGTTGTTTTCCAATAAATTAAATGAATCTAGTAAATACAAACTACCATTGAGAACACGCTTAAATAATTCTGCACACTGGATGTGTAATCCTCACACCTCGCCTCACACATTTTTCGTCATCGCTTGCAAAGCCGGCAGAATGTGTGAAAAAAATGTGCAAGGCAAGCTCATTCTATGAGTTGATGGGTCCTTACTCATTTTTGTGCAAGCCGTCTGCTATTGACAAACGCTTGAAGAAGATATTTTTTTTTTACAAAATTGAGTTAACTGCTATTGTGGCTACTGATTGACGAGCGCTGATGAGCTGTTTTTTGGCTGCCCGGCAGTAGAAGCACAATTATTTTGTGCTAAATTGCATGTAAATCATTATTGGTAGATTGATTGCCCATAAGTATATCGTTGTGTGCTCTGTGCTGCTGGATTATTACTACCTTCTATTCTTGGATATCGGGTCTCCTGCATAGTACACACAGGATGATGTGCGAACTTCGAAACTTTGGCAGGAAAGCCGCAAGAAAGCGATAATTTTCGGCATTCTCGAGCTCCACAGCGAGCTCTAAAATCAATTTTAATATCGCTTTCATATATTTTTGAAGCAAAGGGAAGCGTTTTCTGAATGTGTAACCTTCACACATTCTTCAAATCAGTCTGCAAACGTTTCGATGTGTGACAGTTACACAGACTGTTTTCATTCTCAGGCATCAACACAAAAATGTGTAAGGTCGCTTTGCACAAATTTAGTGTGGTCTGGAAAATATGCACAAATGAGTGGTCGTTACACATTTCTGAGTGGACCGATTTGAGCTTGTACGATTTATGGTATGGATCATATGACCTGAGGTCTGCCCACGGGGGTGATCACTTCAATAATAATATTTAATATGAGTATGCATACGATTAAATATATTTAAATTTATAGCTTTGTTTCAATGCTATAAAAGTGTACTTGAACTGAAATTTTGGTCAAAGCAAACTTTGACTTAGTCTTGTCCCAATTTGTTTATTTGTCTGTCAAAGAAAAAATACCATTGAAATAACCCAAGTTCTTTTTTTCCTTGTTCCAGTGAAAATTTCACACAATAATTTACCCTACAGAGTTTAAGGATATAAATAATTAGAGCTTAAATTGGGGGTTCGATGTGATGCTCTTTGGAGCCTGGAATCGATTCTTTACCATAGGAAACCAAGCTAGTTATATGCAGGTTTCAATCCTCTGAAGTAAATAATTGATTGGTATGAAACCATCAAAACATTGCCATGGTATGAAAGGGAGAAACAAAATTGTATAAATATGATTTTAAACGATTTGTGAAGACGTCTGAGGGGGTATTTCGTGCCGCGGTACATCGGTAACAATGAACGTCCAGTATTCTGCGACCAAGGCTGTTTAAACCATACATATATACCAGTTTGTGGACAATTAGAGTAGACAATTAGGCAGCCTCGCAGTATCCTCACCAATCACCCAATATACCCTACGGTATCAATCCAGTTTTCTCGGTACAACGTCGAAACAGCACTACCGCTAATCAGAGCACCAAATTGCAATCCGATATGTCCCCGTTTTGCTGTACTTTTCAAGATATAAAATGACTAAAGCAATTCGCCTGAGTCAATAAAATACTCAAGTTTCCTCACACATCGATATTCCAGTTAGATTAATCCGTAAAACATGAAATACTATTTTGTATCACTTACAACACAATAACATATATTTTATACATAACTTTTAATCTTGTAGTTCAAAGTGAAATTTTTCGAAAATTTAAAAGTCATAATGTGAATATAAAGGTTTTTCGATTTCATGCCAATATTCGGTCCACGATTCGGTCACAAAGGGCCACAAGACAAAGTTTTCTGGGACAACAGCGGTGGGAATTTAGCAGATTTCAAGGAACGACCTGCCTTTTGTCCATTTTTTTAAATCGTTACAGTTCCTGGCGATTGTAAGCAGCACTTGGGCAGCAACATCAAAATCTTTTCCCTTAAATGATAAAATATTGTAAGAAAATCGAAGAAAAGCGTAGAAATAATACTTAAGATAATTGTCGACTTCGACAATGACAGATACAAACAATTGAAAAAATGTTGGATTTCAGTGACTACTGTGATTATTTAATGATATTTCAGTTCAGTGGCAGAAATTTTATAGCATACATATTTATGAAATTTGATTAAATATATTTAAAATTTCTCAATATTATTAGAGTGATCACCCCCGTGGGTCTGCCTAGTGATATTTGGCAGTTATTTGAAAAGATTGATGATAGATCTTATCAACAGCTGCCAAGCAATACATACCAGACATCAGAGTGTTTGATTCTTATCATAAAATGTGCATATCATTCTGGCGGCATTTAGTGCTCGTTAATGCGGGAAATATAAATTCTATGGGTTTTCATAAGCGAAAACTGCTTACAAATAACAACAAATATTATTGTATTTTTATTGTAACAACGATTCATTTGACCTCATTCAATTTATTGTATTTGTATTGTGAGAACAATGAAAAACATTAGGATATATTGTTTTCTTTTGAAAAATGCCCTAACAATGTCTTATAAAAATACAATACATTCTACTGTTTTTCGCGAAAAAATGTATGAAAATTTTCTCAAAATTTTATGGTTAAGACACAGACAAACAGACACATTACTTAGAAGAAAATTGCTTCAAAAACATCGTTTGGCATCTCACTAGCACCCTCTATAATGCTCAATCCGAAGCATTCATTTGAAGGTGTTGTTTCCCTCGGCTCAATGTAACAATTTTGCAGGTGACGACTCCCCCGAGGCGTCATCCATTCATAAAACATGAATAAAGGTTCATGCAGGGGGTGAGAAACTCGGCACACTTCATTTTGTGCCAATGTGCCGGCGATGTGCCGAAGTGTGCCGCCGTACTGGCAGTCATGCTGTCAGTTGACTTGCGACTTTTTTATATATCTGGCAACTACGCGTTTGTTTTGGTTTTCGTTTTGTGTTCAGTAATAGCCAAAAATGTTTTGTGATGTGGCCTGTATCCATTTTGTGGCAGAGAAAGTGATGGTGGATTCCGTAACCAGAGTCCTTCATAATTGCCCATAACTCGTGGTTGGAATCTATACGGAAAACCTGCGGAAAGTTGGCCTTCGTCGTGAACCGGAAAGCTTTTCTGGGAAACCAGTTTTATAACCACCGCTTCTGTCTTGGGTGCTGCCGGCTTCCAGGAAGGTAAGATTTGAACATTCGTCAATATTGCATGATTGCGTTTACCAATTCCTTGACCGATTCTTTAATTTTTTGGATTCAAATACCATACCAAGAACAGCGACATCGCAGTCAACCATCTCCCAAACCAAAGAACTACATAAATTTGCACCGCACGCAGTCACCGACCGCATCCTGAAGCAATAATTGATGTTCCTGAATCGCTCCGGCTGCAGCTATTGTTTCGAAGAGAGACCAACGACCAACCATCCCAGCAGTACCTATATGGCTCGCACATCCAACTGGCCCACCTTAAGCACCAGTTAAACTACTACCTGACTTGGATTTATGGAATCGCTGCCGATAAACGGATCAATGTGACCTTCCGGGGAAGGAATTCACCCACGCATTATGGAAAGCTTCGAATGTTATTTCTTGAAAATTTCTCTCCATTTTATATGGGTGCTGGACATATAATGACTAAATTGTCGAGATATAATAAATACAATTTAATGTGTTAATATTTGTCAATCAAAAAGTATTACTTTTATTAAATAAAAAGCAATAAAGCATGGGTTTATTGCATACAAATTACTTCACCGAAAAAGCACGTATATTTTGATTAAACTCACGTTGAGTTTGTACGTGTTTTATTTGAAGTGATTTTGTGTAGTATTTACTTGCTTTATTGTTCATTATTTGATTCGTTATTCAATAAATCTATTATGTTATCATCATTAGAGGACAGTACCCAAGTAACCACAAGCATTATATCATTGCACGAATTAGACTGAATTTCAACCTTTGCAATGCGAAATGCAGTAATTCCACACTTCTCATGCAATATACCTTTAGATTGGCATTATCAATGTATTGATGCATTACATTTTTTCTTTACATTAGGGTGCATTAAAAGGTGATATACGATAATTCAATAATTCAACACTGCAAAAACTGTATAAATGCAATGTACAAACTAGCAAAGGTTGCTCTAACAATACAATTATAAAAGCTTGACTCTAATGGTACACAATGAACAAATGAAATCAAGAAAAGTTAACAACTTCATGGTCAACTATAGCGGTCTTCAACACTTCTGGTTCGACTCCCGACCAACTTAATCCTCGTTTGAATCACCGATCGACGACTTTCTTCAGAAACCCCTTTTTAGAGATGACCTTTTCTCTTTTCTGTTGACTGCTATCGCATGCCAATTATGATGGAAACCACAATTAGCATAATATTATGAGCATTGTACGAAAGGTGTTTTAATTTTCTTAAATTGATTAAATATCTTCTAGAATGCATTATGTATTCATCAGCGATTTATCAGAATGTGATTACGAATCCCTGTAATTACATATGCCATAGTCGTTTTGACCTCTACTGAAATGGTTGAGGCAGAAGAACAGTTTCCTTTTAGTTAATGAAATATCGGCTGTTATCACTGCAGCAGAAACGGTCCACAGCACCAGCGCGTATGGTACTCATCAAGCGGTCTTCAACACTTCTGGTTCGACTCCCGACCTGGCAACAAAAAAAAAAATGGTTAAAACATTCATGTGGGGGGCATTAGTACCGTTGATAACGAAACGGTGCTAAAAATAGATTTTTGTTTTGGTTTTTCGTGTTGCACGTATTAAGCATGTGCAAATGCAAATGTACAGCACAAGCATTTATGTCACTTTAGCAATGGCTGTCAACGTGCAGCAATATGTGGCACTAATTTAATTTTAGTGGGGCCCTTTTCGACTTTAATATTGCTTCAATGAGGTATTTAAAGTAATGCAGCATTATTTACACAATTTTAAATATAAATATATGGCAAAATTGATGCACTTATATTCGGCTTCGTGGTTACTTGGGTATACTATAAGATGTTTATTATTAAAATACATTCGATGGCATCTTCCGGGCGGATCTAAACCAAGTACGAAACCACTCTGAAAGCCCTAGAAGACCCCTTTGTTTAAGTGTAATCGTTTAACAAGGTTTAACCACAGACAAACAGACGTAACTCTTGAAGGAAATTCATCAAAAACTTTTGCCCGGTGGCTTTTTCATGAGCACACTGCCACCTGTTGGTATAACCGCGCGAGACACTGTCTGCCATGATGGATTTTGATTTGACGTTTGCTAACACGCACACTACTACACAAATCGCCTGTAACTTTCGTTTGCATCATTCAGCAACGTGTACACTGGCAAACGTCAAAGCGATCGAACACTAGCGCCTCTGGTGGAAGGATCGCGGAAATCGAATGAAATTTGAATTGATCGTTAAATGCATGTGCCAAGCCGTTTTGAAGAGTGTTACGTCTGTTTGTCTGTGGTTTAACATTACATGAAAATACAAGAGCAACTTCCATCACAGTCGTGTTTTGTGTATCAAAGTGTGGTTTTGTCGTTCATTTTTATTTTTTTGTTGAGAAGGAAAACACGGAGAAGTGATGCCAGTTTTATGACAGCCAATCTAAAAAAAGTGCCAGCTTGTGTCAGCAAGTGTGCCGAAAGTGTGCCCGGCACATTGTGCCGAGTTTCTCACCCCCTGGGTTCATGATTGAGTCATTTTATGTAAACATTGATCGGCGTCGCGTTCATTTCTCTCCGAAATTGAGAGGTGATGTAGGCACAGCAGCGCCACCATGACACAAGCGAGCACAGTCCGAACCACACTATATTTTCAAAATGACTGTTAAATCGTGCGATGATTGCGATTTGAGTAGTACACTCAGAAAAAAATCTAAACTAAATAGATTAAATCCTATACTAAATCATTTTTTCCTGGTTGACCCTAGACTCAGTTTATGTGCAAGTTAAACTGGGCCTAGTATAACTTCGATTTGATTGTATTTCAGTATAACATACGAGAATACGGATTGACATAGCATGAAATTTATTGAAATATTTTGGGGTTATGATTAATTTACAAAAATAAATAAACAAAATCGCGTACTTGTTTCAATTTATTGGCTTTTATAATAAAATTACACTTAATTTCATACTTCTTACTATTGCAAACACTAAAACCAGCACCGAAAATAAGCAGGACCAGGAATCGGGAATCGTCCTACCCATCGTCACTCTGAACGTCGTGGAATAAATCTGAAAATTAAGTTTGAAAGGCTTGATTTAAGGGATTGGAACAATCGTTGGATGCTTAATTTTACCTTGAGCGATGCCGGGAGTTGTAAGGATACACATTCTGCAGTTGTTCACTCTATTGCCGGGACTAGCGAGGGTGGAAAATCGTGATGGTATTTTGGACGGACGCACAGACGCACGTACGGAACTTTTCCCAGGAAACAAAAATATCCCGCTGCTCCGAATTCACTCAAGCTTGATACAACTGATAATTCTTCGTCCGACTAAGAACTGATTAAAATATACTTTGCTAACGTTGAATGGAAAATTATAGAAAAACTGATGAGTTTCACAAACTTTGAAAACTTTGTTAAATTCCAACACGAAGACGTCATTACTTCTCACTTTACACTCATGTAAAACTATTTCTTTAAAATTCTTGCTCAGTTTAACTTTTCAGACGGTGCTAGTATAATTGTTAATCAGGCCTACGTGTAAACTGCAGTAAAACGAAAAATGTATAACTTTAAAACTTTGTGTGATTTGTTATGTTTCTGAGTGTATGTCTGTTTGTCTGTGGTTAAGATACATAACGACCACCATTTTTTATTGTAAAACTGCCATTTACCATTCGCCGAATGGTATTGAACAATAGGGGTGTTGGTGAGTGTGCTGTGCAAATTACAATATGTTTAATGGTGAATATTTTTCGAAAAAATGGTGATGTAACAATAAAATTTATTGTATTTTTATGATATTTTTTATCAGGGTAGTGTGCATTTTGACAAAAATTTTGTTTTTAAGTGTGGGTAACAGCTTTTATAGGCTACCCTTCCGAACCCTGTTTCACTTTCAACTCATTCCACAGTTCCAGCTCGGTTTTTCTGATGCGGCGGCGGCGACGGCGAGAGAGTTTTCAGCTTTCAGTCAGCTTCAGCTTCAGTTCAACGCAAACTCTCGCGATCGGCGGTCGGACAACAGCGAACCTCCGGGAACAAAAGCGCAGTTCGGCACGGAAAGAAGTTTGAGTGTATGCTTTGCACTGTGCTGCAGCGTATAACGTGACGTAATATTTTTGTGTTGGCACCTTCTACAGCAGCAGATCTCTGATCAGTGTGTGCAAAAAGGGTGAGAAAAGAAAGGAAAATTAAATTTTGGGCAGAAGATTTTTCCTGGTGGTGTTTTGTGGGGAAATCGGTGATCGGGATCGGACGGCGAGTGTTCCTCCTCGGTCGGTCGTCGGGAGTGTTTTCTGGCAAATCCAAAATTGGTTGGAAAACCGTGCGTTTGTTCCAAATTTGGGGTGCTCCTCCGGAAGAAAGCAAAGTGCGCTGTTGTGAGAGTGTGTTGGAGTGCAGCAGTTCAGCAGAGTGAAAAAAGGGAGTCGGTGTCGGATGTGACTCGCTGCTGGCTGGCTGGCTGGCTAACAAGCTGGAGCTGGAAGCAGCAGTAGCAAAGCCCCGAGAGTCGGACGGCAGTGTTTTCGTTTTGTTGGGAAAGGAATGAAGAAATTCGAAAAAGAAAATGGTTGATAATTTTGAGTGCGCTGGCTATACGTTTTACTCCAAGTTCGATTCCGGAAACCTGGGCCGAGTGGAGCTGGTCCGATGCTGTGAAGGTAGGTGGCCAATCAGCTGAAAAATTGCATTCCCCCCTCGAAGTAGTCTGACAATGTGTCAACCTGCAGGCTGCGCTTTTGTTTTGACGACGAACGAGCGAGTTCCCTTTCCCTTGTTGCTGGCAGGTTCTCAGGTTTGGTTGAAAATCATCGCTTGCTTGGTGTTGGTCGTGATTCGTGAATCGTGCTAAATTTTATTTGCAGGTGCGTGGGGCATTGTGGGGCAATGCTGTTTATGAAAGATCCATCCTGGCTGCCAGGGTTGTTTAGTTTTGTTTACTCCCACCCATTATATTTACCTATGATCGCATAACTGTCTCATATGCTAAGGAAACCCAGCAAATATGGGACTTATAGGCGATTATAGGCAGTATCCATCCTAGCTAGTGTTGTTTTAAGTTCTAACTTTCACCTCCTACGAGGAAAGCAAGAGCATAGTATCCTTCGCTATCTTGAGGCACAGTACTTTCGAAAGGAAAACTGTTTATAACCGGAACCCTCACCAGGACGTATTTTCCTCTTCAGAATAAAACCATTTAGATTTATCCATGCCCAGTACATATAAAATCCAATGACGAGTAATTTATATTTGTATTTACCTATTTTTAAAATGGCATCATTAATTCAACAAATCGCTCCTACACTAACTTCAAATTAATTTTAAAATAGGTTGTCGGGCACCAAAACTCATGAATACTTGGATGTCGGCTCTGTTTTGCGTGTAGTAAAACATACAAAAGCCTATTGATATCAAAATTTAGTAACTTTAAGTCCCTGAGATATTTTGTTTGAATTCTGCTGACGTTTGTTAAGGACTTATTGAATATATTCCTTGGAAAAATTGTTGGTGGAATTACCCACGGAATTCACAGTGAAAACTATCAACAAATCTGAAGACTGAAGGAGTACTTTTTTAGAATTTTTGGTGACAATTCTTGTGTTTTCAGGGATATAACGAAGATGAATCAGTTACCGGCTGAAAGTCTCGATAATAAAGTTAATAAATAATTCAGGTATATATGAAGGGATTTTTTGAGTAATCACTGGAAACGCTGTAGGGATCAAAAGGGAATCCCCATAGTTTCTGGTGGAATTACTCGAAGTCTCACCAAGTGTTCCAGTTACGAAGATGTGACTGATGATGTAATATTGAACTTATTACAAAATCTTTATAAATTCCTTTGATTCCGGAATAAATGTCTGAGAGAATCTCTTTTGTGAAACCCTGGTTAAAGGAATTCTGGAGGATTTAATGAAAATGTTTCTAGTTAAACTATCAATTGTATCTTGTACCGACTTCTCGAACCCTCTAAGCAGAATATTCTTTTCGAATGAGTGTAATCAGTTCTGTATCTGTTAATTCCGACAACTAAGCAAAATAGTGCGGAATTATAAGGTACAAAACTGATTATAGGCCGAACATTTCTATAGGTCCTAAGTGCAGATGAGAGGCTCTCCTTAAGTCTCCTCTCTTTCGATTATACATAAATACATACATTTATTTTTTTTTGTCTGTATTAGCGAGATTTTTAACCCTAGGCTAGTTCATCTCGGGACCCACGTTTTATTTCCCTTCCGAAGGAAGAACCCACTTTTTGTGAGTATGTCGGGAGTGGGATTCGATCCCAGGTCCTCGGCGTAATAGTCAAGTGTTCTAACACATACATTTATTTGTTCAACATCATTAAGGACAAACGTCTTAAAATCCCGCTTCAACAGTGCATCAGAACTTCAAACGCACAAATCTTAAGAAGCAAGCTTCAAACAACAGGTGCATATTATTATTCTGTTCTTGCTCACTTGTAATAAGCTTAAAATAAAAAGATCAGGTGCACTGGTTTTGTTTACAAAGAGATTTGTGCGCTCGAAATCGTGAGTAGGTGCCAAAGTCGGCCATTGTGGCGACCATTTTGGGATTCTATCAAGTCTGTCCTTAAGACAAGACATAATCAACAATAGCACGCCACAATACTCGGTTTGTGGCTGCCGCTCTCCATCCTCGGTCGCGCCCAATGCTCGCCAAGTCACGCTCCACCTGGTCCGCCCATCGTGCTCTCTGCGCTCCACGCCTTCTTGTGCCAACCGGATCAGTTGCAAACACCAGCTTTGCAGGGTTGTTGTCCGGCATTCTTGCAACATGCCCTGCCCACCGTATCCTTCCGGCTTTGGCCACCTTCTATGTAGATGCTGGGTTCGCCGTAAAGTGCAGCGAGCTCGTGGTTCATCCTTCTCCGCCACACACCGTTCTCCTGCACACCGCCGAAGATCGTCCTTAGCACGCGTCGCTCAAAAACTCCGAGTGCTTGCAGGTCCTCCTCGAGCATGGTCCATGTCTCGTGCCCGTAGAGGATTACCGGTCTTATTAGCGTTTTGTACATGGTGCATTTGGTGCGTGGGTGAATCTTTTTCGACCGCAGTTTCTTCTGGAGCCCGTAGTATTCCCGACTTCCGCTGATGATGCGCCTCCGAATTTCATGGCTCACGTTGTTGTCAGCCGTCAGTAAGGATCCGAGGTAGACGAATTCCTCCACCACCTCGAAAGTATCCCCGTCTATCGTAACACTACTACCCAGACGGATCCGGTCGTGTTCGGTTCTGCCTACTAGCACAGGGGTTCTCAAACTTTTTCAGCTTGCGACCCACTTTTGATTTTCATAGAATGTGACGACCCACCAGCACGAAAATTTGTAAAAAAGTATTTTTTTTTACAAATTTGACTGCTTTTTTAAATGAATACATTTTATTACTTTGATAGGTTGTACAACATAGTAAACTTGGGTTAAGTAGCCCTCGAAGTGATTTTATTTATTATTTTTAAAGTGCTTTTTGGAAAGAGCAAAGAAAGGTTAAGGTGCCCAAATTTGCATCAGTTAACTCTTAGTCTTAAGGTGAATATATGACGAAGCCACATCTCGAATTTTCAAGAGCACAAATCTGAAGAACCGAATGTCGGTTTACGCTGAAAAGTTGATCGATTGGTGACCCGCTGGTGGTGACCAATCGATCAACTTTTCAGCGTAAACCGAAATTCGGTTCTTCAGATTTGTGCTCTTGAAAATTCGAAGTGTGGCTTCGTCATATCTTCACCTTAAAAATTTGAGATAAGATTTCAAGTTTCAAATACATTTAACCAGTCTGGCTCCAGATAGGGGAAATTACCTATTCTCGGCCGTTTTGTTATCTTCGTCTTTGGGGGTTTTTTGAAACCTATTGAAGTTGGTCTCAAATCCTTCCCAACTTAGCTGAATTATATGGCCAAGTTTCAGGTAATTTGGCTTACAAAAACCCCCAATGACGAAGAGAACAAACCTGTAATTTTATGCTTCTGCAGAACTTTAAAATCTAATTAAAAATTAAATATCGATTAAAAATGCTATACAGCGAGTGGGTGAACATCAATAAGGTTCAAGAATTATAATACTGTTGGATGGTCAGATGAGTTTTTTTTAATAATTTTTAATAATATTCTTCATACGCCACTATTCTATTTAAATTGAAATCACTTTTCAGTTGTTCCGTTAAAGTTCTGACTATCGATATTCATCTGAATTTCACAGAAGTTAAACTTTACTGAAGTTCGGTAAACGTAAGGTTTCTTGTCGAAGTTTGGTAATTTTTTGCTGATTTTTTGGTATTTCTACAATTTTTGGTTTTTTAACAGCTGAAACAGGCGTGTAAGTCTAACAGAAAATGCTAAATGCGAGAAAAAACTTGAACTCATTATTTCTCAAAACATAAGCAAAATCTAATATTTTATCCTAATCATAAAACTTTCGATAGAAAACTCATAGTTTCAGAATCGATTTCATAATGCAGACTATAGTTTCAGTATTAAATAAACTCCAGACAAGACCTCCCTGCCCTTTAGTTCAGAGAGGGGGCAGCGTCCTGCCAACTTGGTCGAGGCAGGGTTCTTGGGAGAACAAGTAAAGGGTTGTTGAAAGATTATGCAATGTAATTTATTTTGAGTAAATAAAATCTATTTTTTCCCAAACATGTTACGTAATATTTGAACAGCTTCATCAACGCTGATATTCTAAAGTGCTAGAATGATGCATTGAGCTTGTAGGGATCCCTTGAAGATGGGATGTAAATCATTAACTCGCGATCGCGCGTTTTCGTACTTCAGGGAAAAAGTACATTACATAAATGAACGATTTTTAAAACACATCCGATATGTTGAAAAATTAATGATTTGCTATCCATGTCCGTGGAACCATTCTGAACAGCCATTGAGTGAATACATTGGGTTGTTACATATTTTCATCTTGCGAATCGACCAGCCATATAAAAACTGAACCCAGTGTATCACCACAACCTCTCTACTGTACCGAATAACAACTACTAAGCATATCCTCTCCTTCCCTTCTTTTCTTTTCCCTTCCTTTTACATGAGCAAAATAACAACTCCGAGTATTTCTATCACCACGGCCACATCTAATTAACGTCTCAACCAACACTGGAACGACCACACTGATGGGGCTACCACCTTGGATCTAGCTGGGCGTGGGGCAGCGTTTCTTACTCAGCCGCTGGATGCCAGAACAGACGCTGTTTGAGCCGCACCTCCTTGGTGAACAAACGCTCGAATCGTACCTCCTCAATCTAGCTGAAGTCAGAAGGACAACAGTGCCCAGACTGCACTACCAGCTAAGCACACAACTCTTAGCTGACGGTCTTTGTCATCGCTTGACCCGTGGAAGCATGAGGTAGGAACTTGTGAGGACCAGAGCTATGTTGGACGCTCTCTTTATCGACTCACCGTTTTGCAACCCAAATGAAGAGGAATCGTGAGTAAAAATCATAAAAAACACCTAAGGTAAGAACATAACAATTCTGTTTCCAACGTGTGATTAACCATTAAATAGATCCACTGGTCACGTGTAAGACGTATTTTTGACGCCGGAACGTCGTGACTTGACTAAACTGCCGTGGGCAGCATAGTTGTCCCATGTTCTATGGGAATCCCTATTAACATGGGACAACTATGCTGCCCACGGCAGTAAACTTCGACAGAAATGGTTCACTACTTGACTAGGTGGACATCGTGACAGGTTCTATACGTTGACGTTTTCAATGTAGTTGGCATTATAAGAATAACGTGAGAGTAGGAAATGTTTATATAGACATGACCGATGCTGAGAATCCTAGGGGCTCCCTTAGGTGTATTTATCATAAGTTTACTCCAAGCACTGTGACGCTGAGACAAGTTTGCTTACAGTTGAAGCTTTTATGTTAACATTCAAATTGACTGCTATTAGAAGATTATGAAGGAAATTATTATTTTAAAATTAGGTTGGTTTATTTTTATAGATTCTGTTAGGGATGAGTACACCATAGTTGATGGATGATCTTTATTAGTTTCAATTGCTAATACAATAACCAACTAACCGACCTTACCTTACGACCTGACTTAGTCGATATTATGACGATAAAAGTAAAAGAGCAGGAGTTATGATGTGATCAAAATCAAAACTTAATCTTATTTTTTGTCAGGATCCAGAAACATGGAAAACTGTAGTAATTTGAATGTAGTAAAAACTATGCTATGATACGGTGGACATAAGGATAATTCAGACTTCATAGGGATACAAGAGATGAACACAGAGAAGCAAAAGACGACTAGCGACGACATAGGATACATTAACTGTACATTAACATAAAGCGTTCGACTGATAAGTTTTATGTCCGCAACATCAAATGGAAGCTCAAAAATAGAGTTATTTGAAGATGATTCCAGTGCTGTAGATGACCAACATCGGTTCATCATAACAATATTGGTATTTAACTTGAAATAACTTTCAGAATGCACAATGTAACTTGGGATATTTTTTGATTATTGTTTGGAGATGATGTCAGAAAAACTAGTTGCCCATACCGGCTACAAACGCTAGTTCTGATAATTGTCACTGAGTAGTCTTCAAAAGTATCAAAACATTACATTTCTAGAGCTTCCACAAAATACGGGTGTGATGGGAACAGTAAGCGACACTGTATTTTTGATAACTACTACGACCCAATACTAAATACTGCACACTTTGCTCAAGTTGACGACATCGTCTAGTCCATCGTGAGTATTGGTCATAGTAGGGGGAAAGTAGGGAAAGGGTCCAGGCTTTGCTTTCAGCTGTCCTGCAGCTCCACCTGGTCACTCTATAAAAAAAAAAAAAAAAAAAAAAAAAAAAAAAAAAAAAAAAAAAAAAAAAAAAAAAAAAAAAAAAAAAAAAAAAAAAAAAAAGTATTAAATAAACTCCAGACAAGACCTATAATACAAAATTTTGAAAAGAATTAAGGGGAAATCGAAATTCTAGAAATAACTCTTCTATAACTCTTCTAATAGATTCTCCAAGGAAGTATTTGAAAATTAAAAAATGGCTAGCAATATAATAAGTTAATAAAGACTTCGCGACCCACCAAATATCAGCCCGCGACCCACCAGTGGGTCGCGACCCATAGTTTGAGAAACGCTGTACTAGCATGTACTTTGTTTTTGAGGCATTCACCACCAGTCCGACCTTTGCTGCTTCGCGTTTCAGGCGGGTGTACAGCTCTGCCACCGTTCCAAATGTTCTGGAAATAATATCCATGTCGTCCGCAAAGCACACAAATTGTCCGGATTTTGTGAAAATCGTTTCCCGGCTGTTGAGCCCGGCTCGTCGCATCACACCTTCCATAGCGATGTTGAAGAGTAGGCCTGAGAGTCCGTCACCTTGTCGCAGTCCCCGGCGAGATTCGAATGAACTGGATAGTTCACCCGAAACCCTTAGGGCACCGTTATAGTTACGCGTGAGAGTGCGCGTGTGCGAAACCGCAAAGAAGAATATCAACAATAGCAAATCCACGAAAATCCTATGGACGCGCACTCTCACTCTCACTTTGAAGCGGCACTATGGCAGCGCGGTTACGCAGTTTTGCACATCGTCCATCGTTGCTTTAATCAGTCTAGTCAGCTTTTCAGGAAAGCCGTTTTTGTCCATGATTCTCCATAGCTCTGCGCGGTCGATACTGTCGTATGCCGCTTTGAAGTCGATGAACAGGTGATGCGTAGGGACTTGGTATTCACGGCATTTCTGCAGGATTTGCCGTACGGTAAAGATCTGGTCCGTTGTCGACCGACCGTCGATGAAGCCAGCCTGATAACTTCCCACGAACTCATTCGTTTTAGATGACAGACGACGGAAAATGATCTGGGATAGCACTTTGTAGGCAGCATTCAAAATAGTGATCGCCCTGAAGTTCTCACATTCCAAATGGGGCAGATTACCCCTTCCTTCCACTCCTCCGGTAGCTGTTCGGTCTCCCAGATCCTGACTATCAGCCGATGTAGACAGGTGGCCAACTTTTCTGGGCCCATCTTGATGAGTTCAGCTGCGATACCATCCTTACCAGCTGCTTTGTTGGTCTTGAGCTGGTGAATGGCATCCTTAACTTCCCTCAGCGTGGGAGTTGGTTCATTTACGTCCTCCGCTGCACAGGTGTCGTCGTTTCCTCCGTTGCCGTGGGCTCCCGTGCCGGGAGCGTGGAGAACCGTTCAGGTGCTGATCGAAGTGCTGCTTCCACCTTTCGATCACCTCACGTCCGTCCGTCAAGAGGCCTCCGTCTTTATCCCTGCATATTTTGGCTCGCGGCACGGAGCCGTTGCGGGATGCGTTGAGCTTCTGATAGAACTTCCGTGTTTCTTGGGAACGGCACAGCAGTTCCATTTCTTCACACTCCGCTTCTTCCAGGCGGCGCTTTTTCTCCCGAAAGAGGCGGGTCTGCTGTTTCCGCTTATGTTTGTATCGTTCCACGTTCTGCTGGGTCCCTTGCTGCAGCATTACCGCCCTCGCTGCGTTCTTCTCCTCCAAAACCGTTCTGCACTCTTCGTCGAACCATTCGTTTCGTCGATTCCGTTCCACGTACCCGATGGTGCTCTCTGCTGCGTCGTTGATGGCTGCTTTCACTGTACTCCAGCAGTCCTCTAGATAGGCTGACCATCCGTCCCGTATTTAACGGGACAACAAAATTTTCAAACACTCGTCCCTAGAGCATAGTTAACGTTTTTGACTCAATTATTCGTTCTTTCTAGCTGAAATAGCATTATTAACAACATGCAGTTCTGTTTTGGACATTGATTTGCTTTTTGTTGAGTTTCCGAAATATGTCCCGTATTTAAACGAGACAAATCTGGTCAGCTTTCCTCTAGAGGGGTCTCATCGAGCTCGCCCTCGTCTGGCAACGCGGCTTCGAGATTCTGCGCGTATGCTGAGGCGACATCCGATTGCTTCAGTCGCTCTAGGTTGTACCGTGGCGGTCGCCGGTACCGTACATTGTTGATGATGGAGAGTTTTAGGCGCAGTTTGACCATCACCAGATAGTGGTCGGAGTCGATGTTGGCGCCACGATAGGTCCTGACGTCGATAATGTTGGAGAAGTGCGTCAATCAGAACGTGGTCGATTTGAGATTCCGTCTGCTGTGGTGATCTCCAGGTGTAACGATAAGGGAGGCTGTGTTGGAAAAAGGTGCTACGTATGGCCATATTTTTGGAGGCGGCGAAATCAATGAGTCGTAGGCCGTTTTCGTTCGTTTGCTGGTGGGCGCTAAACTTACCAATCGTCGGTCTGAATTCCTCCTCCTGGCCTACCTGAGCGTTTAAATCTCTAATGATGATCTTGACGTCGTGGCTTGGGCAGCGATCGTACTCCCGTTCGAGCTGCGCGTAAAATGCGTCCTTGTCATCATCAGTACTTCCGGAGTGTGGGCTGTGCACGTTTATTATGCTGAAGTTGAAGAATCGGCCCTTGATCCTCAACCTGCACATTCTTTCGTCGATCGGCCACCAACCGATCACGCGCCTTTGCATATCACCCATCACCATGAAAGCTGTTCCCAGCTCTCGTGTGTTGCCGCAGCTCTGGTAGATGGTTTGATTACCTCTAAACGTTCGCACCATGGATCCTGTCCAACACACCTGCAGCGCTACGATGCCGAACCCGCGGTCTTTCGATTATAACATGCTTGTAGGGTAGTAGCTTCAGTTTTGGCCAGTCCGGAGTTCTAACCATAGTGAGGTATTTTGCTTGTTGCGATCTAAACCGACATAAGTTTATTTTTTACTAGTAGATCCTAAAATAATATAATGATTATAGCTGTGAAAACCATACATTTTAATAAAAACTGGAAGGAAAAAAAATTCCTTAAAAAATCCGTTTCCATATATCTATTTTGGCCGGGGTGCTTCTAATTTGGCCACTTCCATAAGAAATACACGTAACATATAAGTAAAATAATTGTTATTTTATTTCATTGTTTGTACAAGATTCCCAAAATCTAAATTTCTCGCGTCAGAGATATTTACATCAATTTTAAACCAATTCTGATGAAATTTTGATGGCATCTTCTACAAATAATAAACTGTTGCTGGTTGAAAAATAAGCCATTTTGATGCATGCAATCGAAAGTTATACACTATTTTCAGTGGTGCAATTTGATGCCGGACACCCTTTATTTGAAGTGGTACTCCTATAAGAATATCTATTGTAACTCCTTCTGGAGTTTCGATCAGACCTCCATGAAATACCGGTTAAAATCCTTGAGAATTTCTCGTAGAATTTTCTGGTGAAATTCCTAGATGTCGGTGGGACAACTGTAAGAATTCCTTGTGGAACTCCTTGAGACGTTCCCAACAGAAAACCCAAAGGAGTTCTTGATGAAACTGTTTTTGATGGTACTCCTAGAGAAGCTGGAGCTCCTGCGGAAATTTTCAGTGGAACTCCTAGAGACAATAGGTTGAGCTCCTTGAGAAATTCCTGGTGTAAGTGCTAGAAGAATTCCTGGCGAAACTCTTGCCATTTGCAGTGAAACATCTAGAGGAATAATCGGTGTAACTCCTAGAGAAATTGTGAGTGTAGTCCAAACATAAATTCCCGGTTGTACTCAAAGAACTTTTAAAAGTTTTCCTGGCGGTGCTGCTAGATGGAATTTCTGGGGGACCTTCGAGAGTAATTCCCAGTGGAACTCCCACAGGAATGCCCGTTTGAACTCGTGCCGGAATTCTCTGTGTAATTTCTAGTAAAATTCTCATTGGAACTCTTAAAAAATCCGGTGGATTGCTAGTGG
The DNA here is from genome assembly GCF_035046485.1 of Aedes albopictus. NCBI lineage: Eukaryota > Metazoa > Arthropoda > Insecta > Diptera > Culicidae > Aedes > Aedes albopictus. Next base: position 470,468,048 of record NC_085137.1, on the reverse strand, counting down.
CATTCTCGTTTAAAAAAAAAAAAAAAAAAATCCCAGTGGAATTCCCACTTAAATTATCGGCGGAACTCCTTCTTAGTAAATTTCTATAGGAATTTTCGGTGGAACTTCTCGAGGAATCCCTGTTGAATCTCCTAGAAGAATTTTCTTTAAAATTCTTAGAAGAATTTCCGGTGTAGCTTCTAAAGTAGTTTCTGCTGGAACTGCTTTGAGATGCTCAAACGGCGAAAAAACATAATACCCACGCTGTTTGCACCATATTTCGTTTGGAGAATTGATCATTTCACCATACAAAAATCCAGCTCACCACTATTTACAATCTAGTATTTGACTGATTACGTCCTATTATGACCAAAAAAGTTTCAAAACTGCAAAATACAGCTGAATGAGGGAATGCCGGAAAACGAATTAATTAGAACATTTTATTAATTCACTTTTCCTAATTCTAGTTAGTTTAGTTCTGTCATGGAAACTAACCATTACTCATGATTGCATGTTCCAAAACACAAACGATGTCATAAAAAATAAAAAAAAACCGAAAGTAGCTATACCCCGTTTGTTGATGGTTGGCTGTCGAAGACAAGACACTTTTCGGTGTGCCCTTCTCTTCTGGAGGAAGAATGTGTGTATTTAGGTGAAACCAATAACCGCTTGTGGTTTTACAGCTACCTAGTTCATGACGAAACGAAAACTTGCGGTGCGGTAGACATGGCGGTAGCTCTATCGCGAAAGGAATCCAAATTCAACCGCACGAACGCGATTTGGTTCTATTGGGCCATCATATGACGACATTCGGCCCATATAGCCGAGGCGGTAAACGCACGGGTATTCAGCATGACCATGCTGAGGGCGACGGGTTCGATTCCCGGTCGGTCCAGGATCTTTTCGTAAAGGAAATTTCCTTGACTTCCTTGGGCATTGAGTATCTTCGTGCCTGCCACGCGATATACGTATGCAAAATGGTCATTGGCAGAGGAAGCTCTCAGTTAATAACTGTGGAAGTGCTCATAGAACACTAAGCTGAGAAGCAGGCTTTGTCCCAATGAGGACGTTACGCCAAAAAGAGAGAGAGATGACGACATTCGGTGTAGATCGATTATTCTTGATTACCGTCTGAGGGGGTTTGTCAGGAAGATGTTGTCGCTTTGGATCGATGTTAACCTATTTGTGGGGGCTCTATTGAGCCGTATTAAGATTTTTTAGAACTTTTATTTAGAACAAAATATAGGTTCCACACTTATACAAATTTTATGCTAGTTTCTTTTAAAGATTTTTAGAGTCGATTCTATGATAAGACCCCGAATGTCAATGCCCAGACAACCAGTAATCGTATAAGATGTTGCATAAACGATCAAAAACGATCAAATCTGACTATACATCTCAATGGTTGCTACTCCGTTATTGATCTGAGCTGGTACCAATTGCACTGAGATCCAAATGAATAAGGGCTGGGACACTCCACTTATTCTCAAAGTGCAATTCTAGCAGCTCATACATTTTGGATCAATACCGGCGCCGACCACGTCCTTAGAGCAGGGTGGCCACTCAACCGGGAATTCCGGGAAAACCGGGAATTACCCGGGAATCGCAAACCGGGAAAAACCGGGAAAAAACCGGGAATTTGCTTAGAACATAAACCACCCTTAAAATTGAAGGTCCAGGATAATAATTTCTATTGCATCTACATGAGAATCATATTTTTTTTCTTAAACATGATCTATATTTTTGTAATCTAAAGATACTCTATCGCAGATACTAGATGCAGAGTTCAAAACTTAATCATAAGATTTATTTTAGATTTTTCTTAAATTTTTATTTTAAATCTTGGACTTTTTTAATAGAACTGTTGTAGAGAATTACAATTGTTTTTGAAAAAGCTAAGGTATAAATGGAAAACTTTAAATAATGTGTCTTGGGTAGGACAGTCAGTGTATTGTATCATTACAGAAAAAAATATTTCCATATTAAAAAAAATACCTTATTTTACAGCAGTGTTCCTTTACAATTACAAATGTGTATGATTTTAGAAATTCTGTTAAATTGATCGTCTTCAAGAATTTCATAACATTTTTTTCAGTATTCCATGTTGGACATGTTCTTTAGATAGTATACAATCGATTCTGCCAGGTTGCCTAACATTTCTCTTGATGATAAACCAAGGTTTTCTTCGCAGATTCTCCTAGAGATTTCTCCAAACATTTATTAAGAGATTTAACAAGATATTTTCCCAGGGATTTCTTGAAACGTCTTACAAGAAAAGTTCAAAACAATTCAACCATATCAAGCAGTTTTACCAATTATTTTTCCTTTTTTTCAAGAAAATTATTGATATAATTATAAATAATTTCTAAAGACGTTCTTAAAGATTTTACATGCTTTTTGTCAAATACTTTTAGAGTAATTTATTTGGGAATTCCAACTATATTTTACCTATTTGAATCCTCTCATGGATTTCTTCAGGAGTCCCTCTTTCATTAGTATACTGTCAAGCATCGCAACAGTGAACATTATCAAGGAATCCTTTAATAATTATTCCAGAGATTCCACAACAGTTTTTACATTCCATATTACCTTTACAAGTTTCTTCAAGAGATTTTTCGAATAATCTCCCAGGGATTGCTTCAGTAGATTCTCGAGAAATTGATTTGAGTTTTTTTTTCAAAAATTTCATTTGGCATTTCTATTAGAAATCTCTACTCTAACTTTGAATAGAGCATATCTAATATGTATAAAATTCCGAAAATACTTTCTTGAGAAATATTTTAAGTTTTTGAGACTATAGAAAATATGGGCTTCTTACTAAATGTGGCCTATATTGGATTTTGTTTTTCCATCAAAGATGCTCTAAGAGCAGGGCTCATTCGCTTCTAATTGTTAGGCATGATTTAGCTTTCGCTTTGTTCGAGATTTTACTAACGTTTTCTGAATTTTGAATGTTGATAACTTGCACATAACAAAAGAACTTCTGGTACAAAAAATCGCATTCAAGTATTTTTATATCATTTTGAGCGTTAAATAGTTCAAGCTTAAACAGTTATGGTGTTATGTTGCTTGGGAATTCAAAAAATATATAAATGTAAATTGTCAACCTCCTAGAACGCGATCAATTGAGCCAAAAGTCTATTTCACTTGGGCTGTTTATGATGAATGATATCTTTTGACATTGTTAGACCTTTGACAATGGTGCGCTTCCAGCGTGGCTTCCAGTAAGGTTAACTGTTTACAAAATCAGAAAAGTGAAAAAAAAGAAAATAGCAATAGGGAATCGCGCCACTTGGGCGGTGGCTTCTGTATTCGTCTGTTTTCCACTATAACTCAGTCAAATTTGAACCAATTGACACAACTTTTGGAATGTGGTGAGATAGGTATAGTATCTACCCGTGTACAAGATTTTAAGTCAATTGGTTCAAAATTGACTGAGTTATAGTGGAAAACAGACGAATATAGAAGCCACCGCCCAAGTGGCGCGATACCCTATCAGTGTTCCGATTTAACCATATAAATCAATTTCTAGAAAACCGGGAAAAAAATTTTAGGTACCGGGAAAAACCGGGAAATAACCGGGAATTTATTTTACCGAGTTGAGTGGCCACCCTGTTAGAGTCAGTTGGGAAGGGAAAGGAATGTTAGAGTGTGCTGGTTGTTGCTACTAAAGACCGAGATCACCTCTGCATCCCCACATCCAGCACGGACTGGGGTATTTGTTAGACGGAAAGGATGGGACGATGTTGCATAAAATGATAAAGTGGAGGCCATATGCGTGCATGTCTCCATTTAGGCGCTTGTAAAATGTACGCATATTGCCTCCACTTTATCATCTTATGCAACATCTTATACGACCACTGGTGGACTGGGTGACTGCCCTTTCGAGGTAGTTGCCCATTCGGGGTAATAGCGTTCAGGAAAATTACATTCAGTGTATTTACATAGCATCATAGAGTCACTTTATTATTAGACGTTCGGAGATGGATCAGAAAAGTTACGGCAGAACATGCGACAGAAGATTAGAAAATGTTGTTTCTGGTCAATTGTAGCACGTTGGAGCTATTTTATGTGTTTCTAACGGTAGTCTGTTAGCTGCCAGTTATTTGTCATATTTTTGCAACCGAGTGCCCATATAGCTCATGCAATATTAAGCGCACGGGAATTCAGTATGACCATGCTGAGGGTGACGGATTTAAATTCCAGGAACTTTTTGTAAAGGAAATTTCTTTGCTTTCTTTGGGCATAGAGTATCTTAGTGCCTGGCACACGATATAGGTACACAACACATGCAAAATGGTCAGCAGTAAAAGCTCTCAGTAATTACTATGGAAGTGCTTATAGGACACTAAGCTAAGGAGCAGGTGTGTTTCTCATCCGTTATATTTCATTATTGTATGAATCCTCAACTCTTCATTAATTTATGGTGATTATACTAACATTGCTTTCTTGTTTTCTATTGGTTGTAAGGAAGGCTCAAGGAAGGTGGTTCAATTGATGATTTGTACATACCCGTTGCTTCTTCAGACATTCGCGATTTGCAATCCCGATGTGCACCACTTTTGACATAAATCTTATCTTGATACCATAGGGAGATGTTTATTGCCTACCTGATTTGTCGATTACGATAAGAAAACCTAAAACAGTTCCCATCCATCAACCCTGTTTGCAATAATTCAGCTCGTCACGCTCGTCCCATATTTTACCGCTAGGCAGAGACCAGCCATTCAAAGAAACAGCTGGAGCAAACCAAACAAACTAAAAATCGGAAAACAAAAAAGTAAAACTTTTCCCATTCTTTCCCATTTTTCCTCCACAGGACTGAACATAATCGGTAGCAATGTTAGTTCCAGTGTCGGTTGCTTATCGGCGGTATCTAATGCCAGTGCCATCGTTGCCACTGCCAATGCAATGGGAGGTGGCGGGCCGCTATCTCCGGGAAGCGTCACCCTTCTTGGCCCACCGCAGACCGCCATCCTGTCCGGTGGTGGTGGGCCTCAGATGCTAGGTGGCAACTCACCATCTGCAGCCCATCAGCACCTTCAACCACCAACGTCGCCACTATCTGGTGCTGCAACGGCAGCTGGTATCATTCCGGAACAACTGCACCACCACCAGTTGCTCACCAGTCACCAACCTCATCACCATTCGGCGGCTTTCGTCGAGGTGGAATTTAATCTTTGGACGCGGCCCGATTGTGCCGGAACGCCGTACGAAAATCAGAACCGAACATGGTTCTATTTCGCCGTGACGGGTAAGTTGCGTTTTCCGAATCATCTAGGTTCACTGTCAAACTTATCACATTTGTTTCTTATATGTTTGATCCTTTTTCCTAGGTGGCCGGCCGAATCAGATTGTCAAGTTTAATGTGATGAATTTGAACAAACAGGCAAAGCTGTTCAGTCAGGGTATGCATCCTGTCACGAAAGTCGGTCCCGGTGGCCGGTGGGAGCGCATCAAGGATAAGCCATCGTACTCGGTGAGTAACATGTTAAGTTAAAGTTACACGGTGCGGCAGGGAAATCGTCTGCCATTGCTCAGCTGTTATCGAGAAATAAATCTTAAATTCTACTATGTATCTACTAGAGATATTCCTGAACAAGTTCCTGGCGAAATCCTTGGAGGAATCCCTGCAGCTATTTTTGACAGAATTCGTGATAGAATTCCAAGAGGATTCTCTTCCAAGAGGAAATTCATTGATGAATTCCTGGAGGAATCCCTGGGGATTGCTGGAGAAATCCTACGAAGAATTCTGGGAGGAATATTTCGAAAAGAAGTCTGTAGAAATATTTTAAGGTATTCCTGGAGGAATACCAGCATGAATTTCTTGAGAAATACTTACATGAATTCCTGGAGCAATACCTGAAGGAAGGAATCCTTGGAGGAGTCCCTGGATGAATTATTTGAGGAATCTCTGGAAGAATTCCTGGAGAAATTTCTTCCATCTCTTGAAGGAATCACTAGAGCCTCTAGAACCATAGGCTAGAGGAATTCTTGGATGAAGCCATGTAGTAATTTCTTAAGAAATCCGTGGTAGAATCCCAAGAGGAATTCCCGAGAAAATTCTTTGAGGAATCTCTAGGACAAGGATGTTTTCGATCAATTGGCAATCGTTTGCCTAATTTGTTCACAACTCGGTTCAGAAGCCCTATAATGGAATGTTGTGTTCGGCAAAGTTGTATATTAGTGTTTTTCCTACAATTATCATCAAGGACGTGGAGTTAGAATATCCAATATTTACGTCGTAAAAGTGTTAGTACCAGCTACTCATACTAAAGAATCGGATTTTTCGAAAAATCACTAATCTACAACTTTGCCGAACATCACAATTTAATATCAGATTTCTGAACTGAGTTATGGATCAATGAGTCAAACGATTGCCAGGTGATCGAAAACATCCCTGCTCTGGGAGAATTCTTAGAGAAATACCTAGACGTACTCCTGCTGAAATCCCTAGAGAATATTTTGGAGGAATCCCCGAAGAAATATCTGAAGAAATCTCATAGGAACTTCTGGAAAATTCCTAGAGGAGTACCTGAAGGAATGTCTGGAGGAATGTCTGGATGAATCCCTAGAAGAAAACCTGGAGGTATTTTTAAAGGAATCCCTGTATTCCTGGAAGAATTTCGGAAAAAAAATCTGAAAAAATCTCTTGAGGAATTCCTGGAGGAATACCTGCAGGAATGCCTGGAGGATTTCCTGAAGGAATCCTTGGAGGATTTCCTGAAGGAATCCTTGGAGGAGTCCGTTAAGGATTCCCTGGAGGAATTATTTGACGAATTTCTGGTAGAATTCTTGGATTGATCTCTGTAGAAGTTCTTGGAGATATTTATGGAGAAATACCTGGATGAATCTCTAGGGGAAGTCCCGGAGAAATTTATGGGGAATTACCTGAATGAATTCCTGGATAAAATTCTCGATTTCTTATAGAAATTCTTGGATGAATCCCAGGAGGAATTTCTGAAGAAATCCGTGGAGTTCCAAGAGAAATCTTTCGAGAAATTCTTGGATTCTTGAATTCCTGGAGAAATCTCTGGAAGAAATCTTAGATAAATCCCTGGATTTACTCCTGCAGAAATCCATAGAGGAATTCTGGGAGGAATGCCTGGAGAAATATCTGAGGAAATCTCTGGAGGAATCCCTGATGGAATTCCTGTAAGAATTCCTGGAGGAATGCCAGGCAGGTTCTCGGTGGAATGCCTGCAGAAATTGCTGAAGAAATGCCAGGAGAAATTCCTGGCGTAATGTCTGCAGGAATGCCTGGATATTTTCCTGGAGGAAGGCGTGGAGGTATTGCTAGAGAAATCCCTGGATTCATGAAAGAATTCCTGGAAGAATTAAAGGAAGAATTACTGGAAGAATTCCTGAAGACATCCCTGGAGGCATTCCAGCAGAAATCCCTAGAAAAATTCTTGGTTGAATCTTTGAAGGAATTCGTGAAGAAATCCGTGGTGGAATTCCGATAGGAGTCCCTGGAGCAATTTCTGGAAGAATTCCTGGAGGAATTCTTGAAAAAATCGTGGAAAAATCTCTTGAGAAATTTTAGGAACAATTCCTGAAGATATTTTTGAAGAAATTCCTTAAGGAATTCCCCCAGGAATTTCTGGATGAATGCCTAGAGGAATACCCGGAGGAATTCCAGAACGAATATCTGAATGAAGCTCTGGAGGATTTCCTGGAAAATTTTTTGGAGAATAACCTGATGTTATTTCTGGAGGAATTCCTGAAGATTTCTGGAGCAATTCCTGCAGAAAATCCCGGATGCATTCTTGGAGGAATTCCTAGAGTAATACCTGGAGAAATTTTTGAAGGAGTTCCCGAATGGATGAAATCCTGGTGAAATTCATGGAGGAACGCCTGAAAAAAAAAATGCAGGAGAAATCTCGGGAGAAGTTCCTGGAGGAATCCAATGAAGACCTCCTGAAAGTATTCCTGGTGAAATATCTGGTGGAATGCCTGGAGAAATTTCAGGAGGAACCCCTAGCGGAATCCTAAGTAAAATCCCTACAGGAATTACTGGAGGAATCTCTAAAGGAAAGCCTGGATGATGTCTTTCTACTCTTTGCCGTACGGAATCGAGTCACCTGCCTACCAATTGCTCGATTACAAAGACTAAAATATGTTTTCATAAATAAAATATAATAAACAAACCCTTCGGACATTCGCTTAAAAGGTTCCCAGTAAATCAAGGAGTTACTAAAAATGTTTCCAATTTATCAAAACAGTATGAGCTTTCAAGTTACGATGTTTAGGTTAGATTTCCTTTATATTACGTTACATACGTAAACCGTTTACGGTTACGGTAACGGTTACAGTAAACGTGTTGGGAGGACCACCCTACGATCCAACATTGCACCATCTTATTCACAGTGGACTCATCATCTGACACACTCTGTCAGAGTGACTGACGTCTACCAACACAGCGAGCGAGAGGGAGCAACAGATCATCCATACAGTAACAGTAACAATAGCGATCAGGACAGAATGTATTTTACCACCGCAGTGAAAACCACGCCGCGTTTTAATGTGTTATATTAATCAGTATTTTAAATAAAGTTTTAATATGTTTGTTGTGTAAATCATCGGCCCCATTTATCACAACAAAGTGGCGACGAGTATTTTCGGTTCCGGTTTCGCGAAATTCAGTTTTTCCGTCGCGTAAAAATCAGTTTTTCGGTCGACGAAAGTCTTCGCGTGTGAAGTGGAAAAAGTTACAAAATGCCGGATCCAACTGTGCAGCAGCAGAGTGCGGGAGCATTTTTGCAACAGCCCAATTCCAATCAGATGCTGATGCAAATCCTCCAGCAACAGCAGCAGTTGATGGCGCAACTCACTCAGCAGGTTTCAGCCACCCAGCTGGCCGTTCAGAAGATGTCGGGAGATGAAACCATTTTGGATTCATTGTCCAGCAACATCACCGAGTTCGTCTATGATCCCGAACATGGCAGTACTTTTGACTCTTGGTTCGCACGATATGCGGACTTGTTCGACAAAGACGCAGAAAAACTGGACGATGCAGCGAAAGTCCGGTTACTGATGAGGAAATTGAATCCAGCAGCGCACGAACGGTTTACCAGTTTTATTTTGCCTCGACTATCAAAGGAGTTAACATTCAGTGAAACAGTCGCGAAATTGAAAACAATTTTCGGATCGCCAGTGTCAGTGTTTCATCGTCGTTATTTGTGCCTCCAAACGACAAAAGACGATTCCGATGATTTTGTGACGTATTCGTGCAAAGTTAACAAAGCGTGTGTGGATTTCAAGCTGCGCGACCTCTCCGAGGAACAGTTTAAATGTCTCATTTTTGTGTGTGGTTTAAAATCGACGCGAGATTCGGACATTCGCATGCGGTTAATTACCAAATTAAATGAGACGACGGACATCTCTCTGGAGAAAGTTGTGGAAGATTGTAAAAGTTTACAGAACCTGAAACAGGACAACAGTCTTGTGGAAAAACAGCAATCAATCAGTGCTGTTAATGCAGTGCATCAGGATCGACCTACCAAACCTAAACACAAGCAAGGCGGTGGGGGAAAAGTGAATAACAATCAACCAAAAACTCCGTGTTGGTCGTGTGGGGGAATGCATTTTTCTGCAGAATGCCCATTCAGTGAACATCAGTGTCGGGAGTGCAAGCGAAAAGGACATAAAGAAGGATATTGTGCCTGTTTTTCGTCCGGCAGTGCTAGTGGCAGCAGTAAGAAGAAAAAGAAGAAGTACGGTGCAAAGAGCAGTAAGGATGTGAAGATTGTGTCAGTGAACAACATCACCCAACGGAGGAAGTTTTCGGAAATCGAAATCAACAAGGTTCCAGTTCGGTTGCAGATCGATTCAGCGTCGGATATCACAATCATTTCTGACAAATGTTGGCGACAAATCGGACAACCTCAAGGAACCGCACCCTCCTGCAACGCAAAATCTGCTTCTGGGGGATCACTCGATCTGGCCCGGGAATTTTGGTGCGATGTGAACATCAGCGGCAAAACAAAGCGGTGTTTGTGTCGTGTTGCTTCACCCAAACTGGATCTCAACATTCTAGGCTCTGACTGGATTGAGGTTTTCGGATTGTGGGACGTGCCTATCAGTTCGTTCTGCAATAAAATCAACAGTCAACAGTCTCGTACGGAACAGTCTCTGCAAGCCCAGTTCCCGAAAGTGTTTTCAAGTGAGATGGGACTCTGCACCAAAACAAAAGTTCGTTTGACACTCAAAGGAGAACCAAAGCCAGTCTACCGTCCCAAACGTCCAGTTGCATACAGTCAGCAAGGTGCGGTAGAAGAAGAACTTCAACGTTTGCAGAATTTGGGAATCCTCCAACCAGTCGATCACTCCGATTGGGCAGCACCGATCGTCGTTGTGCGGAAACCAAACGGTAAAGTCCGCATTTGTGCTGATTTTTCAACAGGTCTCAACGATGCCTTGGAATCAAATCAGTGCCCGCTTCCATTGCCAGAAGACATCTACACGAAGATGGCCGGATGCAAGGTCTTCAGTCATATCGACCTATCCGACGCGTACCTCCAAGTGGAAGTGGACCCTCGAGATCAAGCTCTGTTAACAGTCAATACCCATAAGGGACTTTTCCGCTACACTCGACTCACACCTGGCATCAAATCAGCTCCGGGTGCATTCCAGCAGATCATGGATTCAGTGTTGAGTGGCATCGAGGAAACCTGTGGTTATTTGGATGACGTGTTGATTGGTGGTCGTACACAAAAGGAGCATGACCGCAATCTAAAACAAGTGCTTCAACGTCTGGAAGAATTCGGTTTTACAGTACGGATTGAGAAGTGCAGTTTCAACATGGAAGAAGTGGAATACTTGGGACAGATTATGGATGGAGATGGCATCAGACCCGATCCGGACAAGACATCAGCTATCGCCACCATGCCACCGCCCAAGGATGTATCATCACTCCGTTCATACCTAGGAGCCGTAAACTATTACGCAAAATACGTTCCGGAAATGCGTAAACTGCGGTTCCCGATGGATCAACTGTTGAAATCTGGTGCGAAGTGGAATTGGTCAGAAGAATGTCAGCGTTCATTCAACCGTTTCCGTGAAATCCTGCAGTCACCGTTGGCGCTCATGCACTACAACCCAAAGTTGGACATCATAGTGTCGGCGGATGCGTCAAACTACGGAATCGGAGCGCGCATTGCCCACAAGCTACCAGACGGATCAGTGAAACCGATCGCACATGCGTCGAGAAGCCTCACACCAGCTGAGTCCAACTACAGTCAAATTGAAAAAGAGGGACTCGCGCTGATCTTCGCAGTTACACGGTTTCATCGCATGATTTTTGGACGACATTTCGTTTTGGAAACGGACCACAAGCCTTTGCTAGCGATATTTGGTTCAAAGAAAGGCATTCCGGTGTACACAGCCAACAGACTTCAGCGATGGGCATTAACTCTATTGCTGTACGACTTCAGTATCAAATATGTAAGTACAGAAAGTTTTGGTTATGCAGATATTCTATCCCGTCTGATCAACACCCACGTCCGTCCAAACGAGGAGTACGTTATCGCATCGATTGAACTGGAAGATACCATGGAAGACATCGTCAAGCAGTCAGTGGCAGCTCTCCCAGTCACGTTCAAGATGATTCAAGCTGGAACACAATCGGATACAGTACTGAAACAGGTAAGGCAGTTCGTTCAGACAACCTGGCCGTCCAATCAGTCAAAAGTCAGCGATCCACAACTACAACAGTTTTATCAGCGTCGAGACAGTTTATCAATTGTCTCTGATTGCATCACCTACGGCGAACGTTTGGTCATTCCAACAAAATTTCGTGAACGAACACTTCAACTTCTACACAAAGGGCACCCTGGAGTAGAAAGAATGCGGTCCATAGCACGTAACTATGTCTATTGGCCTGGGATCGACGAGCAAATCAGTCAGCGTGTTCGATCATGTGAAGAATGTTCGAGGGCAGCCAAGACAAACAGTAAAACCAACCTGGAATCTTGGCCTGTACCAGAAAAGCCTTGGCAGCGAATACATGCAGATTATGCTGGACCAGTCGACGGTAATTACTATTTAATTGTCGTTGATGCATTCAGTAAGTGGCCAGAAGTCATCTCTACCAAGCGCATCACTACATCTGCTACAGTTACCATGTTTCGTGAGATCTTCTCCAGAAATGGAATGCCAGAAACATTGGTTACTGATAACGGTACACAGTTCACCAGTGAAGAATTCGAAGCTTTCTGCAGTAACAACGGTATCCTTCATTTGAAGACGCCACCGTATCATCCGCAGTCGAACGGTCTTGCAGAGAGATTTGTCGACACATTCAAGCGAGGACTTCGGAAAATCACGTCGGGGGGAGAGACTCTCCGCGAAGCAATTGACACTTTTCTTCTGTGCTACCGCTCCACTCCATGTCGTAGCGCACCTGAAGGAAAGTCGCCAGCAGAACTGTTACTGGGCAGAAAACTCCGAACGTCAATGGATCTACTGAAACCACCAACTTCGTTCTACAAGCAAGCCGAATCCAAGCAAGAAAATCAGTTCAACCGTAAACATGGAACGAAAGCAAGAAACTACGAAGCCAAAGATTTGGTTTGGACGAAAGTACATCGAAACAACGCCTGGTCATGGGAACCCGGTCAAGTCATAGAACGCATTGGTCGAGTTATCTACAACGTTTGGCTACCAGACAAGCGGAATCTTGTCAGATCACACTGCAATCAACTGAGAAAACGGTACGAGTCAGAACAGCCAACCTCAACAGTACAACAGCAGTCTACGCAAATTCCGCTCAGTATACTTTTGGATTCATGCGGTTTAAGTCAGCATACTGCACCTGAACGAGCAGAACCAGAACCAGCCGAACCGTCACAGTCACTGTTACATGAACTACAATCAAGGGAGGTTCATCGCCGAGCACCAGTCAAGCCACCAAGAGCTACTATTCAGCAGCAACCGAGCCAGCTTCGCCAGTCTTCGAGAACCAGAAGACAACCCGTGAGGTATGAGCCGTATCATCTCTTCTAAGAGGGGGAGGTGTTGGGAGGACCACCCTACGATCCAACATTGCACCATCTTATTCACAGTGGACTCATCATCTGACACACTCTGTCAGAGTGACTGACGTCTACCAACACAGCGAGCGAGAGGGAGCAACAGATCATCCATACAGTAACAGTAACAATAGCGATCAGGACAGAATGTATTTTACCACCGCAGTGAAAACCACGCCGCGTTTTAATGTGTTATATTAATCAGTATTTTAAATAAAGTTTTAATATGTTTGTTGTGTAAATCATCGGCCCCATTTATCACAACAAAACGTAAATGTTTAGACGCACTATTACCCTTATCTTTTATATTTATAGACGATCATCATCCTGACCTATCTTACCTGTTTCAGATTGCCAACGATGTATTCTTCATATCGTTTCTGCACCGTGCTCCAGAATCATCCGAAACGAAAACCTACTACGCATTCACGTTCCCGTTCACCTACAATGAGCTGCTGGAACAGTTGGGCAACTTCGACAAACGCTTCGGTCGGCATACGTTCGAGATGAATCAGATCGCACAAGAAATATCGCTAAAGTATGATGCTTCCATTCCGGTTGGTCCGGTGGAACTGGTTCCGTCGATAGTCAACCATCACATTCAGCCGCACCACAGCAGTGGGAAAAAGGGTAAACTATCCAAAACCCCCAAGGTTGAACGATCCAGTCCGGAATCCTTCGACGATACGGCTCGCGATGGCATTGTAGGAAGCGACGAAGGAACCCTGCCAAAGGTAAGCGATCCAGGCGGGAAGCATCTGGACGATGGTGAGGTACCTACGGCAATGTCGATCGACGACAACAACACATCGGAGTCCATGCAACAAATCACCAATCTCGTGAATAAGGTGAAAATCGAGTTACCACCGCAGGCCGACGCGGGCAAGAGTAAGTTACCAATCTTCCAGCAGTTGCTCAACACTCCAACCCTAGAGGATGACCTCAAAGCCAGCAATCTCGATCCACGGGACGACATCTACTACTATCGAGAACTGCTAACGCATTCGGTGGAGAAACGCCGAATCGAACTGCTGACGATCACTTCGTTCCACGGGATCCAAAACACCCGGGAGGAACGCTTGCGCAATTTGTTTCCCGACGACAAGACGCCCCGGTGCCATACGTTCAAAAACAAGAAAGTGGTGTTCATCTCTTCCCGTGTTCATCCCGGCGAAACGCCGGCCAGTTTTGTGCTAAACGGATTTCTCAGTACGTTGCTCGACCGGAAGAGCATCGTGTCTATTACGCTTAGGTGGGTTCGGCTTGTTTCTGTTACATATCTACACACTAAGATCAGCTCGGTATTTTCCCCATCTTTTTACTGAGTTCTCAACAGCAGATTTAACTCGGTACGCTCGGTTATTCATTTTGCGGATATTCTGTAAATGAGTTACCGAGCCCAGCTCACAAACTGTCAAAAGTTACTGAAGCACGGTAAATATCGTTACTGGTGAACGGTAAATACGATTACCGAGTGTACCGAAATAAATCTGCTGTTGAAAACTCAGTAAAAAGATGGAAAAAATACTGAACTCAGTGAAAAAATTACTGAGCTGGAACATCTGAATCTTAGTGTGTACAATTGTATTATACGTTATATTATACTTTACAGGAGGATGTACGTTTTTAAAATTATCCCGTTTTTAAATCCTGACGGCGTGTACAATGGTCTGTACCGTTCGGACACTCGTGGTCATAATCTAAATCGAGTCTATTTGACCCCGAACGCCGAAACTCAGCCTTCGATTTACGCTTCAAGGAAGCTTATAAGGTAATGGTTTATTCCTGCTTACCTTTGAATTGATATGACCTTCTTTTCACATTTCTACCTCAGGTATTATCATCTCGGAGTAGACGAGCCAGAGCCATACGAGTTGGAAAATGAGAAAAAAGCGGCGTTGCTCAGAAGTCCCGATACCAGCACTGAGGAGATTGTAGCCATTTCTCCGCTTGAGGAAAAATCCGTTACTGAGAATGTAGAAACCAGCACCCCAAGTAAGGAGTGTCCACCGCTGAAGAAAGCCACTTCAACCAGTAAGTCTTCTCGTACGCGATCTAACAAAGCTCAACACAAAACGCCGCGACTCCCAAAACTAACACAACAGTCCAGCCTACCCTCTTGTTCTAACGGCGGCGCCATCTCAAAACGACAAAACTCTCTCGGTGAAACACGAAAACCCACAACCCGCTCCATGTCTCTCCTCCATAAGGCTTCTCACACTCAGACAACTGATGCTTTGACTTCTACCATTCCTTGGCCCACGAAACTGTTCAATAAGGTATTCCGGCGACGTAAGGCTATGCTCGACTCGGCCCGTTGCCCGCTGCCTCCGATCGTATGCCATAATTCTTCTGCAGTTCTATCACCGGTCGTGGAAGAATGCAGCGATCCGAGCGCCAACGCCGGACTCGACACCAGTCAGCCAACGCTGCTGCTGTTGAGTCGAAGCAGTAGCTTAATGGTGGAAATTTCACAATCCATGGAGAAGATCTGCGCCGATGGTTTGTCGTTAATTCAAGCAAGCTTTGCGAAACTTTGAAATAAGCCTGTTCCATTCTAGTTTTAGAACAAAAACGCGTGTTTTACCTTTTGACTTCTCGTTCCGAATCGTTTGCTCAGCATCCTAGCGCATCCCATATCTTGCATGTCCGCCGTCCACTACGACGCCAAATAGATACATACAACAATGTCATACTCACAATTTGGTTTTTGAAAATCGCTGTCCGGATTCAAAATTTAGTTAATAGCAGACTATTGTACCAAACGCACTTTTCCCCAATCAATTCACAGCTCCATTTAGGTGTTTCTTAGAGGAGCATCGCTCGCTAGTTGCTCACTGCATGAATCATTCCAAATCATCACAAAGATGCTAACCAAAATTGCAGTGATAAATCAATCATTCCAGGTCTAACTTTAGTGTTCTGTTCGTTGTTTAATTCTTCGTTCGCTCCTTGTGGATTCTCTTCATTATCAGCCCGTTCAAATCGGTCGAATTTTTTGAAAATCTATAATTATGCTCATACAAAATATCTTGTCAGTACACTGGCAAAGACTTTTAAGAATACCTAGTGTAGAATTTGGGAATCGCATGAAATATTTAAGTACTTAGAACATTTATACAGGGATAATAAGCAGATTCTTTCTAGAATAATTCTTGCAGTTTTTGCAGAAACTTCTACCAAAATTCTATTTTCATAGATTGCGAGATCCTAAGCTATTTCAACCGATGTCTCATTTCAAATTCTTTCTTTGAACCTTGTCAAGTTCTTTAAAATGTGCTTGACACTAAAAAATGAACGTTTTTTTTCATCTTGATTATCTGACAGTTAATTCGCCATCTATACCTCCCAATAAAACCACCAGTCAACGTCTTCGAAAAAGTCAAATTCTAAGAAAAAAATGAATTTATTCCGTCGTAACATCAGTAATGCGTTTATTACGCTGAACACTGTACATTTCTGTACAAATAGATAACAAAACTTGCGATCCATAATCACAATGGCACATGCGCTATTCCAAACACTGAGTTTTATATTTAGACCTCACTATACCTTATGCATTCCTATCACATCATCACCCATGTCACTGCATTGTCTTCAACCATTCTCTTCCAAATTTTCAGACTCCGAATCCAACGAAGAGAACAACGCGTCCACCTCAGATTCCGGTTTCGGCGAGCAAACCGTTTCGAAAAGCAGCACCGTGTCGTCATCTTCCTCAACGACGACACTGGTCGGACCTGAGATCTCAAAGCCAGCCGGTTCTACCGCTGATAACTCCAGCGCAACTGACTCGCCCACATCCGCCAATCAACCGGAAGATGTCCTTCCGCCGGGCGAACCCAATCCGATAGCACCCACCTCCGACGAGGCGCTTCCAGCACCGAAAGTGTTCACCGAGCAGCTCATCCCGGACCTGCTGCCCGTGGTCACCGAAAGTGGCCTGGCGCTGCGACCGGCTCGTAGCGTCTCCAATCTCAGCACTGCCAGTAGCATGGCCAACAGTACCACTACCAATGCGAGCACAATCACGCACATCAACACGCGGAAGCCCCCGCTGGTAACGGCCAAGGTCGATACTGGTCGGAAGGGATCGGCGTCCTCGTTCAAAAATGTGATCAATAAGCCGCATCTGATTGCCACCACACCGAACGTACTCAAAATGAAGGACTTTGGAGTCGGCTCCTCGTCCCAGGCTCCAGCACAACAGCCACAACTGCAAACGCAAAGTTCCTTGGCAAAGGCGACAGCACTGGGGTCCTTGGGTGCTAAGAAGACCAGTGCCTTGCACCACAAACGGGGCGAAGGTCACAAAGTACGTCCGCAGACGCCGCAAATGTACAGCCACTTTAGGTCCCACCGGAACGAGTATCTCAACCCGACTAGTCAGAAGAATCTTAACATCAGCCTGGACTACTTGGCCCAGCTGGACGAAAAGAACGACAAGGTGATCTACGAGGAGAGAAGCAATATGTTCCTTTACATCGATTTGCATGGGCACGCTTCGAAAAAGGGCGTGTTCATGTACGGCAACCATCTGCCCAGTACGATAGAGGCGGTCGAGTGCATGCTGCTGCCCCGGTTGATGAGCATGAACTCGCAGCACTTCCATTACGATGCGTGCAATTTCAGCGAGCGGAATATGTACTACAAGTAAGTGAGAGTGTTGTAAACTTCACATGCCTACAATTCATTGGGGGTATTTTCATTTGAGCATAGTCCAAGCATTTTGGCATTGTGTTGCGCGATAACGGAGTAATTCGTAGATTGCATACTGGAAGTTTTCATGTTATGAGCTTTGATAACTCTAATTCCGATTACTCACAGAAAAGCTATATGGAACAGAACAGCTATCCAATCGGAGGTTGAAGTAGAAACGACATGAAAACTTCCAATGCCGTCCACGCTATTTTTTCCGTTACGAGGATAGGAAAGGATGTGATGATATGACACCCACTTTAAGAGAGGCCAGCGACACATCTACGCCCTCATAGAGATAGTTGGAAAAAGTTACTTTAGGACTCACTGTAAGCGAGTGAGATTCATATTTTGTGTATGTGCAATTGAGTAAACTATGTAAATATGTTGATATGTATTTGTGTTAGTGTTTTAGTGTATTTAAACACTAACGTTGGGAGTGACGTAGCTAAGAAAATTTATGTCACTCCATGGCCTTTCGCTTCAGGGCTGCTCTGGCATTTACACCATGTATCCTGGTCAACAAGCCCTAGCTTAGGCGCTTTCATTCTTAGGTACGGCGCTGCCATAGTGCCGCTTCAAAGTGAGAGTGAGAGTTTGCGTTCAAAGGATTTTCGTGGATTTGCTGTTATTGATATTCTCTTTTGCAGCTTCGCATACGCGCACTCCCACTCTCACGCGTAACTATAACGGCGCCCTTACATTCCAGAATGTTTAATTAAATCAGAAATCTCACCAGGTCAATGTCATCAACACGTTCTATATTGAAATATTCCAAATTACCTATTTTTAACAGGGGAAAACGTGACGGTTTATCGAAGGAAGGTTCCGGCCGAGTGGCCATTTACAAGTGTACCGGGTTGATCAAGAGCTACACACTGGAGTGTAACTACAACACCGGCAAAAGTGTAAACATTCTGCCTCCGAGAGGAAAGGAACCTGCCACTGCCAAAGTCCAATCGCCGGTACCACCCAAGTACACTCCCGCTGTGTTCGAAGAGGTTTGTTCGTTGACATAATATAATTAACATCAGCATCTACTAATCGGTTTCTTCTTACGCCAACCAGGTGGGGCGCGCTCTGGGTCCATCGATACTGGACCTGACCAACTCCAATCCGCAGACGCGGATACACAACTCGGAGTTCCGCACGCTGCAGGGACTGCGCAATACGCTACGGATCGAAATCGAACGTGGTTCGTCGAAGGCTCGTGTCACTAACAAGGTAATGTGTTGCCCCAGGAGTGCCCTTTGCTACGCTGCCTGACTACCCTCCTGTGTATCACTACTGTCTACTACTATTTACTACTGTTTACTTACTTGTTGCTACTACACATACCTACTACTCCTAGCTTGATTTTACTGTTGAACAATTGGCACCAGAACAAACTAACTCTGTGCAGCATCCGTGAAACGTGTTTTTGATTCGTCCATCGTTTGGCTTTCTCTATCATTTCTAAAATGTTTTCTCATTTTATCGTTTGTTTCATGATGCATGCTGTTGTATTTTGGTTTAATTGTTTCAGCTTAGCTTTTGATTACGTTATCAAGTTATTGTTGGATTATTGGCGTTAAGCATGTTTATAGTGCCTATACATTTATTTTGATTTCTAGCACGTATTTCCTCAAATTCTCACAAAACATGTTTTGTTATCCTTCTTTGTGACTTGACATTGATCAGTTGACGATTTCTCATTGTTCTATGTTATCATATTGTTATTTTTTATGATTGCAAGTAAACTTCGAATCTTCTTAAAATACCAAAAAGAATGTTTGCTCTTTCTTTTTGTTGTCAACTTTTTGTAAATCTGAATCTGCTATTCTTGCTTTTTTGTCTCTATTTTCTTTTTATAAAATCTTTACAATTATTTTCTACCACTGAAAACTTTCTTCTGCATGAGAAGTTCTCAACGGTTTTAAACTTTTTTGACACAGATTCACACTGCCATGAACATTGCTTAATAGTCAAGCTAAAAGTTTAGAATATAAAACAAATGATTATGAATTCTGCAATAAAGTATCAATGAAGGTTCAGATGTAATTTATCCATGGTTTCTATCAGAAGCTCCTGCAAGATTTTCTTTTATTCCTCTGCAAATTCCATCAAAAAAAAATTGCTGAACCGATCTATTCATATCAGATAATTATAACAGCATCTTTGTAGCAGTCATTGATGTGTTTTTAAATACTTTAATTGCTTCAACTAACAAAAACTTGCTTATATCGAACCTATTTTCCAACGTTTTAACAGAACAAACGAAGGAAACGATGTACAAAGCTTGTTGACTCTTCCGATGTGGACGCCAATATCGATTCTGAATGCAAACGATGGAAACGCAAGCATGCTTTTGAATCGCGTGGAATCTCGCCAATAATAGCATAACCGCATATTGAAATCCATACCTTCAGTTATTCGAATGCAACCTTCTTTTGCTACATTATTTACTAATGAATGATACTCAACACTTTACTCGTTACTTTTTTTTTTTATTATTTTGCAGTAGACTGATTTTATTTAATACACCTATTGTGTCGTCCTATTTATAAATTTGGTGCGGCGTTGTTTTGGTAACCCGTGGTTAAAACAAAACTCAACCGTTTTTCTGGCCTATCGAGAAGAATGACATATAACTGCACTACCTAGAAACAAATCGGATAACCGCGAAAAAAAAAAGATTGTGTACAGAAAGCGATACCCATAATATTACAATAAAGCGAATTTGTTAGATCGTTTGTTTAGCCTATTCTTTCCGCGCCTTCTCAAGAAGAATCAACACAGCAAAGAGTTATTAATGTCACATAGGTATTTGTTTGTGTTAAAAAAAAAATATCTTGTGACCAAAAACAAACACGTGGCTAAATTTCACTGTTTAACAACATATTTCTGGTTTCTCTTTGCTGTTTCTGATTCTTCTTACAAATATATTGTTTAGTGTTTCCAATCAGGGTTAGAAAATGTCACGGAAATGTCATAGAAAAAATGTCATGATATTTTTGAGTTCCACTATTTTTCGCTCAAATTTCCTTCCATAACCTTAAGTAATTCTGGTTAGTTATAGGTAAATGATGATACTATTAATAGGCATTTCCTACTAGCGGCAGTAAAATTGACAAACAACCAAATGACATTTTTTGACTCTGGTTCCAATAGTTTACTATATCGATACTGTTCCGTATTCTAACTTTTGCTACTTACTCTCTAGATGGACTCGTCTTTCCTTCCCTCTCCTATCTCTACTACCTACTAGTTGGTTTTTCCATTTTGGTATATATTGGTGTACGAACCTCAGAAACCCTCAGAACCGAAAGTACATGACCTTTTAAAAGCGACGGTTCGCGTCTCTGTTTCTCTTTTCTCCGCTCTTCTGGCCGTTCTCGTTGTAGGTTCCGAAGCCACATTCCAAGCGACTCAGTAACCAATCGTCCAGCTCATTGGAGATCGCCAAGGAGAACGCCCTGCAGTGGGAGAACATGGCAGTTCCGACGGGTGGGTCGATGGTCGGAGCTGGCGGTGGCGCTGGCAGTCCACCCGGTGCTGGTGCAGTAGGTGGCAATGGGAATGGTAACGGAAAGGGAACCGCCGATCCCTTAGGAGGTAACTCATCCGCATGTTGCTCAGCAACGTCCAGCGGAGGCAGGCAGTTTCTCAAGGGAAGCTCTCTGAAGGGACACTCGGGGAAGATTTCCCGGAAGACCGGAAGCGCTGGTGGAAAGGGATTCGGCAAGAAGGATGTCGTCAAAAAGAGCAAAATCTTGTGCGAATCCGGTGTTGCGGGAACCGTTGTGACCAGCGGGAAGAAGCTGCAGGAGCTAATGCGAAACAAAGATCAGCATCAAGTGCCTCGGAAGAAGATCAAAGTGTCCCCTCCGCACCAGCATGGCAGCACAGTCGATGGGTTCGACCTGTGCTTCAAGAGTAATCTTGCAGCTTCTTCATTACCGAATTTCCTGGCGTCTCCCCCGTCGCTGGGAGATCTACCTCTTTCGAAAAAGGTCAAATCGGAATCGAAGCTGCTGGAAGAGTGCCTGGATTGTGACGATAGCCTGGATGCGATTCCGTGCTGTTCGTATACGCTGCCTACGACTACATCCGGTGGAGGAACCGTAGCGCTCACCAAGCTGATCTCGACCTACAGTCAGGCGGCGGCTGGGTCCCCTGGTGTGGCTTCCGGCGAAGGAATAACTCCAGTATCAAGCAGCTCCACCATCGCCTTGAACTCCGGAAACGGAAGCTCCTCTTCCGGAGGAGGGGACAAGGACACAGGTAAGCCGGGTAAAATCAGTAAGTTTAGCAAGGCCACCTCGGCCAAACAGCAGGCAAAACTAGGTAAATCTTCCAAATCGAACGACGGTGGAAAGCTGCTGAAGAAGAAACGTTCGCTCAAGACTGACTCGAATCTGAAGCGGAAGAAAACCCGTGTAAAACCGGCTCTTACTTAGAGGGATTTAGAAGAGGGGCGGATGACTAACTAATAAAGGCTTGTGTTCCGAGTCGGCGGAAACTGTGATTCAGGACGGACGTATGCTTTCGTACATTGTTTTATTACTATTATTTTTATTTATATACAGACTCTAACATGGTTTATTTTTTTTTTGTTGAACTATAAAAGAAGTGCTTGAGAATGTACCTTGTATTATGGGATGGAATTTAGAAGTTTTGATACAGCCCGTTACTGCCATTTTTTGTGAACTTTTCATAATGATACAACAATATGTATGATTTATACATTTCATATTTTGCCATAACAAATGAAATCTTAACAGCATTTTCAATTCCACTAACATATGATTTGTTATTTTAAGCTAAGCTTAGTTTATTTTTGAATGGGATAGACGTCTGTAGCTATAGTTTTTACCACTTTCATTGTATGAGCAACACAAAAAGATTTAGATGTTCTCTTGTATGTATTTTGATTACAACAATCGGTTGAATTAACCAGAAGTTATTGAAAAACAAAGAAACGATGTCGGTACTCAACTAAGAATGTCTCAAATACACCTGGCGACTCTCTTTTTGACGGCTTTAATTAACAGGAGTCTCGAATACAGTTACAAACGTATAGCCATTTAGAAATGATCTAAGTATTAGGATCACATCAATTTCTCAGTTCTGATGGACTACATTAGGGAACGATTTACTTGGCAATAAAGTTGCTCATTGACAACAAACACAGAAAGATTTTCCAATTCACACAAACTTTTGAACCTGGTACTATCTAAAATTACTTCTTTTCTTCACCAAACGAATATTTATTTTTACATCTTGATTTTTTATTTATTGAAACTCATATCGTTTATCAATAACTACCTA
Organism: Aedes albopictus; assembly: GCF_035046485.1. Lineage (NCBI taxonomy): Eukaryota > Metazoa > Arthropoda > Insecta > Diptera > Culicidae > Aedes > Aedes albopictus. Next base: position 470,445,030 of record NC_085137.1, on the reverse strand, counting down.
CAACAACACTCCACGCCTCGATTCGGAAATGTCTCAACTCATAAAATTTGTGCACCTAAACTCTAAACTTACTCTGTAATCAATATCTTAAATAGATGTTTAAAACCAACCAATCGATTGGAATTTCCGTGTATAACCAGAGAGCATATAACACACAAACATACACTAGAAAAGTGATTATAAAATTTAGACTTAGAACTGTACTATTGGTAACACCCTATTAGGAAAGTGTAGAAACTGAAAACATGTTCGAACTATGCCACACCGATTTCTATAGGATTTGCCACACGAATGTTGCGTTGAATGATTTGTTTTCATCGATAAAAGGAGAAAACGTACGTAGAGAAATGGCATCATCTTAATGGCACCATGCCGCCTATAGGTGGATAGCGATTGAGCTTCAATAAGCATCGGGTTGGAATTCTTTGCGAGAGTGTTGTAGCATTGTGTGAGGTGTGCTGCTAGGATTAGATAGTTTTGTGAATGGATGTGCTAAGAACAGGACTTGATATTGGGAAGGTATGTTCTACAGAAGACGGGAGTGTGAGCGTTTTGAGATCGTTGAAGGATAGAGTGCACATGCAATAGGAGTAATAAACGGAAAATAAATAACAAATTGAATAACGCAAAATATGATCGACGAATTTTGTATGTTTTTCTATTATTACAACGTATTCGAAATCCATTAATTATATATACCTATAAAATATTACAATAAATATCTATAGAAGATCTCCTTTGCATTTCAAACAAAGCTAGGGTATAAGATGATTTGGGAAGCGATTTTGTTTGGCGGAATTTTCTATTTTCACTCTTCCTTTTTCAAACAGTTTTCATCCTGGCATAACTTCCCAACTAAGACGAAACCTATTACCAGCTGTTCTGCAGTTGAGCTTCCTCTGCCAATGACCATTTTCCATGTCTATATCGTGAGACAGGCACGAAGATTCTCAGGCCCAAGGAAATTTTCTTTACATATTCGAGATTCTGCGC